>NC_084821.1:38385675-38729409 GCF_958449725.1 Rosa rugosa
GTCCGGCAGCTCCGACATCTCCCATATCATACACCCGAGTCCCATTTGGATAAAACAGCCCGTAGTTCCTCTCCGACGCCTGACCGGGCTTCAAGTCCTCATTAAACAGAGCAAACACATACGTATCAATAGGAACGTCAGGCTTGGCCGGAGTGCCTTTCTTCTCCATAATTTTCCTGAGCAAATTCCCATTGTAAATTCCGGCATTCTCCGGCGTGGCTCCGGCTTCATCCTCGTCTCCCTTGGACGGCCAGCCGGTTTCAGATATCCGAACCTCGATATCAGTGTGGCCCATCACTTTCATTGCGGCATAGACAGCGTCAATCTGAGCATCGAGCATGTTATCGTAGTGAAGATTGGTTCCGGAATCATTCATGCCGGAGTTTGGCTGAAAAAGCACGTACTCCAAGGAAACTTCACCAGGACTGCCCTTGTAAGCAAAGTAAGGGTACACGTTTATGAGGAACGGGGCATTGGTTTGCGAGTGGAAGTCTAGAAGTGGCTTGATGTATTGGGCGAGCTCTTCCTTGAAAGTCCCGGCCGACGGCGGGTAGGAGTTTCCCAAAATGACAAGGGAATTCGCGGTGGTGACGGCGATGGTTTTGGAAAGTCCGAGGTTGACGAGGGCGGCGTAGACGGATTGCATTGCGGTGAGGAGGTACGACATGAGATGGGTGTCACTTCCGCCGAGGATCTCGTTGCCGACGAGGATGGAGGAGATTTTGGTCTGCGGGAGGTGAGGGGTGACGTGTTGTTGGATCCAAGCCTGGGCCTTGAGCGGGTCGGTCATGTTGGGTAGGAGCTCGTTTCCGAGTGCGATGATGAAGTCGACCTCGGAGTTGGAGAAGGCTTGGAGGACATTGGGATCGGCGTCGTAGAGTTTGACTCTGCTGACGTTGAGGGACTGGAGGAGCCCCGCTACTTGGGAAGGAGGAGGGAGGTTGTTGGCGATTTGGCCGTAGTTGATGCCGAAGCTTAAGCACCGCACATGGAACAGAGCTGAATCTGAAACATGGTTAAAAAACAGAGTCAGAAATTTTATGCATAAACAGATCAAACATTAACGAAATCAGATCCTGATTTGAATGCCATTGACAAATCTATGAAAAACCCACTATTGATTAGCCACTGATTAACTGAATTTCATCACAGAAACAAAGATGGCGATCGCAAAGAAAGAAAATGAATTGACCCCAAAAGAGGAAAGTTAATGAAAAAAACTGATTTTGGAGTTACTTTTAGTGAAGAAAAGCCAAAAAGGAGTTATATAATGCTCAGTTGAGGAAATGAAATTTAGGAGGACCCAGAAAGAAAATCTGAGACTTTAAGCTGAAATTAGGATCTGTTTTCTTTATCTGCTGCACTTTCTCCTCGGGAACCAAACTGGGAGAAGAAGAAAGGAAACTTAAAAGAATGTAGTTTGACAAGAGAACGAACCTGAGAGACTAACAAGGACCAGAATGATTCTGAATAAGACGGTGTTGGTGAAGCTTGCCATTACTGATCGGATCTTGGCCTCGAGAGCTTCAGCTTCAGCTTCCCCACGACAACCCCCACTACTAGAGCTTTCCCCTGTATCCAGCAACCGCTTATCGCTTTTGCCACCTAACAATGGAGCTTTGTTTTTATATATACAGGGGAGTAGATACAGACTGGTGCATTAAAGCCTCCTCTGTTTTTCGCGTCAAAAAAAGAAGCTATCTCTGCGTATTTCTTTAATGGAGTATGGTGGCTCTGTTTTCGTCTATCTTTGTTTACATTGTGATGGATCCTCTACTGGTTCTTTTATAAGCGTATTGTATTTTATTTTATTTTTGTTTTTATTAGGGATCATTTTATTTTTATTTCGAGTTGTTTGTTTACACGTATTGAACTGTTTGGTCTGTACAGTCATGTTTGATATTTTGGTTTGCGTTTACCGAAATGTAATTTGACGGCATTTTAATTTTTACACATTATTTCCGTTTTAGGAGAAACTTGAACGGGAAAGTGTATGGCATGGCTTTGGCTACTTCCTTCCATTTATGAAAGTCAGAATGGCATAGGAACTAGGGAGTAGGGACTACGATAGTTGGCTACATCCTTTTCCATGGTTTTTCTATATGGTTTCTTGCTTATTTCCAACCTCGGACAGTTGGGTTTAAGCTTCTTTAGACAGGGAATTCAAGTAGCATCATCAAGTACATTTGGCAACATAGCCTTTTGTCAATGTCATTTAGGGTGGGCTTTCAATTTTTAGCTAAAATGGGATCTGCCTAGTGCAATCTGATCTGATTTCAAGTACGAAAGTTAAACCACATAACCACTTTTTGTTTTTTTTTTTTTGTGGTAGTTTGGTTCAATTTTCCAATTAGAATGAAAACTTCACTTCTTTGCCTCGGCTTCCGTGGAACAGTGTAACCATGTTGTTTGATACAATAGATGATGGCTGAATGTCTTGATCATTTGCCCAAAAAAAAAAATGGAAAAAGAGAAAATAGGAAGAACCGAAGAGATTACTTTCATCTCATCCTTATGAATTAAAGTATATCGATAATTCAAAATTCGTCATTCTTGCATGTGAGATTTGTGGTGATCAAAGTGATTTAGCTTTTCATTCTTAAACAATGAAATGTATACATTTTTCCTTTCATCAATCTATCTATTCTCGTCGAAATATGATATGTTGGTGTAATTGATCAACATGCAGAAAACCTAAATGAAAACCATATGATTTGTATTTAGGATAGTGTATTTATGATCGATGTTGGCTGGAGCTAGACCTAAATAAATTATTGTTTATTTGGATAAGCAGAAGAAGAAGGAAATCGATACGAAACCATTGGTGAACAAGCTGGGAATGTAAATAACCTGAATACCTGATGATTTTGAGGTAGGGTTTTTTAAAAACAAAAATGAAGTACTTCAACTTTTATAATTGTGATTTTTATTGGGTTTGCAAACTTTCTGCGACATGCTTAACATGATTTACATCTTTCGTCTATTTCAAGTTTAACAAAGTGTTCAAAATATTCTTCTTATGTTTTTAGCTTCTTCGTTCACCTGGAAATCATGAATGCACTGTTGCTCTTTAAAGTAGAAATAATTTCACTTCCGGATCTTGTCATGGAAATTTTCCCGAAGAAAACCCCTTGTGTGGGCGTTACGATGAACATGTGATGTATAATCAAGTATGCTACAATTCTCCAAGTTGATGAATTCAATATGTCGTGCAAAGATTGATCGATGTTTTTCTAGAATATATTATGATTCTATTTGTGTCTCGACATGCAGATTTATCCATGAAGCATATAATGTTTTTATGTGACAGCAACTTTTTGCAACAAAATGTGTCCAAAGAAGCTTCTGGTATTTTACAGTAGAATTTCTAGTCTTATAAATAAATTTTCTTGGAACAAATCCAATTTGAATATATATCCCCATTCTAAAGTTAAAAACAGTCTTCCTGAATTTCTTAGGAAACTGTTGATCTACTCACTTTGAGCTTCGCTTTACCCAACTTGTTGATCTTTAAATTTCCTGAATTTTTGATATGTTTCTATCTAGTCAATTCACAAGAGAACTGAAAAGTTTCATCTCATTCCGCTGTAAGGCGAATTTTTGGTGATTTTTCTAAATTTGGTCTGCAGTTGGGAAAATTACAGAAATATGAAAGCATTCACTGAACTTCCGTTGAAAACTTCCACCTATCATGGAGTAAACTTCCTTCTATTGTTTGCATTGTCAGCCTATTGTTTCTGTCAATATATCATTCAAGTACTTTCCCCTTTAAAAATCCATTATGCGTTCTTTCTAGGACCTCTAACTGTTTGAGATATTTAAACTAGCTTTTCAGTTCTTTTCACCTACAATATTCAAGGTCTGATGAAACATTTTTCGTTGCCTGAGTAACATTTAGTTTTCATTTGTGACATTGTCACTTTCCCTTATAAATCAAATTCCATATGGGAAAGTACTTCATATCTTTAAGGCAAAGAATTGTATCAACCTTGGTCTAGTTTTTGACTGTTTTTCTTTTATCTTGCTTTAGAATCCTTTGAGTCATACTCCGAATTTGTGATGTGACAAAATTTTATATAATTCTCAAGAAAAAATGACTTCCATTTTTTGGTCATATATACTATCGCATGGTAATGTTTTCTTTGTCACAAGATGAATATGTAGTCTTTAGTCCATTAATATTATCAGAAATCTTTTTTTTTTTCTTTTTCTTTTTCTTGAGAGCTTGAGATTACTATAAAAATATCAGATCCTCTCATTTTATTTTAGAACATAATGCACTTTTAGTGGTAAAGTCTAGCGGGTAGAGCTGAACTTGAGGTGAGCTGGAGGAGATAGCCACCTCAGACGGCACAATGTTTGTCTCAAAATATGAGTCAACTTTTATTTGATACAGTGATCGAATAGATATAATTATATATGTAACTAATTGTAAGCATTTGCATCAATAATAAGAACTATTATTATCTTTAAACTGGTGATGAGATCGAAACTTGTGTAATATTAACTTACATTTGCTTATATGAATAAAATATGAACTCACTTTATAATTTCACCGCAGTTTACAATTTATGATTCCACGCTGCTAGTGAATGACCGGAAAAGATAATAATTAAATTATTTATTAGACGCACTACTGAAGACTATAATTTTATATAATATATAAAATTTTATATGCATAAAGCCTACTAATTTGCTTAGATCGGATGCGGATGTCAAATAAAAGAAACCATTGAAAATGAAGTCTTTATCATTTGATGCAAGGAGGTAATTACATGTCACCCCAGTAATACCTTGCTTGCCCTTATCGAAGTTTATTTAATCATGAGTCCAATATGACAATGAACAAAGAAGAAAACTTATGTAAAAGAAAAGTGATAAAAACAAAAGAAAGAGCCATAATATTATACATGCATTGCTCAACCATAATGTTCATGATGTATACCAGCCTATTTTTGGTAAATTGAAGTACGTTCTTAATTAAAAACTGTTTCAGATCACATAGTAACTTCATTTTTTAGAGGGGAAATTCTTAGTGCTCTATGAATCTGGTCTGCCTCATTTTAATTTCTTTTTGTTTTCCATTCAAAAGAATAATATATAAGCAGAGTAGGTGACAGGTGTCAGCAGGAGAATCTTTCATTTGGGTTTGAAAAGGAAAAATAAAAGTTTGTCCGAACTCCGAAAGGTGAATTTTTATTCTAAATATCAGAAAAGTGATACAGATAGATAGAAGCCAACAAGGGGCCATGTAGATTATTGTAGAAATAAATAAATAAAGGAAACAATTATAAATTACAGTACTTTTTAATTAATTTAATTAATTGAGTGGTAGTTTTAATAAGATGGATTTGCATTTGCTGATGCCAATCTGAGTGAGAGCGCACGTGTTGACCAATATTTTTCCGGCGGCTTCGTTTCCCTCGCGTGCATCACAAAGGTCGGCTACATCGATTGCATTTTCTGACGTGTGCCTTCTTCTCTTTACTATATTTATGTGATTTTTTTAATCCTTTTTCATTTACCAAATATGAAAATATAATCACAAAGTTTCAAGTTGAAAATTGAAAAAAAATATATATATATATATTAGTTGCGGTTAATTGCACTCCTCTAAGAAATTTATAACAATTTTTTTTTTCTTTTATGTTCTTAGTTTGCCACTTCTCTTTATCTCTCCACAGCGCAATCTCATCTATTAAATATATTTTTGTTGTAACATGGCTGTCAGAGCATTTTTTTCAATACGGCCAGTACGTGTGTGGTGCAGCAGGCCAGTAAAAGAGTAAGTGAGAGGTAATTTTGAAATTTCGTTAGACATTTACAGGAGTCAAATATATAAAATTTTAATTGAAAGGATTTTTTTTAATTTATTTTAAGAGAATGACGACAAATTTTATTGATAGGATTAAGTTGTATACGAAGTAGAAAGGAGCCCATCAAGTTATGGAGGGACACTCCCCCTCCATGAAACTAAGGCATGTTTAGAAAACTTATGAGCTAACATATTCAATTCCCTATAGATATGAGAAAAGAAAGAACCTGCTAGATAAGGAGGAGAAGCATAAATATCATGATTGTTGCTTCCCAAGTCAGAAGTATGATTGATAGACACACAGTGTCACGTGACACCACGGGGCTGCACTGAAGACTTTGATGTCTTAGGGTCTTAGCAATTGGACGTTTTATTTTGCTTTCTTTTGCTTTGTTCTTTAGGTTGTAAATAAGACAAGGAACAGAAAGGGAGGGAGAAGATCTATACATGGAACAACGAGTCTTGGAAAAAGAAGAGAAAAAATATAAGAGACAAATTGTATTATTAGGTTAAGATTTTCTTCAACCACTCTGATTTCTCAAACACACCAAGAAAAAAACAAAACTTGAGATTGGAAAAGAAGGGTACTCTTTGTATGGGTTTGGATTTGTAATACCCCGAAAAATCCAAATTAATTTCCGTGGATTTTTAGAAATGATTTCACAATAGTGGGAGCGAGTACGAGGCTCTGAGAAGTTGTGGAATTAGTTCGAACGATTAATTTTCGAAAACGTACGTTATTTAGGGGCACGCGAAAATCGACTTTTTATACGTATGGAATTTGGGAAAACTTTCTTCATGAAAGTTGTAGAGCTCGTCGACACGATCGCGTGCATATATGGAACGCAAAAATCGGAGTTCGTATGAATTAGTTATGATGTTTTGAAAAAGTTTCCAATTTAGTATAAAGCTTCCATTTTGGAAATTTCCAAAAATAAAAACAGATTTTTCCAAAATTGGAAAATCGGCTGCGATTTTAGTTCCCCGCCGGAAATCGCCTCCAAAACTTCGATCGACGATTTCTTCCTCCTCCGGCCACCGATCCTCACCAAACTTCTTCCATTGGCTTCGTATGGTCCTTGCGCACCTGTCTGTGGCAGCCTTTCACAGCGGCGCGGCCTGTAGCGGCGGCGGCAAGCCCGGTCCGATTTAAGCTCGATTTTGGTCAACGCCGGTTTTCTCCTAGCTCCGGCCACCAAAACTTCCGATCCTTGGCTCCATGAACTCCCCTCAACCTGCTGATCATCATACTAGGAGGATTGCACCTAGAGTGACCGGTTTCACGTTCGTCGGAGCTCGGTAAGTTTTCAATCCGAAACGAAAATCTTTCGATCGGTATATCTCGAGCTGTAGTGCATCGTTTTGATTGATTCTTTTTCCAGTGGGTTCCCCTTGATGTTATTAACAACTCTTTAGAAGGCATCGAGGCCTGAAATTGAAGATTTGACGTCGAAATCGAGCATTGCCGGATTCTGCAAAATTTTGGAATTTTTCCGACCACAGAAGCTTTCGATCGGTATATCTCGAGCTACAGACCATATTTTTTTGTGATTCTTGAACCAGTGAGTTCTTCTTGAGTTTCTTAACAACTCTTCAGAAGGAATCGAAGCCTTAAATTGACGTTTTTACGTCGAATTGGAGCTCGCCGTTTTCTGCAGTTTCTCGCCGGTTTCTGGAAATTTCCGGCCACCTTCATACTGTTCAAGGTAATTTTCGACCCCTTCCGGTCATTTTCAGACTTCGTGCTAGTTATGAAAGTTGTTAAGCATGATGAGAGGAAGAAGAGCAGCCCGGCCCCGACACCATTGGTGGTGGTTGGCGGCGGCTCTGCCACTAACTCCGGCGGCCCTTTCCGGCCACCTCCGGGGATCAAAAATATGGTTTCTGTACATTTTCAGATTCTATATTTCAATACGATCATTTCGATATATTATACGCAATTTGTGGATATCGTATGATTAAGTTATGAATTTTACGATTTCGATCGATTTCGATCGTTCGATTTGTGATCTGTGAAGATCGGACCGTCCGATGGACTTGTAGTTTTGTTATGTTGATCTTATGACTGTCCCAGTGGCTTTGTGTGGTCATGGGCGAAGATCCGACCGTTGGATCTTCGTATAATTGTGAAATAGTGATTCGGAAGGCGATTCGTCAGAATCTAACCGTCGGATTTTCGTATAATTTTGAGGAGATGTTTGTTAGAGTGATTCAAGAAGATCTGACCGTTGGATCTTCGTGATAATTTTGGAGGATGATCCTAAGGGCGATCCGTGAGGATCCGACCGTTGGATCATCATATAAATTCGATCTGGCCGTTGGATCATCATTAAATTAGAATCCGACCGTTGAATTTCCGTATATGTGTGGTTTATGAATGATTGCTAAGTTAAGATCGTATCTGACTAGGTGATTGACGGTTTGAGTTAGTGGACGATTGTGGATCGTATTTTGAGCGGAATTGAAGACGCAGCGGGATTATCGAGGTGAGTAAACCTCACGTGGTTCATATTACGAACCGAGTACTTTTAATTAATTTATTTTTTGTCGTCATTGTGTGAACTATAGTTGGTATTAATGGGCATTCCTGTGTGAATGTCTATCTATATATATATTATTTATGTGAAATAATATGTATTGTTGAAATTGTGAGATATTATGTACTGTTATGGTTGTGTTGAGTTTATTGTTGAAAAGCAACAATATTGTGAGAGGTATTAAATTTATTGTTGAGAAACAATAAATTGTTGATTTGTTGAGATATATTGATCTGTGGAGATCAATAGGTCACGGGGGTGACCATGGCATCTATTAGTGAACCACGCCCTTGTACCGGGTAGGTGGAAACTAATAGCATTAAATCGTGAACCACGCCCTCGCGCCGGGTAGGTGGAAACGATCAGTTAGAGCTCTAGTCTGTCTGCCAAATGTTGAGTGACCTTATGAGGGTAACGGGGAGTGACTCATAAGTGTATAATATTTATATATATATATATTTATATATATATGAGAGTGAGAAAGTGAAGTGGTTTTGTGGTGATCATTGTAATTGTGATGTTTCTACATTTCTATACTTGAGTTAAAGGAAATGTATTTTATTAAATCAACAGTTCTTCTTGTTTACTCATACTGGCTGTAAAAAGCTTACCGGGTTTTGTGTTGTTGCAACTCCCGGTACACTATTCAAATTGTGTAGCGGGTAATCCTACAGGACAGGAGAACCAGGACGGTGATCGTGCGGATAGAGCAATTGTTAGAGTTTTACAGCAATTGTACGTTGTGAGGTGTGTTATGCTCATTTGAGCTTTACAATATTGCTTGTGAGAGTGAATTGTAATAATGAACTCGAAGTTTCGAGATTTGGATTTTGTAATTGTAATTATTCATGTTTCGGATTTGAATTTATTATTCAAAATTCGGGGCGTGACAGGATTAAACGAACATTATTAGGGAAGAAGCCTATGTGATGGAAATTCCAGAAACAAAAGTTTTGACTTTGGGGGAGAAGACAATTCAATTGGTGCCAACCTTTGATCATTCATCCTTTCCGCTGTCTCTCTGTAAAGAAAAACAGAAACTACAATAGAATGTAGCTATAGACCGAGTAGAATGGGCAAACTATGAATATAAAGGTTAAAATTTTGTTACGGTATAGTAAGCTCCTTTAAGTGGGGTGCACAAGCTGCACCAAATTATTTGAGCTAAAAATGCGGCTACAGGTAGATTTATTTTGGAGAGTGATTTTGACACTCAACTTCACAACGGTGTTATCAAAGTGGGAGGGTTCTTTTGTTAATTTTTCCTTTTTCTTCACTCAAAGTTTCCATGCACTCAAACAAGTATTCAAAGCCCAATATTATTTGGTCTCATGACATTAGTGTCTCAAAGATTCTGGGTTCGACTCACAAATTAGTAGTTGTATATTTTTAATCTAATGTAATATGACTGCATCAATGTTAGTACACAATTTAAAAGTCTATCAATGTAGTAAGAGTAAGTAGGGATCGTTCTCAACTGGAGATTAAGGATTATTTATTCCTGCAAAAGAAAAATGTTAGATAAAGAAAATTAAAATACATTTACAAAATATTATTTACGATTTTACAAAAAAAAAAAAGGGGATTTTAGTTTTTTTTTTTTATATATTCTAACAACTAAATAATATACTAGTGACCCACCAAAACAAAGAATCAAGTAGATAATTATGAATGGAACGAAATATAGATGAAGTCAACTACTTAACATGTTGGCAAGGTTTTAAAGCATCAATCACGAATAAAAACATGTTATAGCAAGGAATCAATGAAGAACAGAGATAAACACATACAAAGTCATTTTTACTTCCCTTAATTAAATTAACTAGATAAACACATCATAGTTAACCCTATTAAGCATGCAATTACTAGTGGTAGCTAATCACTACAAAAACACTTTCAACGCATTAAGCACATATATATGGAAGTTTGATCAATTCAAGCAAAGATAATAAGTTGGAACGCTAATCTTATCATGCAAAACTCATTGTTGATTTACCTAAGGAATTATAGGTTTTTCACTTCGATTATTAAGACCTAGAACGCTAGCAAATCTTAATATGGATTCAATTACATGCTTATTAATCAAAGTATGCATCCTAAAATCAATTAACACATAAACGATAGGATTGAAGCACAAAATCAACAAACATGCATAACATCATGAAATTGCAATTTATGACTTTGAAAACCTAAAACCTAAAATATGCTTCATAGTATTCGAATATTAAACATCCATAATCAAACTTTCAATCTAACATGAAATCGCAGAAGCCAATTCATTAAAACAAAAATCAAATCCGAAATTGTTTTACAGAGTATCAAAACCGAAAACAAAATAGAGGTGTTTATGGTTACACTTTTGAAATCTTCAAGGACACAAGAAGCTTCAAAGGTGGCGGAATGGATGATAGCTACGGCAAGGATGCTTGAATGGAGGAGAGGATGCTCACGGCCTTGAACTTTGGAACTTGGAAGATTGACAAAAACTTGAGAGAAAGAAAGGGGAGTGTTTGCGTTTATGATTCTGAATTTTGTGGTGGTGAAAACGTCTTCACATTGCTCCCTATATATAGTGCATGGTTAGCCAAGAGTCTTGATTACTTTCTACTTCAATTGCATCATTCAAAAAATCAAAATATTCCATGAGAAGTAGAGAACAATCTTGAATCTTCCTTGTAATCTTATTTGCGAAACTATTTTGTACATTCCCTCGATTGGTCTTCATTCAACTTGTATGCAATCAGGAAACCTAAATTTATAATTATTCTCTTTTATTTTCTTTTTCATAATTCACACGAAGTAGATAGTCTTCCAAACTCTCCCTTTTTGATTAATTACCGAAATCTTCTTGATAGTTCCTTGTAATTCTCACGGCAAAAAGCAATAAATGTGAGACTAGGACTCCTCCAATACATCAAGACCATTCTAGAAGGTCACATGGAAGTCACATGCTTCAATATTTGGGCCACGCTTCTTAACTTGGACGTTTCAAAGCCCATTCTTCAATTGTGATGCCAACTTGTGGTCTTCTAGAACATTATTTCACATTCTTGAGTCATCTTGAAGTCACAACATCTCCTGGCCTTCCCAGGTATTCTAGTATCATCAGGACTCCTAATGTCAATAGGTTTCTAGTCCATTTAGGAATCTTCATTTCTGAGATGTTCTGGAACCTTCCTGAGCTCTCCTTGTGTAACAGGGATTCTTACTTAAACTTGGATTCATTCTCCCAGTAGGATTGGAAAAACTCCATCTCTCCATTTTTTCCTCATTTTTGCACCATTTACTCATTGCCTGCCTTTATAGACTCAAAACTTCCTAAAAACATAAACTAAGTTAGAAATGAGAATGTTAAGGAAATAACTAAGTAAAATGTAGAGAGTATAACGTTCATAACATAGCAAATATTGCTCTCATCATAATAATAACAAAAAATATTTTCTTCTCACCAAACTGAGGAAAAAAAAAACCCTAGTTCCTCTCTAAGCCTTTCCTACGCGATGCAAACACTGCAAGCTCCTCTATGATTCCAACCCCCGTCCGGCTGCGCATCCTTGGGATATCGTTGTCGGACGGGTGTCTAAGTGGCGTCACTCGACGTCGGACTGTGTTCCTAGGGTGATTGCAGCAGACGCCCAAGCTTGGGTTTTGGCTTCACTGATTGAGCGCGGTCAGCGAGGGTGGAGGTTGGATTTGGTTCCTGAGTCGGGTTGAGGGGCGGTTTTCTCTCGTGTTCCGTTGTTGGTCATGCATAGGTGTTTTGAAGGTGAGGATGATCCAATCGGATCATGGTAGAAGTGAAGCATATTTAGGACTAATGCATCGACGGAGGGGTGATGCTTTTGGTTTGACGACAACGATATCCAACAGTGGTGGAGCGGCGACGATGGATGGTGCAGCTACTGCTGTGGGCTGCTGACCCATCTTTGATTGTGCTTAAGTTTGGTCCTTAACCCATTCTAGGGGCTTCATCTCGATCTAGTCTTAGTCCTTTTTAAGCTTTACATATCAAATGGACCTTAGCCATTTGTTTGCTTAATTCTTAGTTTTTCTATTTATAAACCAATTGGATCTCTAGGCGACTACATTTACTATTTTGAGGAGTTAGGTAGTAAGGGTTTGGGTTCTTTTGTGTTAGGCTTGAATAAGTGAGCTTATTTTGTTTGCAATGAGGGTTACCTGTCAATTTGTTTGACGGCTTGTGCTAACTATGAGTTTGGTATAACACAACAATTGATGTACGTGACTTCTAACCATGTATAAGTAATGAAATTATCTATCTTTTAGAAAGAAAAAAAAAAAGTTTTCTTAATGAAAAAAATAGTTCGACCTAGAAAAAACTTGTAAACTGGGGTATTACCACCTAAAGGGCCAATGACACTAACTAAAAATCTTGGGAAAAAATGGGGCAAAAAATCACAAATAGTTATTGAGTTTAAAAATATCACTTAAGTGTAAGATAGTGTTGAATGTGAGTAAGTTAACTCATTGCCGTTAAATCTCTAGTTATAAGTCGTTATAGTTAAGGGTATATTTCTCTAAGCAATAAACAAAGAAATTTCCAACTTGCATTTTTTTTTTTTGTTCTGTAGTAAATAATGACCAGTGTTCTAAAAAACGGCAGCCCAAGCCGCCTAGGCGCTGGGCGGCGGGAGACCGAGGCGAGTATTAGCTAAACGGAGCTCTTAGGCGGAATGGATTTAGGCAGCCGCCTAGGTGGCCTGGACGTCCGTCTAGGCGGTCTAGGCGTTCGTCTGGGCGGCTGGGCGGGTTTCAATATCTTTTTCTTTCTTTTTTCGCGACACCAAAACCCCAAATTGACCAGACCTAATCTGCTAAACGCCTAAACCATTCGATCCCCACAACTCTTATTCGCTCTCCCCACCAAGCCACCGCGTCTCTGCACCACCCCTCCACCGCAGCTCCACCGTGCCTCTGCTCCACCGCTTTATCTCGGCCTCAGACTCCCTCTGCTCCCCTCGAGCCACCGCAGCTTCCCCCCAACTTCCCCTTAAATCAAGATCTTGAAATCTGAGAATTGAAACCTTGTTTTTGTGAAGTTATTCACGAGGTGATTGAACAATGTTGAGAAATGTGAGAGACTGTGGAGAGTGGTGGCTATTGGTTTTGCGCAAGAGATGAAGAAAAGATCATAATGAACATTGCTGTTTGTCGAGAGAGACAGACAGACAGACAGAGACAGAGGGGTGGCTGCTGTTTGTTGAGAGAGAGAGGATGGATGGGCAAGTGGCTGCATAATTAGAAGCATAATTGAATATGTTTGAACATGTTGGGAGGCGTGCAAGGCTTCCATGTTTCCTATACTAATTGTATAAATATTCAATCAAGTTGTTGGAGAATGGAGAATGGTCATGTTTGTAGGCACAAGAACTTGGAATAAAATATAATTTTATAGAATATCTTATTATTTATAAGCTATAATAAGTATTCATATTAGGCTATATATACTTGATATATACTCATATATATATATATATATATATATATATATATATATATATATATATATATATATATATATATATATATATATATTATATGATATAAAAATATATAAAATTTTAAAAATACAAAACCGCCTAGACGCCTGGGCGCTCCTCCCCAGCCCACCGCTTGACTAGCGCCTAGCGATTTTTCGAACCTTGATAATGACATATATATTTTTTTGTTTTCAAATTAAAGTTCAATTTAAAAAAAATTCCTTTTTATTAGAAATTATTAGAATCCTGAAAAAAAAGTATGGAAAATCTAATAATTTTCTTCAAATCTTTCCTTTTTTAGTTCTTAAGTTATTATATTTTTTTAAATTCTTTTCATAGCTTTCTGATAATTTCTACAGAAGAAAAAAAGATTTTTGTTTTTTTTTTTTTAATTTGAACTTTAATTTGAAAAAAGTATATCAATCAATTTTTAAGAAATTAAATTTTTTCAAAAAGTTGGAAATGTATTATTTAGTGTTTTTATTTTTTATTTTTGAATTAATATCATATCGATATATTAATAACTCAAGCTAGAAAGGGCCATTACATATCCTCTATCTACCATCATGGGATAGATAAAGAGTCTGTGGTAGTAGCACAATGATACATAGATTAGGTCCAATCATTTGACGGTTCCATGTTCATAAAGAGAGTCTATAGACTATTAACTACTACATAGTAAATATGCAGAGTAAGCTAGACTTGATGACGCTCACTAAAAACCTTGAAGCATAGCTCCCTAACAAAGTAGAGAATTATTGTAATCAAAATGACTAAACTAAAAAATAGGGCCAAGGTCAAAACAACCCAGCCCCAAGAAAAGACCCAACTCAGGCCCAACAAAGAATGGCTTGACTCAAGCCCAAAGTCCATCTTCAGCCTCACTGGTCGTCGACCTCTGCAACCCAGCGCCAGACCTCGCCGCCGCAACCCAACGCCGGACCTTACCGCCTCAATCCAACGCCGACCTCGCTGCCTTATTTTAACGCTAGACCTCACCGCCGCAACCCACGTCCAGCCCGACTGAGCCACGCCGCTTCGAATCCAGCCTCCCAAGATGTAGCCGATCCAACACCCCGCTATCATGTCACCGATCTTGGAGGTGGCTTGATGAAGCGTGACCCACTTTGCACGCTGCCCACCTCGCCAAAGACTTCTTCTGGTGCTCATCGTCAAACCATCTAACCAAACCACCTCCCAAGAGACTTCCAGGCATATGGTATTCAAACACATGTTCAGCAGCAACCCATTAACGATGAGGTGGACTGACGCCGACTATGAGCGGCGCCGAACGAGGAGGAATTCACAAACCCTAGACTCAAGACCGGCCGGGTTTTTTAGAGCTCTTCCACACCGAGTATTTAGTGTTTAGACTGATATACCCTCAACTTTAACGGTTTCTAACAGGACATTTAACGACAGTGAGTTAAGTCTAAGATAAAGTTGAGTGTGAGTGAGTTAAGTGATATCTGTTATGGTGATAGAACTAAAGGAAGCTGATAAATTTATGTTGAGGTCTTCTGTCTTCAGCCAGGACTTGTATTTCAAGAAGACTGTCAAATATGAAGACTTGTATACTCTCAAAGATCACCTGCAAGTCTACAACCATATTAATGAATCATTCTATTCTTGCATGTTCACTGCTCATGAGAGGAATTTCAACTCAGCAGTTAAACAAATGACAAAAATCAATAATAGGTTTGCTCCAAATGAAAGAGCCCGAGCAGATCAATCAAACAAGCTTAATTCGGAGCATCGATGCTTTTAAGCCGCTCTCTTCCATCTCCATTTCTACCTGGTTTCAGATTCAATTTGCAGGAAAATATCTGGGCTACAGTTGGTAATCAGATGGGAAGAAACCGGTTCCATGGAAATACAGCCTTGGAATTCGAAACTTGGGAGCAACATGCCCCGGTAAAGAAAGCTTATGCTTTCCAACGTAATAGAGAGCGAAGAAAGTATTACCATAATGGAGTATTTTTTACTGATAACAGCCGTTATCTAAAAAATTACATCATCGCCCTTCTCCTTCAAAACTTGTGGACAAGAACGACCCACGCATCTGACCCTACTTTGGCGTAGCATTCGCCCGGCATAGCCCAGACGCACAGCCCAAAGAAAGTCTTTTAAGAACATTTGAATAAATAACCCCAAAATACTTTTGCCTCCCACGATCCCACCCCAGATCCCATACTCGAAATCCATAGCAACTGTTTGGCTCCAAACCAGTCTGGGTGCAAACTGTCTCTTTTGAGTGCGCGAGTGTGCCAGCACCGCGGGTGCAGTCGTCGGGGAGTCCCTTGACCTGACTTCTGGATCAAACGATGTGGCCGAGGAGAGCACCAACCTCGTCACAAGGTTCTTTTCTATGCCTTTCGGAAAAGGACTTTCTTGCCTTACTGGTATGGGCTTTGGTTGTGATCTCTTGCGTTCACCGAATCGATACTTAGTGTTGTAGACTAAGCAGAGCAATCACTGGGAAGTTGGGAGAAAGCACAGGGTTTGCTAAAGCGTGACTTTAGCTTCGCTGGGTTGCGAGGGCGTTACCCTTGCTTCGCTGGTTTGCAACTAGGTTGCAGGTAGGTTTGCTCCGGAGAGACTTGATAATTTGTGCGATTGAGTTGAGAGTTGTGTCTGTTTCGTCCTTGAAACCTGGTATTTATACCTTAGGGTTTCGACTGTTCCTTACCTTAGAATGATTATTGATTGAAGATTCATAATCAATCTCTGCTACTTGATTCCAATAAGGGCTCATTTTCCTTATGGATCGCGGAACGGGCGAAGTTGTACCTCAAACCCAAGTAGACTTAATTTTGGGCCGCAGGTATCGGCCCGCTATGCTAGATCCCCTAAAGGGATATTGCCAAAAATACTTTTGGGCTCAAACATGGGGTTGGTTTCCATTACTTTCTTGCATTTAAACTGTTGTGGGCACCGAGAATAACCAACCACCCATGAATCTGGACAAGTCTTCACAAACCGTTATCAGCCTTCCCACAATATATGAAGCCGCTGATCAATGATACGATGGACTCCCATAACATTGGACGCTGAGGAGTGTTGGGTTTCCTCCACATATCGGTTGGAATTTTCTTTTTTTTAAATAAAGGACATAAACAATATGGTTGTCCTGATAATACATCTAGGTGGTTGTAGTTGGATAGCATAATATACACGGCATATCAAAGAACACAATCAAGAACTTACATGAAACCGAAAGAATGAGACCGCATATAGTGCCAGTTTTTTGCGCATAAACAAGCTTGGGGATTATTCTTGCGTTTTGCTTCCTCATCTTTTTATTTGATTTGGATCATGTGCCTCAGCCCTCCTAGTGTTGAGCCTTTTGGAATTATCCACACTGATACACCAATGACGGATTTCCAATTGTTTTCGATTGCGTTAGTAAGAGTCTCCAATGAAGAAGACTAACGGAAAACCTAAATTTCATAAAAAGAGCGTTTTTAGATTCTAGGGTTTTTCTTTTGTTCGTTGGGGTGTTTATTTTCAGATCGGGACAAAATAATAATTCGTAATTTCGTATGCAATCACTCTTTAGAATCATATGCACCATATGCGCAATAACTAATGGGCCAGATAACGAGGAGACCTTCTTGCGTCAACCATTTCTGCATGACCGGCCCATATATGCTCCCGAAATATAATTAACACATTATATTTAATAATTACCATACATATTCGGGTGATGATCCTAAAGTGAAAACTCCAGCTACTGTCTTCAAAGTTCAAACCCTGCACTAAGAGGATTCATTAGCTTCGGGCCCATAATTAAGATAGGCAATTGCTTCTCACATTAATTATTATTATTATTATTATTATTTTTACAGTTTCAGGATTCCGTCTTTCTATTATCAGTATTATGGGTCTCGTTAGGTGATGATGCTAATTACTTGGGTGATATTTCTTATTATCGTGCTTCAAAAAGGATAAAGGATATGATATCATGTGTGAGGTTCCTTTAAAAACACCCAAAAAAAAAAACTAAAATCATCACCCTTCCTACTATCATGTGTGTTTGAGCTCTTAGGTTGTAACAAAATAGAATTTTCCATAGAGGTGAGTATTGTGTTTGACCTCTTAGGTTCTTAATTGAACCAGAAATCGACTAGGTCTTTGTTCATGAAGCAGAGCTACAACCAACAATCGATTAGACACATGCCCATGTGACTCATGAACACCGAGGATAAAGCGCGACCATGATAGAGAGCATGGAAATCATAAGAAATCGGTAGATATCGCAGATAATGTCGTCTCTAGGAACTGGAAGATCCACAATTGTGAATTTACCAATGTTGACTACAAAAAACCAACAGACATAACTTCAGTCTGCCCATACCAGAGAGAGAGAGGGAGAAAAAAAGAACTGTGGAATCACAAACCTTAGAAAACCCTAGAAGAAAGGATCGAAGCACAATTCTTGATTTTTTTTTCTTTTCTTTTTTTGAATAAATAGTTATTTGTTTTAGGAAGGATATGTAAGCACTATATATTTTAGTTCCTCATAATTGTCATAAATATCCAAATCAATTGTGTTTTTAATTGTATTAAAGAAAAAACATATCTTTCCTTTCGCAATTTGCTTCTCCTCAAACTTTCCTAATTCCTTTCACGTATTCGTGTTGCACGAATTTTTTTTTTTTTTTTGGGTCAAGATCCCGTCCACGATTGGAATTCTTAATCAATTAGGATTCATTTCGGATTCATTTCCCTATACGAAATAGAAGACTTGACTAACAAGGACGGCTATAAACGCCAATTACCTAAGCCTAGCCTATGCTTATATAATGGTGCTTCACTAGTTCTTCAACTAGGTTTTTAAATACAAAGATCTGAGGGATCTTGGCTTCTTGCTTTCTTTTTATGTTTTGGTCTTCTTATGGATTCCGAGGACGAGATGCACTACTATGATTCCGTGGACGAAGATGACTACGATGAATACGATTACGACATGGAGGATGATGATGAGCTCTCTCTGCCGTCTAAGAATAGCTTTAAGGTGTTGAACGAGTCTGGTATAAAGGAACGCCAGGAAGATGGCATCGCTAGTGTAGCCGCTGTACTTTCTCTATCAAGAGCTGCCTCAACCCTTGTACTTCTCCACCATAACTGGAACTTGGACTCAGTTAAGGAGGCCTGGTTTGATAATGAAGATAAAGTCCGAGAAGCTGTTGGCTTGTTACCTGCATCTAGACTAATGGTTGTTGAGTCTTCGAACAAGTCGGGAGAAGTCAAGTGTAGGATCTGTCTTGAAGTCTGCCCTAGTGAGAAGATGAAGTCGGCTGGCTGTGGTCATCTTTTTTGCTGTGAATGCTGGGGAAGCTACATTGGTATATCCACTGCCGACGGTCTGGGGTGTTTGATGCTGAGATGTCCGGACCCTGCTTGTCGTGTTGCTATCGATGGAGACATGGTTGCGACATTCTGCTCCGAGGAGCATCAAAGCAAGTACTCTTATTACCTGCGTAGGTCTTATATTGAAGCCAGCAAGGACACCAAGTGGTGTCCTGCTCCAGGTTGCGAACATGCTATTAGTTATGATGGTTATGATGGAAACTATGATGTTTGTTGCCCCTGCAAATATGCCTTTTGCTGGAATTGTACTGAGGAACCTCACCGGCCTGTGGACTGTAAGACTGTGAAACAATGGATTTTGAAGAACAGCAGCGAGGCTGAGAACACGAACTGGATATTGGCCAACTCTAAGCCATGTCCAAAGTGCCAGCGACCGATTGAGAAAAACCAAGGGTGTATGCACATGACATGCACACCGCCTTGTAAGTTTCACTTCTGCTGGCTATGCCTCGGTCCGTGGTCCAAACATGGTGAGAGGACAGGTGGTTATTATGCATGTAACAGCTACCAGAAAGCTAAGAAAGAGGGAGCTTACGATAAGGAGGAGAGAAGGAGAGAGATGGCTAAGAATTCGTTGGAGAAATACACACATTATTTTGAGCGCTGGCAGAGCAATCAATCCTCGAGGCAGAAAGCTCTTGAGGATTTACATCAAATGCAGACTGTGAACATGGACAAGGTGAGAGAGAATCAGGGAATAGGTGAGGGTGTTGCCCAGTTTTTAGTGAAGGCTTGGCAACAGATTGTTGAATGTAGGAGAGTGCTGAAATGGACTTATGCGTATGGGTACTACCTAAATGACAATGACACTGCTAAGAAGCAACTTTTTGAGTACTTGCAGGGTGAGGCAGAATCTGGCTTGGAAAGGCTTCATCAATGTGCCGAGAAGGAGCTACAGCCGTTCCTCGAGGAAGATGGCCCGTCCAAAGACTTCAACGACTACCAAACAAAGCTAGCTGGACTGACTGCCGTGACTAAAAACTACTTCGAGAATCTGATAAGGGCATTAGAAAATGGCTTATCAGATGTGGAGTCTCAGCAATCTGGCAGTGCGGCAAAAGGTGGAAAAAAGAGGAACGCGGAAACGGAAACGGAAACAGACAAGGAAGCTGAAACGGAAATAGGCAAGGATATATAAGTATAGAACCGGTACGAAGATTCAAACTTCATTTAAATAGAGTTCTAGCTTGATTTGATTTCACTTCGAAAGATATATGTTCTGTAATAATAAAAGGTGAAACCATTCATTTAAAGCATAAAAAACTGTGTTGAACTTCAACCTTTTACTGTTATATTAAAATTGCTACAAATAATTAAGCTCAACACTTCAAAATAGGTGACCGAAGTCACCAAAACTCTAAACGTTGAGTTTCAACTTATAGTCTTATATGGACTGAACTCTCTTCAGAGTCGAAATGATCCTTAGTAGGATTATTATCAAATTCATCTCTAGATGTGTTAAACACCTATCCTATACTGAAATCGATGCAGTAATACTATATTTAAACTGCAACTGAATTCCACAACAAACACCATAAAACAGAACAAGGTCCATGAGAGCCTTAAAACAACATGAGATTCATAAAAATCCTAGATACCACCAACCAAGACTTCATAATACTACTCAATTCATCAATAATGCACCTAATACAGTTCACTTTCCTTGTGAGTGTGGATCACGCAGTCTGAAGATGGGTACGAGACGCAGGTTAGCACATAACCTTCCTTCATTTGGTTATCATCAAGGAAGGAACCATCAGACTGGTCCACTGCACCTGCTACCATCTTTCCTGCACATGTGGAGCATGCCCCAGCTCTGCAAGAATAGGGCAGCTCAACTCCTGCATTCTCAGCTGAATCCAAGATGTAAGAGTCATCTGGAGCATCAAACTCGTTTTCCTCACCGTCTGGCCCAATCAGCTTAATCTTGTATACTGCCATTGATGTTCGGGAAGAGGCGGATGCTTTCAAGCCAAAAGACTTGGAGAGACTCTTCACAGATCCAAGTGGAGATGAGAACTTAATGATAGAACTGGTGAATTGAATCTTAGGTGCATTTCTGAGCATGCACTGAGAGGGAACGTTCACAGTTGTCATGGTTGACATGTTTAAACCTGAATCCATGTAGCACCATCCCAACAAATTAACACACGCACATAAACCAGAGCAAAAGAACAAAATGTAAAAGTAATAAATAAAAATAAAAATCAGCATTATCTCTTTCAAAAAAAACTCAAAAGTGAGTCAGCAATAACACTGATGGAAAGCATGATACACAGCATAGATTTTCTAGTCCAATAACAATTTAACAAGGTTAAGTTTTAGATAATGACTATAATAGCCCAACTGAATAAGATAGGTGTCCTTGCAACTAAAGTTTACTTGTATGCCAATGCAATATTTATGAAACAATGGAACCAAACCATCACTCTGAAACGCCAAGGCAATTGATGTCTGGAGCACTATGAGAAGAAGCAAGCTCATGGCTCTCTGCCCTTCACTCGAGCCTCCATTTTGTTTAACCACCATATAGATTTAATCCATACTATATCATAAGATGTTTTATAAAACTAGAAGTTTCACTAGCGCTGGGGAGAGGGAGAAGACTAATGATTTAAACTCAACATGATCCCCAACCAAAACTCTAAATCTACCACTGGAACTTGCAAGATACCTATAACAAGAATTCATACGAAATAATCAATTTCTTAATACTACAGTTGATTTTGTATCATCCTCCCATATATTTATACCATGCTTATACTGGTGGTGCCCATAAAAATTGAACAATAAAGCCACCCAAAAGAAAACTGTTAGTTAGTACTTAAAAGATAAAGTTACATAACTTGATTTTCAACAAAGTGGCCTCATTGACTATTGTATTTCTTGTATTGGTCAGAAACGTCATTGAACTATTGATAAACTCACATAACATTTACACTTCTAAATTTTACATTATCACCAAATATGACATGGCATAATAATAAAATCAGTAAAATTTGAAAAATCAAGAAAAAAGAAAAAGCCTTTAACCAAATTTGGGATTATATCACCATTAACAGAAAGGACGGTAGGAAACATCCAAAATCAGGTCATATCTGAAATTGTAATTCATCATGGCCACTAAGCTAACATGACTGAACAATTATACCCATAGCTAATCACATTAAAACCAATTTGATTTGTCCAATCAACCAAAGCAACAGAAGCCAGCAAACAGCAATCGAAATAGGTCACATTATACATTTGGGCTTTTCCACAAAGAAATTACAGTAAAAAAGAAAACAGCCTGAATTACCAAAACATCTGCAAACCACCAAACTACAATTTAAATTTGTCAGGATTAAAATCACCATTGTTTTTTTTTTTTTTTGGTCAATAGGATTAAAATCACCATTAAGAGAAACGATGGTAAGAAAAATCCAAAAACTTAATTTCGTGGGCATTAACCTTACATGATCAAACAAAGGCACATCAAAATTCAAACCATAGCTAATCACATGAACACCAACAGGATTGTCCAATCAAACAAAGCAACAGAACCCAGCAAACACCAAGACAAATAGGTCACATTATACAACTTGGGTTTTTGCAGAATCAAAATCTCAGCTCAAAGCATGCATCTTTGCGATTAAAACCATATAAAGACTAAAACTTTGACAGATTTTGTGGCACAAAGTACACTTCAAAAGCTAAAAGTAAACAATAAAAGTGTTTGTCTATCAGAGTGTGCCAGAATCAAACACAGAACCTAAGTTGTTATCCTATCTTCTTTACTTTTCACAGAAAATCAGGCAACGAAAACAACCAAGTCCCGATCTTGAAAGTAAAAACCAGACTGATAAGACCAACAACGAAACATACAAACATTAACAACAAATCAGAGATACAACATATCCAATATGAAATGAATCTACTGGCCCATACAAAATTAAATGCTCATAAACAACGAAAGATAGAGAGCTTACGGAGTTAGACGGTTAGGTGAGGTGGGAGATGAGAAAGCTGATGATGAAGACTTGGGAGTACTTTTATTTCGTTTGAGAACGGAGAAAGCGAGGCTGGGTGGTCACAGCAACAAATGAAGGGCTTTATATATATATAGAGACAGAGAGTCTCAAAATCTAGGACACTTGAAATTTTGATTTAAAAATGAGAAAGGGATGGCCTTTGGCATATTTCGAAAGACAATGAGCCAAGGACGCGAAAAGATCCCTGCTGCCCCCAGCCAAAAGGCCATTAACACCAAATTCCCAATTTGCTACTTACCAAAAGAAAAAGTCTCCTATTTTGCTATTTTTGCACGAGGTTGAGTGGCATTTCCGATAAGGGACAATTTTTTCTTGTACAGTTTTATTTAAGGTGAATTACTATTCTGGTTAATTTTTTTATTTTTATGAAAAGATGAGTCTCTTAGGCAATCAGAGTTTACAACATTGAACAATAAGGCTCCAGAGGTCTCATGATGAACTCTATTGTTCCAAGTGACATCTATATTTGTATTATGATGTAAGTTAGCAATTGCATCCATTGACTATCTCAACGACCAGCTTGGAGTCACCTTCCACTTTAGTTCTTCTATAGACTTTATCCCTTGCATAAGCTAGGCTGTCTCGAAGGGCAGTAGCTTCAGCAATTGCATCCTGGTTAACTTTGCCATGCAAGTGTTTATAAGAAAATTTATTTTCATTTTAATAGAATGAATTGGTCTTCATTGTGAGCACCACAATTGAGTGTCCAAGCGAGCAACACAGTCAGTTTCTCTGGAATGATGATAATTTGCATCATCTTATAGAAACGTTGTTTTTCTATTTAGGAAGTGACTCTCAGGTAGGATTTAACGACTACTAAGAAAATTGTTGGATCAATCAAAACTAGGATTTCCTTTTAATCTTTCTAGGTTAATGACCGTTCCAATTGATATTGAGGATGTCTCTCTAAATGATTACAATCGTTGATCATTTCTAATATATGTTACTTCTCTTTAAAAAAAATAATAATATACTTCTAACTTAAAAGAGTTTTTATCACCACTAGGGTCAAAATTTTCTTGCTTCGAACAAAATGATACCAAACTTTCAAAAGTGATCAAAATGATACCTAAATTTTTAAAAACAAATCAACTTGATACCCAACTTTCATAAGTGATCAAAATGATACCTAAAGTTTTAAAAACAAATCAACTTGAGACCTCGGTTTATTTTTTCTAACTTCTTTGTTAAATCAAATGCAAAATCAAGCCACAAATTGAAGTGATTTGTGATCAGAGGGCCATCAACCATCTATAACCCAATCTTCTTCTTCTATAGAATTAAAAAAAAAAAATCTTCCATTCAATTTCAATTTCTACCATCAATCGTAGAAACAAATAAAATTCGGATGTTTCTCAACTTCTAAATAAACAAAGAAAAATGGGAAGAGAGAGAGAGAGAGAGAGAGAGAGAGAGATAGATAGAAGAAGAAGAGAATTAACAAAGTAAAAGAAAAATAATTGAAAAAACAGTTTTTGTGTAAAATATTATTAGAACCCCACAAAACATCGCACCACACGTGATCAATTTTAACAAAAAGTTAGAAAAAATAAATTGAGGTATCAAGTTGATTTGTTTTTAAAACTTTAGGTATCATTTTGATCACTTATGAAAGTTGGGTATCAAGTTGATTTGTTTTTAAAAATTTAGGTATCATTTTGATCACTTTTAAAAGTTGGATATCATTTTGTCCGGTGCAAGAAAGTTTTGACCCTAGTGGTGATAAAAACTCAACTAAAAAATCAATAGAAAAATTCCTCCTAGATAAAAGATTAGGAGAACCTCCCACCCCTATCGGCAAATTTCCAAATAATGCACGAGGGTGTTAATATTCCAAAATGGTACATTCTACAACCAGATCACGTGTAACCAGACCAAGCCCAACAAAAGACCCAAAAGCCCCTTATTGTACTTATTATTCAATTGAACTGGGGGAATTCACCTCATCTAGAACCACTTAAGGAGATTTCATGACAGGATCCGCCCCGAATTTCACTCTAAATCTGAAGTGGTCCTGTAGGACCCACTTAAGGAATAACTCTACTGAAAATTCGACAGAACTACCCTTGAAAATGGACTATCCAAAAACCTGTGAAAGACAAAGTTCACACTTCTAAACATTTCACAACCAACCTCCACTCCTCAAACCCAACTGCTCTCCATTTCCACAACAAACTCCACAACACAAATAAAGGACTGTAACTACCCACAATACACAATTTACATAATAGGTTGGTTATCAGAGCGATTCTAATTCACAAGGTAAACAAGGGAATAGAAATAAGATCAATATGCGGAAGCTGTGCTGTTGACTATGCCTCGACTTCAAGTACTCCTGACCTCAACTAATCTAGTCTGCAAATTGGGCATTTGAAACTGAAGGGCCTAGGGAAAAGTATTGAAAAACATGTTAGCGTGAGTGGACAAAACTAAATAAACAAGATAATTTAAATGAGGTAAGCTTTAATATTTTTGTTGAGTACCAAGGCTTACACATAGAACAACAAGAATTGGGAGAATATCTTTTATCATATTCATTATTGACAAAAGAGGCATATATAGCCTTTACAAGGGAAAGCTGAAAACAAGAACTGTCACGCCCCTGATTTTTAACACAAATAAAAATCGATATATAATCCCATAATTATACATGCGTGATCGTTCAGCCATCAATACAAATACCTGGAAAACTTTTTCCCTTTAAACTAAATACATATTGATGCCCTGAACCCACTATGTCAATATACACTTGCCCCACAGAGTTATATACTACATAAGCTTACGAATTAAATTGTCAACAACAAAATAAAACGAAAGTACTCCTCAGAGTTTACTACATAGCGGAAGTCACACAATGGCAAACCCAACAAAATTTGCTTCCTACCCGTTCTGCTGCCAACCAGCTACCTCAGCTACAGCTACGATTATCCTAACCTGCAGGATTAACCCCTACACCGTTTGAATGGTGCACCGGGTTGCCACACAACAAACCCAGTAAGCTTTTGCAAGCCCGTATGAATAAATCAAAACAACTCACACCAAAGCACGGGATAAAACCCACGCAAAATCACGAAATAAGGAAAGCAACTCACACCTTGATTTCTCATTCAAATCACGAAATAAGGAAAGCAACTCACTACAAAACATATCGGTCCAACCTGGACAAAACATCAATCATATCAATTGTTAACCTAACAAATCGAATATGATACAAGTCTTCCCCGGACATCTAAAAGAAAGAATCCCCGAAACTCCCTTTTAAAACACGTACTCATGAGCATCAGATAGCTCCCCGCTACCCCCCATGATGTACCATGGCAACACATCAATCAACAGCTCACACAAATCAGCTTAAGGAAACCATGCAACCATGATTCCTTCTAACATTCCATATCCTTTCCACCGAAAGGACAACATAAGTCACCGCTGTGACAATGTTCTATTTGCTAACTTAATCATCAAGAAGAAATTCAAGTCTCAACTAGACAATAAAAGAAGAATACCCTCAGAACTCTCCTTTAAACTACATACTTATGAGTCTCCAGCAACCTCGACCATTACCCCCATAATGCTCTAACTGAAGTCGTAACCACTCGTCTAGCCAAAGACGTGGTTACAGATTTTCTGCCTTGGTCACCATCTGCGACCTGTCACCATCTGTGACATATGATTTTCAGACCCCATCAGGTCTTTAAATCAAACGTTAAGTAAGTCGCACCCGACCTAAAAACGTTTCAAACATCTAGTTTCGGCTTTCCCCATCTCTGCTCACTATCTGTGGCTCTTGGTACAAGGACCAATACATTTAAAATGAGTCACGCTTGACTCCAAAAATGTAACATCAAACTCAATACTTTTCAAACAATAGAAAACATCTTTTTCCACAATATTGTTTCCTGAAAAGTCACATTCAACAATAATATGAACACCATCATGCATATTATTCCATCACACATCACTCACAGGAATATATATATTTCACGTAAATATATATATATATATATATATATATATATATATATATATATATACGTAGTTATTCGCTCAGGAATGCCTACCAATACCAACTATAGTTTGCAGTTAAATAATTAACGCCAAAACAATAATGGTAATTCCGTTCATAATTAACCTTGTGAGATTACTCACCTCAAAACTCCCGCTGTGTCTTCAATACAGAACAAGGCAGCCACACTACAAAACAACCGTCCAAGAATACCTAGTCAAGTACCTAATCACATACGGTTTCAACTTAGCAACAATCCACAAACGATTTAAGTCCGAAACCCCTGTTTTGAACTAAAATCCCCAAAGTGACGCCAATCGAGGCGAAACCACATCCGAGACCACCCAATGTCTTCGGAATACTTCTACGATCGATATGCCAACACCACAAGTCGATCGGATAGTCGGATCCTCACGGATCGAATCATCGAACGGTCCGAAACCGTAAAAACCCTCACATACTCATACCATCTCCAAAAATTACAAACAATATATCGAAATGCTCGTATCGACGAGTAGATCGAACTCAGGAACCAAAAATATCCCTGTGGTGGCCTGAAACCGCCAGAAAACACCAACACAGTGGCGGCTCCGCCGCCAAACTAAACTCAGAATTTGGCAAAACTTCCAACAACAAAGTTCTTCATCTCAACCCCAATTTCAACTTTCATAACTACAACAAAGTCCAATTATAAACCAATCAATCGAATTTTACCTTAGAACAAATCGGACCGATTGAAACCCTAGAATTTCAATTCCAAAATTCGACCTCCACGAGTTGAATCGATGCAAGCCACTTTGGGAGAACCATCCACGTCCTCAGGGCTCCAAAAGCCCTCAAGAACCACCGGCTATGGTGGCCGGAATCTCCGACTCCGATCAAGGTGTTTTCGTCCCCGAAGCGGCCTCTTCCAGTCGATGTAGCTCCCTCCACAGCTCGAATCTCTCTTCAATCCTTCCACAGACCTCTAGAGGGGATTGAGGCTAGCAAAACCCACTTTTGAATCGAAGCAAACGGTGGCCGGAGGAGCGAGAACGACGCCGGCGAAGTGGCTGGCTGCGCGCGGGCTCGGGAGGGAGAGACCGAGCTCGGGTTTCCATTTTGGGAAATCTGGGCTCTTGCAAATTTCCCAAAAATTCGTCATTTTATACAAAAATGGAAAGTTTTTTCGAAGCCCATAACTTCTTCATACGAACTCCGATTCTCGCGTTCCGCATGTCTACGAACTCGTATCGACGCGCTCTACAACTTTCATGAAGGAAGTTTTCGGAGATACCCAACGAATAAAAAGTCAACCCTCGCGCCCCCCCTAAAATGACGCTTCTTGAATAATTATTCACCCGAAACACTTTCGCTCCATCCACGAGCCACGAAATCGTCCAATAACCACTAATTAAATTCCGGAAAATCGTCGAAAAATAAATACAAATTTCTAGGGCATCACAAGAACAGCCCACGCCAAGTACAACTCTAAGTGCGTGGTACACGATTACAGGAATGAGTCAAACCCTAACTACACGTCCCTAACAAATAGGACTTATTAACAGCATTAAATGAAAACAAACCCTAATGACTTAATTCAAACATTAACAGCATTAATGCAAACACTAACAAGTCCTCCCATAAACTGAATTACAGTGAGCAATCAGTTTAAACTTTGAACCTCACAGACCCCGAGCAACTCACGTAGCTTCACATATGCATCAAGCTTGAGTGGCTTGTTCATAATGTCAGCTACTTGATCATGAGAACCACAATGAATCAGCTCCACCTTGCCATCCCTAATAAGATCACGTAAGAAATGAAATTGAACGTCCATGTGCTTACTTCGACCATGTAGAACTAGATTTCTGGACAGCTTGATTGTTGAGCTATTATCAAACGATATTGTGATGCATTTGCTTCGAGTATGACCGAGCTTATCTGGCACTCTCCTCATCCATATGCCTTGAGTAGCACATGAAGCTGCTGCAATGTACTCTGCTTCGGTAGTTGACAGTGTAACAACAGGTTGTTTCTTAGAACTCCAGGAGACAGCTCCTCCACTTAAAGAGAACACATAACCAGATGTGCTCTTTCGGTCATTCACATCACCTGCATAGTCACTATCATTATAGGCCAGTAATTCCTCATCACCTCTTCTCTTATAGAATATCCCTAAGTTCACCATTCCCTTTACATATCGAAGCACCCTCTTCACAATTTGTGAGTGAAGCTAAGTTGGATTGGCCATGAGTTTGTTAGCTAGACACACCACATACATTAAGTCTGGCCTTGTCACTGTCAAATACATAAGGCTTCCCACCATTTGCTTGAATTCAGTGGCATCTACTTTAATACCTTCTTCATCTCTTCTTGGCTTGACACCGGGAACAATAGGATTGTTCACAAAATTGCTCCTTTCAATCCTAAATATTTCCAGCACCTTTCTAGCAAACTTCTTTTGACAAATATAGATACCCTCAGAGCATTGCATAACTTCAACTCCTAGGAGGTATCTCATTTTGCCGAGATCACTCATGTCAAACTCTTGCTTCATGGAATCTTTAAACTCGGCAAACATACTTTCACAATTTTCGGTAAGTATCAAATCATCCACGTACAAACTGACAACCAAAAACGTACCTCCTTCTCTAGCCTTAAAGAAGAATGTGTGCTCAAAATCACATCTCTCGAAGCCTTCTTTGAGAAAATAGGTCTCTATTCTGCTGTACCACACCCTTGGGGTCTGCTTGAGCATATTCAAAGCCTTCTTAAGCTTGTAAACTTTCTCCTTATCTCCCTTCTTCTCAAAACTTCGTGGTTGTTCAACATACACAGCTTCATTTAACTCACCGTGCAAGAATGCACTTTTAACATCAAGTTGGTAAATGATCCAGTTCCTTTGTGCTGCCAAAGCTATAATCATGCGAATGGTATCCCACCTAGCCACTGGTGCATAGACTTCAGTGTAGTCCACACCAAATTGTTGCGCATACTCCTTTGCAACTAAACGAGCCTTGCACTTGTCTACTGCTCCATGCTCATTAAACTTCGTTTTGTAAACCCATTTGACCCTGATGTTCTTCACACCTTTAGGTAGACTTGTGAGTTCCCAAGTGTCATTCCTTTCAATTGCATCAATCTCACTTTTCATTGCAGCTCTCCATTTTGAATGCTACATAGCCTCATCAAAGCCAACTGGATCATCACTCACCGTAAACATAGCTAAGTTGTAAAATTCCTCTTCTTCTTCAGACAAACCCAATCCCTTTCCACTAACGTAGTCTTGCATCCATATTGGCTGTCTTCTGTTTCTCTCTTCTTGCAAAGCTGATGGACTTTTCTTGCAAAGAACTACTTGAAGATGAACCAGACAAACCTTCTTCTTGAACAGCCGGTTCAACATTTTCTTCATCTCCATCTATCTCTTCCTTCTCATCTTGATTCTCTTCACTGTCTTCCCAAACCAACACGTCCAGTTTTTCCTCCTCAATGCTCCTCCCCTAATCCCAACTTGCATCCTCCTCGAACACAACATCCCTACTGACAATGATCCTCTTTGAAATCAGATTATACAATCGGTAAGCTTTTGATTCCTCACTTACTCCTAGTAGCACACACTTGCAGCTTTTATCATCAAGCTTGGTTCTCTTTGCATCAGGGATGTGTACATGAGCAATACACCCGAAAACCCTAAAGTGATCGACTCTTGGCTTAACTCCACTCCATGCCTCCTCAGGTGTTACATCTTGTACTGCCAATGTGGGGCTTCTATTCAATACATAAGCAGTCCAATTAACTGCTTCAGGCCAAAAGCTTTTGGAAACTCCTTTCTCGGACAACATGCTTCACACACGATTCATGATGGTTCTGTTTCTTCGTTCTGCAACCCCATTTTGTTGGGGGGGGGGGGGGGTGTATGCTGCTGCAAATTGTCACTTGATGCCATTAGATTTGTAGAACTCGTTGAACTCTAGTGAAGTAAAGTCTCCTCCCCGATCACTCTCTTTCTTCTCTATAAGAAAAATGTAGTTTCTTATTTCTCCCAATAAGGCCCATTATGAGGGCTCTGATACCAGATTTGTTGAGTACCAAGGCTTACACACAGAACAACAAGAATTGGGAGAATATATTTTATCATATTCATTATTGACAACAGAGGCATATATAGCCTTACAAGGGAAAACTGAAAACAAGAACGGCCCATGCCAAGCACAAATCTAAGTGCGTGGTACACGATTAAAGGAATGAGTCAAACCCTAACTACACGTCCCTACCAAATAGGACTTATTAACAGCATTAAATGAAAACAAACCCTAACGAATTAATTCAAACCTTAACAGCATTAATGCAAACCCTAACAATTTTTCCACGTATTTCCCTTTAAAAAACCGATGCCTGCAACATTTCAGAAAATATCATTCTTTGAAAACTGAAATCGAGTAAAATAAGACTAGCCCTGCTATTATTTTTGCACAAGTGTGAATTACCATGGGAAAATTTTCCCTATTTGGACTATGGTTGAGTGGCATTTCTGATAAGGGACCACTTTTTCTTGTACATTAATTACCATCCTAGTTAACTTTATCATGCAGGTGAAAATTTATTTCCATTTTAATAAAATGAATTGGCTTTCATTGTGAGCACCACAATTGAGTATCCAAGCGAGCAACATAGTCGGCTTCTTTGGAATGACGATAATCTGCATCATTTCTTAGAAGCTTTGTTTTTCTATTTAGGAAGTGAGCTCTCACTATGAGAAACGACTATCAAATTAAAGAAAAAAATTGTTGGTTCACTCAGAATTAGGATTTCTTTTTAAGCTTTCTAGATTAATGACCGTTCTAGTTGATATTGAGGATGTCTCTCTAAAAGACTGTAATTGTTGATCATTTCTAATATATGTTACTTCGATCTTTTTTAAAAAAAAAAAAACCTAATATACTTCTAGAAAAATGGTGGTTCTATTCAGAGTATTTTCATCAGGAAAGACATGAAAAGGTTCAAAACTACAAGACCCAATAGAGACATAACTGAATAAGGAACACCAGCACTTAATTGGTGTCCAGAGTGCAAGACGTCAAAGAATAATTCAACTCTTTTCAACGCTAGAGAACTAAGCCAAATTTAAAAAAAGAAACTTGAACTCCTCTTGTTTTGTATCAATTCAAAGAAAATGGGAAAACCGACCGTTGGATGAGATTATTACAATAAATTATGAGTGTGGTAAAACATTTAGCCAATTTCACCATATTTTTGAATTCGATCGAATTGGTCAACCATCGTCAATTTTATGTCTTCTTGGTTGACCGATGGCATGAAGACCGCGGATACGAGGCTTCGGATACAATAATAACATGCACTACATGACGAGTCCGTGAAATTTTTCTTTAATTATTTTGGACACCCGAGCTATTTTTAACAATTTATGGAAGTGTAAAGTAAATAAAATTAAGCTAATTAAATTAATTTACGGGCTTTTCCGGGCCTGGCCTGGCCGGCTTTTACGGGCTTTTGGCTTGCTAGGCCTATAGGTCGGGCCGAGTTTCAAAACCCTAAACCAAGCTCGGCCCTCTACTCACCGGGCCGGGCCTATTGTGGGCTTTTATGAGGGCCGGGGCGGACTTTGAGCCCGCAGGCCTCCATTGGTTCACTTAATACGCGGGTCAAATGATGAGGCCTAGTTTGTTATGGTCACTAAATATGTGTGAGAGAAAGGTGAAGGATGATTATCTCTCACATAACCAAAGTACCTCTTAATTCTAACTATACTAAAACACAAACAGAGTGAGGACAAAAGAAATGAATAGTGACGTGGCTATTCTGCCCTTCTCCTTTTGGCTGTTATACCCAGTTGTCCTTCCATCTCATTGCTTCTAATCTTATTTCCCGACAGTCCGAAGCAAATAGCAACTGAGAGAAAAAGAGAGAGAGAGGCTACGTATCGGTGCAACCCAACTACAAGCCATTGTTACGTTGATGTTTTCCTCCATGATCAAGAAGTGGAGTCGTCGTTTGGAGGAGTTTTTGATGGTGCAACCCAGGTATCATTGCAAGCTCTTTCTGACCCTTTTTTTTTTTTGGGTGTTTTGATAGAGTCAAGTTTTTTCCTGCATGTGGTCGGGTTTGTCTTCCGCTTTGTTTGCCGCTGTTTCCGGTTAGAGTTTTGGTTTTAGAAAAGAGTACTTCAATTCAGGGTTAATTCGATGATTATATTCATCCCACAATGGGGGTATATATACAAGTACAAAGGAGTAATCTAACTCTAATAGGAAACAATCTTTCCATAATTACAGGATTTTCTATAATTACAAGATATCCTAATTAAATAAGAATCTTAATTACATACGGATTTACAGCGATTCTACACTCCCCCTCAAGTTGGTGCATAGATGTCTATCATGACCAACTTGTCAATCGAGCTGTTGAATATCTTCCTGGGCACTCCTTTTATCCTTTAGTGAGAACATCAGCTAATTGCTCCTCTGAGTTTACAAATGGAAAGCGAATAACCTTTTTGTCAAGATTTTCTTTAATGAAATAACAGTCAACCTCCACATGCTTTATTCTATCATGCTGAACTAGATTATGTGCAATCTCAATGGCAGCTGTATTATCACAATGCAAATCCATAGGACTTTTAAGCTTGTAACCCAGGTCTTTCAGGACATTACAGATCCATAACATTTCACAAACTCCATGTGCCATACCTCGAAATTCAGCTTCTGCACTTGATCTGGCAACGACTTTCTTCTTTTTGCTACACCAAGTGACAAGGTTCCCTCCAACAAAAGTAAAGTACCTAGATGTAGAACGTCTGTCAGTTTTATCACCAGCCCAATCTGCATCCGTATATCCAATAACTTCCAATTCATCTTTTTTCTCAAACAGTAACCCTTTACCTAGCGCCATCTTCAAGTACCTCAAAATACGAAAGACTGCATCCATATGCTCTTCACTAGGACAATGCATAAACTGGCTAACAACACTCACAGCATAAGCAATATCTGGTCTAGTATGTGAAAGATAAATCAACCTTCCTACAAGACGTTGATACCTCCCTTTATCAGTTGGAACTTGATCAGGATAAATAGCAAGTCTGTGATTCATCTCAATGGGTGTCTCCATTGGTCTGCAGTCCAGCATCCCCGTTTCAACAAGTAAATCAAGGACATACTTCTTTTGTGAAAGCAAAATCCTCTTCTTAGACCTTGCAACTTCAATACCCAAAAAATACTTCAATTGTCCCAGATCCTTCATTTCAAACTCCTTTGACAGATACTTTTGCAATTCATTCATCTCTTTCAGATCATCCCCTATAACAATCAACATACACAATAAGAGCTGTAATCTTACCATTCTTGCGTTTGATAAACAAGGTATGGTCAGAATTGCTCTGTCTGTACCCAAAGGCTTTCATGGACTTTGACAATTTTCCAAACCAAGCTCTTGGAGATTGCTTCAGGCCATACAAAGATTTCTTCAATTTACACACCTTGCAAATGTCACTTGGGTGATTCTTAACACCTGGAGGCACATCCATGTATACTTCTTCCTCCAAATTTCCATTAAGAAACGCATTCTTCACATCAAACTGGCATAAGGGCCAATCTTTGTTTGCTGCAAGTGAGATTAGAATTCGGACAGTATTGATCTTTGCTACAGGTGCAAAAGTATCCTCATAATCAATCCCATAGCGTTGTGTATATCCCTTGGCAACCAACCTCACCTTGTATCTATCAATAGTTCCATCGGCATTAAGCTTCACAGTAAACACCCAACGACATCCTACAGTCTTCTTCCCAGCCGGCAGAGGTACTAATTCCCACGTTGCATTCTTTTAAAGAGCTTCTAATTCTTCATTCATCGCCTTTGTCCATTTTGGATCCGTAATGCATCCTGCACGTTACTAGGAATAGATATAGTAGATAATTGATCAACAACAAGTGCATATGACCCACACAACCTATGGTTAGACATGTAATTAGCTATAGGATATTTAGCTTTGGCTTTGATGTCTGGCTCATATTGTTTCTTAGGAATACCCTTGGTAACCCTCTATGATTTCCTAGAATCAATATTATCTACCCCAGATAATTCATTCGAAATTAAAAGTACCTGAGGAGGAACATTCGCAGTGGATTCTTCAGTTGATGATGTAGAGAGGAGGAAAAACTTTGACAGATGAGAACTCTGAATTATATTATCTTCATTGGGTGTATCACAGTTGGGCTGGTCAATGGGTAATTCGTCAGCTTGTGAGGTTTCATATATTCCAGGACGCATTGAAGCATCGTTGTCACACTTAGGGATGCATGATGACATCGTTGTCACTTTGGGGATGCAAGTTGACGTCGTTGTCACTTTGGGATGCAAGCTGACTTCTTGGCAGGATGCGTCTGTCTTGTTCGACAGATCATGACGTCGGCTTGGTTCAAGGGATGGTCCTACACCGCATCTGTCCTAGTCAGTTGGGGATCCCACTGGTCCACCGCCAATAGATTCAATATCCCCATATTCTTTTTCTTTTTCGTTTCCTACTGTCCCAATTTCAGTTTCGTTGTCAACTGGTGTTGGAGAATTCCCAACTCCAAATCTTGATTCCAATTCTTCTAATTCTTCAAATTCAAATAAATCTTGAGGATTTCCTTCAGAACCTCTCTCCCCCTAAAGGGAAGACTCCGAAACTCCCCCTAAATAATATGGCTTGGATTCTCGAAAAGCAACATCAAGAGAGATATGTATAGTGCCAGTAAGAGGATCATAACATCAATAACTCTTCTAGAATTCAGCATAACCAACAAATATACACTTACAGGCACGGGGATCAAGCTTGCTGCATTGAGGCTTGGGAATATGAACATAAGCTGTGCACCCAAACACTCGGGGCTCCAAATTAGGCATATAAGGGATGGTCAAAAGTGTATGAAGCTTTTGATGAGGATTCTAAAACTCAATCACCTGTGAAGGAGTACGGTTGATAAGATATGCTGCTAATTTCACTGCTTCTCCCCAATAGGACCGAGGTACATTCATGCCAAGCAAGGAAGCACAAACAACTTCCATCAACTACCTATTCTTCCGTTCTGCTCAACCATTCTGTTGAGGAGTATAAGAATTGGAGGTTTGATGACGAATTCCATGTGACCGGCAAAACTCAATCATAGGACCATTCACAAATTCTCCACCATTGTCAAACTGAAACACTCTGATGGATTGTTGATACTGAGTTGCCACCATTTTGTGAAATTCGGTAAACATCCCAAATACATCACTCTTATTCTTCAGTAATAACACCCATGTCATGCGAGTGCAATCATCAATAAACGTTACAAAATACCGAGCTCATGAAAGAGAATGAATTTTGGCAGGACCCCAGACATCAGAGTGAATCTTCATAAAAAGAACAGGACTTTTATTAAGACTTGGTGAATATGAACTACGGTAACTTTTGGCCAGTTCACAAATTTCACAATGGAAATCCAAATCATTGACAACTGAAAACAAATGAGGTTGCAACTTCTTAAGATAACTAAAAGATAGATGACCTAAACGGCGATGCCATAACCATACAGCTTCCTTCGCATTCTCTACCTTGTTGATTTGATTAGCTTGTCCCAAAAGATGCTTCTGTTTCTCTCCAGTCTCTGTCAGATCCAGGTGGTATAATTTCCCCTTTCTAACACCATAACTAAGAATCAGCCGAGTCAGAATGTCCTAAAACACACAGAAAGACGGATAGAAGGTCACAATACATGCAAGAGCTAAAATAATTTGACCAACAGACAAGAGATTATAAGCTAGTGATGGAACAACTAAGACAGATTCAAGGGTTAAGGTATTAGATAAAGCAATAGAAAATTCTCCGGTGACCGGAGTTGGAGTACCATCAGCAGTAGAGACAACATTTTAAGGGAAACGTCTAAGGTTTTTCACAAGACTAAGGTCATTAGTCATATGGAAACGTCTAAGGTTTTTCACAAGACTAAGGTCATTAGTCATATGGTCAGATGCACCTGTATCAATTATCCATGTACTATTAAAAGTAACCTTACCCTTCATACCTGACTGCGCTACATTAGCGGAGGCATTGTCTAGGTAAACTTCCTCTTTAGTAGCAACATCGGCCTTGCCCAGATTCTTTTGCGGTTTCTTGGTGAAGTCCCACCAATCAGGGTAACCAATCACTTCATAGCACCACTCCTTGCTATGACCTACTTCCCCACAGATAATGCACTTTTTGTTTGCATATGGATTTGGTTTACCTAGAGGACGGTGTGGAGAAGGTCTTGAGAAGTCTGGAGGAGGACCCTGTTTGCGTTGAGCCATAACAGAAAATTTGGTAGTTACTGAATGCCCCATAGTCTGTTTCTCTTATTGCACCATTGAGGAATTCAAGATTTTCTAGGGTTTCAAGATGGATATGAATGTTTTGAATTTTTTTTTTCTCTTCTTTTTCCGAAAAAAGGTAGGGTGATGGTGGTTTGAAATTCAGGGATGGTTTGATTTTAACGGTGGTGGTACGCAGCGGTTTGTGGTGTTCTTCGGGATTCAGGATTCAAAGGATGCAGCGCAAGTTCATAGGATTGAACCTGCTCTGATACCAAGGGAAGAGCATGAATCTGGGTATTTGATTTTCGATTCCCTTTTATTTATTTATTTTATATATTTTTTTATTTTCTTTATAAGTTCCTTCCGATTTCTCATGCATTAATTTTTTGTTTGATTGTAGTAATTTTATATTGAAGACTTGAAGAGCAGGAACAACATGAATCTGAGTTATTGGGTGTTCATCTAAGGAGGTAGAATACGTATTTGGGTATTTGGTTTTCCATTCGTTTTTTTTTTCCTATCAAAATCTCATTTTGATATTGGATTTTGCTAATACTGTGTTTGTCTCGCTGTTTGCAATCAAGTTTATGTTTTTGCTATTAAGGCTTGGAATTGTCAGCAGTATATATCATGAGTTAGCATCAAGTTTGTGTCGACACAAGTGAGTTGTCTAGTTTCAGTGTTCTTTTTGGCTAGAGGTGAGATGTTAATGCTCCGGCGCTTGTTGTCTTTGCCATTTAGTTGTAGTGTTAGTCATTATAGAGTTCCAGTGTGAAGTCTAGTGGCCATTTCTGTGTAACAGATGTTGCCTAAAACTCGTTGTAAGCAGTTTATTATTAATGAAGTTCTTCTTGATAAAAAAAAAAGGTTTGTGTATTTTAATGTGAAGGCTTTTAATTCTGTCTAATTGTGGTGAATTGAAATGAAAAGTTTTTCTTATTTTTATCTGTACAGCTTTCTGCTTATTAAATTATAGGTGTGTACCCTTCAAAAAAAATTATAGGTGTGTTCAATTTTGGTGGTGACTTGATTTGTTGATTTGTTTTGAAATACTTTGTATCTGCAGATTGCAAGTCCTACCTCAACTTTGGAGCCTAACTTCTGCAGAATTGTGAGTCAAATTTTAACTCTTTACTGATTATAGTTGAATTTTGGTTGAGACTAGATTCTATTACATGAATCTCTTCGATATGCTTATCAATTCAGTGAAGCGTCATGAAGCTTTATTTTTTTCCCCTCTATATAGTGTTCTAAGAGAGTGACATTATGCTAAAGCTTTTAATGATTCTGTTATCTTAATAGCGTTCTAGGAGAGTGACAATATCTTAATAGCGTTCTAGGAGAGTGACAATTCACCAAAATTGTGTAATGGAATCACCTTAATGGATTTTTTCTGGAATTATCTTCTCTAAGGACTTCTATTTTTTCCCCCCTCTAAATAGAGAATACGGCATAGTGGTATGGATTTATAACCTTTACGTACCAATGTCAATGGTTTTCAAATTAAGTTCCTGATGTTTGTAAGCCCTGCTTTTAATTCATTATGAATTCCAATTAGATGGCTGATACTTGGTCTGAGTTCTTCAAATTTATGTTCTCTGATTGTTTACACATCATTTCTGTTTGCTTAATGTGAATGGCTTTCTAATCTATTAGTGCCGAGGGTAGTTATATTTGGATCAATTTAAAACTTGCATTGCTTTTTCAGTTTTTTGTTACATAGCCTTTATTGAGTTCCTTTTGCTGAGGCTTAGAAACGGTTTATATGTTGTGCAATACGCATTAAAGGGGCTTCATTTGTGATATGGTTTTTTTGCAGTATAGGAAAATCGAGGTCTTCCCATTGGATCTGCGAAACCTTCACCTGGTAATAGAAAGGTGCTTTCTTAATCGAGGTGTATATTTGATGTTCATATCAATAGCACACCCGCAGCACCGCTCGGGCTTTTTGCCTAGTTAGTACTAAGAATCAAAACCACAGAATTAATATTGTGACAATATCTCACGTCACGTCTAATCCATCCAAAATGGACATTCGTAATAATAAAATAAAAAATACATATAGAGTTTGGGATTGTCAAATTTAACAGTCTCAATATGCCAAATCGGTGTGTATATAAATTGGAGAAGTATTTCTGTTGTCAATTATATCCATTGGTCATCCACGTGGCAAAAGACATCTTCACTGCGGATGCTCTAACATTCACAAAGCGAAACAAGAGATAAAAACTTAAGAAAGAGATTATTTATTTTCAGACGAAGTGAAAGAAAATGGAAATGGTATTGTTGCCCCCTACGATAGACCAACTCAATCCCTCCGATGTGTAGTCGATAAATTGGATGGATTTCCAAATCTACCTAGATTTAAACGGTTAATTTCCCCATGTCCTGAAAAATACTTGACGTGACAGCGTTCCCGCTCATTCTTTCTCCACCACAACTCTCTGTTTCCCTTGTTTACCGATCAAGGTATGTTCTTTCTGTCTCCATCTATAATTTGTGAGCAAGCTTAGTTCGATTGCCTCTCTCAAGAAATTAAGCCAGCTTTAGTAGTTGTGAATTGGGCAGCTTCATCCGTAGTTGGGGCTCCGATCCGGTTGAGGTTGGAGATGTTGGGTCCGCAACCCGGTTGAGGTATCGCATTAGAATTTGGTGCACACCCAAATGTTTGTGGAAATGCTTGCTTCATTAACTTTCTGAATCTGAGGAGTGATGACCAAAGCATTGAGTTTGTATATGTTTATTGCTCAAAATATGGTTTAGTACTCCAAACTATTTGCAGGAAATTAGCAAAATACAGTTTCTATATCTTTCTCAATCTTGCAAATATGGTTTAGTATACGCACATCATGTATTTTTATCCGTCCATTGCTCAAAATATGAGTTGATTAAACTCATAGGACAGTCTCTATAACCTCGAGTATATAGACCTATTTACAGGACATGGTGCAGTTACTGAATCACAGTTTGCTAAATCTTCCTCATTCTTAAAATCAACTGTTTAAATCTGGCTTACAAAAATGTGTTAATTAAGAAGCATGACCGGCATCACCATGGATATTAAAGTTTATACTAACCGTTGGTTTTGCTGAGATTGTAGATGCTTGTTGGTAATAAAGTTGAAACAAATAATCTGTATACAAGTCTCAACAACTAATGGAATGGTTGTTTCCTTTTGTCTTCTTCACTAAATGGAATCTGAGGTGTATGTGCTATCAGCATTATAGGAAGTCCAGAGAGAAAATGTATAAAACCCATGACGACGGTCTAATTAGGAACTCGGTCCTCAGATACCACCTATTATGGGGATTAAATATTTGATGAGCATGACAAATATACTAATTTATGGATCAGATGGGAGAAAACGCGTTGCTGTTATGTGTTCTCAATTGGCTGCTTTCACATTTTCCACTAGCGGGGTCTTTAACCACTACGCATTCTGTAAATTTCCTTTGCTTTTCTCAAAAGTGAAACAGACTCATTCTCATTTTTGCTCTTGTTAAGTCAACTCTCATTCCATTTGCAAAGGAGTTAATTGTAGGAACTTTGGAGTAAACGGAGCGACATAGATCACAGGAAGCTTGCAAAGGCGATCGGATCTGAAGCTTGTTTTGATAGGTACTAATAACAGCGTTGAGAATGTTAAATCTAGTTCAAAATAAAGGTTGAGGCTTGTTTTGATCTCTTAGAATTTGAGAATCATTACGGATTAACGAACCGCTTTGCTTTTCTGTCTAATCAGGAAATCATGGCTCTGGAAGTTGTGGGTGGAGCTTTTCTCTCTTCTGCACTTGCTGTTCTGTTTGATAGGATGGCTTCCCGTCCGGTTGCTGACTTCATCCGAGGAAAGAAGACCACCGCTGGGCTGCTCCACAAGTTGAAGATTAAGTTGTTGTCTGTTAATCAGTTGCTCGATGATGCAGAGGAGAAGCAACTCAGAAACTCTAGAGTCAGGGATTGGCTTAATGAGCTTAAAGATGTTCTCTATCATACCGATGACCTGTTGGATGAAATCAAGACTGAAGCTCTGCGTTGCAAGATGGAACAAGAAGATTCTGGAAGCAGCAGCACAAATCAGGTACTCAAGTTTAGTTCTATTTCCATTCATGAACTTGACAAAAGTCTGGAACCCAGGATACTGGACATTCTTGACAGATTAGAACTTATTGCCAACGAAAAAGATGTGCTAGATTTGAAAGAAGGAGTTAAGGACAGACCACAAGGAAGACTGCCTACAACTTCTTTGGTAGAAGAGTGTAGTGTATATGGAAGGGATGAAGAAAAGGAGGCCATTATCAAATTATTGTTAGCGGATGGTATGACTGGAAATAAGATAGATGTGCTTCCAATTGTGGGCATGGGTGGGCTTGGAAAGACCACTCTTGCTCAACTCGTCTACAACAATGACAGAGTCGAGCAACATTTTGACCATCAATCATGGTCTTGTGTTTCAGAAGAATTTGATGTTATCAAAATAACACAGACAATTTACGGGGCGGTCACTTCACAAACTTGTACCATCACAGACCTAAACATGCTTCAAGTTAAACTAAAGAAGGCGTTGTCAGGGAAGAAATTTCTCTTTGTTCTTGATGATGTTTGGACTGTGACTAATGACGAGTGGGATCTCTTAAGCCGACCCTTTGAGGGTGGAGGTCATGGAAGTAAGATTATTGTCACAACACGTCATGAAGATGTTGCAGGTATTATAGGTACCCTTCAAAGTCAACATCTAATGCAACTATCTGAGGAAAATTGCTGGTCGTTGTTCTCAAAACATGCCTTCAAGAATGCAGGTGCCACTGCAGATCCGTTGCTTGAAGTGATTGGAAAACAGATTGCTCTAAAGTGTAGAGGACTCCCTTTAGCTGCAAAATCACTTGGGGGTCTTTTATGTTCTGAACCAAATATTGAGAGATGGGAAGAAGTATTGAACAATGACATATGGGAGTTGCAAGATAAAAAGAATGGCATTTTGCCAGCTCTATGGTTGAGCTACCATTATCTACCTCCACATCTGAAGCGCTGTTTTGCGTACTGTTCCATATTTCCTCAAGATCATATGTTTCACAAACCAGATCTGGTTTTGTTGTGGATGGCTGAAGATCTCTTACCGTCGAAATCGAAGACTACATTTGAGGAAGTCGGAGGGAACTACTTTGATGATCTAGTGTCAAGGTCGTTTTTTCAACGTGTACTATATCAGCACTTCACAATGCATGACCTCATTCATGACTTGGCAAACTTTGTCTCCGGAGAGTTTTGTGTTAGGTTGGAGGACAATGACTCAGTGCTGGACAACAAAAGCAAGAGTCGCCACTTTTTTTGTGTGACCCCCGGTTTTAATCAATGGGACAGTTTTTATGAAGCCAAGTATCTGCGGACCTTTCTTGTACCAGATTCGATATCCTTCCAATGCTCCAGAGGTCCTGACTTAGATAATGGTATACTCTTGAAACTCACGGGTTTAAGAGTGCTCAAATTATTAGGGTACAATATTGGTGAGCTCCCTAGTTCAATTAGCAAGTTGAAGCATCTAAGGCACTTGGACTTGTCTGGCACATCAATTAAAAAGTTACCTGATGAAATGTGTACTTTATATAATTTACAGACTTTATTGTTGTTGGGTTGTGAATCTCTAGTTGAGTTGCCAACTGATTTGGGCAGATTAATAAACTTGCGGCATCTTGATATTAGACACACAAAGATAAAAAAGATGCCCCCAAGGATGGGTAAAATGAAAGATCTCCAAACATTAAGAGGTCAGTTTGCCCTAGACAAGTGCACTGGTGATAACATTGTCGAGATTAAAGAGCTTCAGCAGTTGCGCGGAACACTCTGTATCTCGGGGCTTCGTAATAGTGTGCATGTCACAGATGCCATTATGAGAAAGAAGAAGCATCTGGATGAATTAGTTTTGGAATGGGGAGGCAAGTCTGGTGACACAGACGTCGATAGACAAAAAGAGAGAGATCTGCTGGAGAACCTCCAACCTCATACAAACCTAAAAGAACTCACCATTCAATCTTATGGGGGCACAAGATTTCCAGGTTGGTTGGAAGATCATTCTAGTTTATCTAATCTGGTTCGCCTTCAACTTCTGGATTGTGGAAATTGTTGGTCGTTGCTATCAGTTGAGCAGCTACCCTCCCTCCAAGAGCTTGAGATTGAAGGATTTAATGGAGCGGTGACTGTGGGTTCTAAGCCTTCTCCTAATCTTCGTAAGCTTAGTCTGAGGTCTTGTCCCGAGGTAACCGGGACATTCATGTTAGCCTGCTTCCCAAAGCTTGAAATACTCAAATTGAAGTATGTTAATGTAGAATCTCTTGATTCCCCTTCACTCCTCGCCCTAGTCAAACTTTCAATATTTTATTGCACAAGTTTTGTTGGTTTTCGCGATGGAGGGCTGGATGCGCCCAACTTGATGATCTTAAAAGTCGAAACATGTCCGAAACTGAGGTCATTGCCGCAACACATGCACAACCTTCTCCCATCTCTCAGCTACTTGGAACTATCTGATTGTCCAGAATTGGAATCATTTCCCGAAGGGGGATTGCCGTCTAAGTTGGAAGTCTTGCGCATCCTGCGTTGCAAGAAACTCGTCATTGGAAACCGTATGCAGTGGGGTCTACCAACACTCACCTCTCTTAAATTCTTGAGCGTCCACTTTGAGGGATGTGAACAAGTTGTAGATTCATTTCCAGACGAGGGGCTGCTGCCCACCACTCTCTCACGACTCCAGATCAACAGTATTTCGAAGCTGGACGGCAAGGGGTTTAGGCAACTCACCTCTCTTAAACTGTTGGAAATTCGCAATTGCCCAGAACTCCGGTGCTTGCCAGATGAAGGGCTACCCACTTCTATTAATTATCTGGACATCTATGATTGTCCTTTACTAGAACAACGTTGCCAGAGAGAGACAGGGGAAGATTGGACCAAGATTGCTCACATCAAGACCATTCGAATCAATCACATAGTTATACGACGTGCAATGGTAATTATCCAATTCTCTGTTCTGGTACGGTTTAGTTAGTAAATTCCGCTCTCAACTGCTTCTTATAAACTCTATGATTAACCAATTACCTCTGTTTCTCAATGCATTTGTTCCTTTCTATACAATATCATTGTTTTGAGTTTTGACCTCTACATTTGAATACTTGTATAGGCTCCAGGTGCTTTGTAATTACCTAATCAGATGATTCCACTGCTGAGATAGAAACTTCCCGGTGAGTCAAAAGTATTTGTTAGTTGGCATAATGCAGATGTCATAAGATTTGCTACACACTCTCAAGGCTTGATGAACTTGCAATGTTACTTGTATCATCATAAATGATAGAAGAACTCATTTTCTACCAAGTTTTATAACTAGATAGAGCAAAATCTTGAGTAATTTCCAATAAGTATTCTAGTTCTTCTTTCACGAGTCTCTTCATCTAGGAATCTATTTTACAACAAGGGCCTGACAGGACCACTCCCAGCAGAAATTGGGAGTTTGAAGAAGCTATCTAACATGTAGGGAAATACTATTTTACTTGGAGACCAACTTTTAAAACTGCAATATTGCCATTGTAAAATCTTCTCATAAAATTGCTTGCGTGGGTCCATTGCAGAGTCCTGGTTGGTTGCAGCTTCTCTAGTCTCATCCCTCCTACTATAGGGTCCCTACAGGAGCTAATATCTCTGTAAGAATTTTATATTCCTTCATAAATGTTTTACTGCTCAGCTGAAAGATGAACATTCTTATGGATGTTATCTTGGATGCTGTAAATGACATGATTTGCTATATCTGCTCATCTATCTGAAATTTTCAAATGTTTGGTGCTCATTGTGCTCTTTTCGTTTATGAAACCACAGCTCTCAGGCACAATTCCATCAAAGCCTTGGAGTTTATAAGAAGCAGTTGAGAGCGGAATTTATGGTCCGTGTAGCAAATCTTATGACATCTGCATTATGCCAACTATTTGTAGAAAGTGTGACCTGTTTCCCTTGGAGTCTTGGAGTCTTGAAATGCATATAGAAAAAGGAAAAAAGTTGAAGATTTGAACATTGTTTCACAAATTCATTACTGCTTCAGTTTTTCTCCTCTACAAGCATATTGCAGCACAGTAAAATATCCATTCCACTTGCAGCAAGCCAGCAATCAATTAACAAGCACAAAAGTTTGCTTCCCTACACAATCTCAAAACCAATAACATAATCACATAAGTTCAGTAGTTCACTATATTAGTTGTGTTAACTTTTTTTCATTTCTTATATTTCCTAAGTTTTTCAACAAAAATTTTTCTTTCATTTGTTTGGTCATGTTCCATAATACTGAGTCTTCTTTTTTTTTGACATCTTTTTTTATATAAAACCCACAAAAAACAAAAAATAAATGGTAAAGCTCACTGACATGGCAGCTGCAAACGTTTTTTTTTTGGGAAAAAATTTGAAGTATGTTGTTAAATATATATATGTATGTATTTCTTATGTAAATACGTACGTAAGCCCACAAGAGTAATATAAATTGCAAATAAAAAGGATTCACAAAAGAAAAGAAAAAAGTTGAGAAACTAAAATTAATTACTTAATTAAATGCATGTGAAATTAAATAAGGATAAAGAGGGGAAGTGAAAACTTGTCTTTTAATTGTATTAATTATTTGAATTTTTTAGATAGTGGAATACACATGGCATGCAAAGAATGGGGAAGGTAGAAAGGAAAAGGTTGGAGGGGAAGGTTGCTAGCATTCCTCATTTCTCAATCTAACTCGGTTCACAATACTTCAATGAAAAGAATCCTACTCTTCTTTCAAAAAAAAAAAAAAAAAAGAATCCTACTCTAACTCGCGCTCTAACTTTGACTGCAAAAAGCTGTCAAATTTGATGCTAAGGAGTAGAGGACTATGAACACGCAGTTTGATGTACACAAAAGGGAATGTTTTTGGTATTTTTAACATTCATGAGTATGCATCTGTCTCAGGATGATATATAATGACACTTATAAGTTATAATCCATCAAAGTTGAGCAATGTGCAGCCATGGATGGATCGAGGATTACCAGGAAATTCTTTGTACACATCCTGTTTGTGAAGTTTTCTTTTATTAGAAGACGACAGCCTATATACAGCAGCACACATTGCCCTGCCAATTATGAGAGAAGGGAATCCTGTAAATTAAAATAAAAGATTTTGTAAGAAGGTACTGCCCGGTCCAGTGAAATGACTACTAATTCAACACCTGAAACCTGAAGGAGATGAATTATGTTCAGCAGCATAAAACTCACATTTGATCAAATAATCACCAATGCATAAGTTCCGAAGAAAAGAAAGGTTGCTCAAGTAGCTAACCTTATCCAGCAGGATGGAAATTATTCAAACCAATATATGTTATCCGTATGCTAAGCTCAAGTATCCTATGAACTACTTTACATATAATCAATCCATATAATTTTTGTTATCTGTGTACTGGGTTTCTAAGCGTTCCTATAAAGTCTCTTAGATCTCACCGTCTTGATCTACTCCACTAAGAGCATCTTTAGCAATGCTAGCCATTTTTGAGTCAAATTTTAGCTAAAGTAGCTAAAAAGTTATTTTACCTAGCCATTTTAGAATTACGTCTGCATCAATGCTCTCTATTTTAGCTAATTTTAAATTTATATTATTTTTTAAATGAAGATTAAATAATTTAAATGTATTTATAAATTACATAAAATAACTTAAAATGAATGTTTTAAATTATAAAGAGTCTCATATCGCTATCTATATTGAGGAGCGAGATAGCTAAAAGTTATAATAGAGAGTCACTTAGGAGTCTGGTGCAGCTGCTAAAATAGATAAAAAGCTAAACATGCTCTCCAAAATAGCTAAGGAGCCAAAATAAAGAGTCTGCTAAAGATGCTTTTATAAAAATAAAATAAAAAAATAAAAAAATAGAAAAATATAAAATAAAAAACAAAAAACATTTTTCTGACCCAGATTCAAACAGCGATTTTATAGAATGAGGAAGACATAAAGAACCATGATTCGACGATCGGAATACATTATACATGTGCTATACATGGGTCTATACACTGGAGGTTCCAGAGACTTTCCAATGAGTAAAATCAACCTAAACTATATAACAATGCAAGCCAGACTGCACTATCTTTTTATTAATTGGATTACTGAATGGTTTTAGGCGAGAAAGAAACAGCAAAACAATTACACTTTCCAAGTAACCAATAAGTTACAAACTCAATAATTTGGTCATCCTACATCAAATTTAGAAAGATAATGAAGCATGCATTTCCACAAACAGATGGTGTGCATATAAAGAATTCTTGTCTTAAAACGTATGACTAAAATAGATATGGTGATTCGATACCGGCAATTTCCTTGATTTTAGGAATTCGAAGATAAAAAAACCAAACTAAATTAGTCATAGAGACACATAGTCAAGTCCAAATTAGAACCAAGGCATACAAGTCTAAATAACGTACCTAAGAAAACTTCAGAAAAGAAGATCTGCATAGAGAATGCTTAGCTCAGAACTGTAACTAGAACTTTTCAAGAAGTGATGATTCAGAGGCTCTAAACTGGATAGTAACCGAATCAACCAGGGAACCTGTCAAAAATTGAAAATAATAAAATAACTAAGCGTCAATGAAAAAAAACAGGGGGGTAAAGACAAAAAGAAACAAAAAAATTAAAAAGAAAAATACCAAGAGGCGACAATGAAGTTGGTGCTGAAAGTACTAGAGCCACCTGCAACTACATTCTTTCAATCACTGCTTCATCTATGAAAACACTCTGATGTGGTCCACAACGAAGACATAACGTAGAGAATCCTGGCATAAATTTTAAATAAAAAGTTGTCAAAATTTGATACTAGTTTAAGAGTATTAGACTATGAATACACATTCTGATACATAAGGGAATATTTTACTTTCAATTTTGTTTTTAACATTTAACAGTACATTATTGAAATGAGAGACTTGAGTCCCTGAAAATCCATGAAACTTGACAAATGTGTAGCCATGGATGAATCGAGCATTACTAGGAAACATATTGTTGAAAATGTAACATAAAAATGTTTACTAAAGTAACATAACTGGCATGGACCTTCTCCATTATTTGTAACTTACACATAATGGAGAAGGTTCATGCCAGTAAGGTCGGAAGCAGGGCCGCTTAGCTTGTTATTAGACAAGAATCTAAGAATATGATCACCAGAGGCCTCTATAAGGTTCTTCATACTGAACGGTAACAATTCTCCTGAAACAGTATAAAGTAATATCTGGCAAGGTTTTAATCTACTCACAGCGGAGAGACATTTGTAAGACTGTAGAGGCTCAGAGGAATAGGCCCAGTTAACATGTTTCTATCAAATTCGCCTGTAATTAATCAGACAGTTATACTTTATTAAAAGAACTTGATTCAGAGAACAATAGAACAAAAAAATAGAATCCACATAATGTATTAGAGAATTTGTGGAATTGATACTCACACAACCTCCAAAGACTTTACAAGTCCAAGGCTGGAAGGGATGCTGCCAATGAGTTGATTACTTTCGAAGAGCCTGAGCAGGAAATGTATAAGGGGATGCTAATTGTATGAGAAAGAAAATTAATCTGAGGATAAACTATATTAGAGAGTTAAGGAGTTAGGAAGTTTTATGTTCAAAATGGTCAATAAATATGAAAAGACTCCAAGGGAAACAGGTCACACTTTCTACAAGCAGTTGAGAGCAGTTGAGAGCAGATGTCATAATCAGCTCTTAGACATGATTTGCTATATCTGCTCATCTACCTGACTATAATGATGCTTGTCTTAGGTGTGGACTACCCGGACATTGCGCAAGGAAGTGTAAGGCATCCCAGAATGTTGCAAACGCATACAAGATGTATCGTGAAGCAAGGGAGGCACATTACATGGAACAAGAAGATCAAGATGGCGATCTCGATCTAAGGGTGGAAGTAGGCCTGGCATTTGAGCCCGTGACCCGCAAACCCGCCCGCACTAACCCGCCCATTTATTAAATTTGTGCTAAGAAAGCCCGCACGCAAAAAGCCCGTAAATTAACGGGCCTTGCGTGCTAAACCCACTGGAACCCATTGGAACCCGTTTACTTCCAAACAAACCCACTTCGACCATTTCCGTCATTCAGCAACCACGCAACTCTCTCTCTGGAACGTAACCCTGAAGCCTGAATGATTCAGGCTGAATCTGAGCACAGCAGCCTCCCATTCATTTCCGTCACCCAAATCCCAACTCTCTCTCTCTCTCTCATCTCTCTCTGCGCGCCGAATTTCTCAAGGTATTGGATCTGTCTTTTGCTTTGGGTTTTCTTCGATTCCTTGCAGTTTTTGTATCTGGGTATTGCATTTTTTATAATCTGAAATCTGAGTGTGTTCTGGGTTTGAATGATGGAATTTTTGTTGTGATAGATTTCTGGGTTTTTGGTGAGCTCTCACTCTACTCTACTCTAACTCTCTTTTTGGTGATTGAAAAGTTTGAATCTTTGAGTGAATTTGATCGAAGATCATTGCTAAAGTTTTCGAATTTTCTAGTGTAAATTGATGCGAGTATGTTTATGGCTTGCTAATATAGGTGTATGAAGTGGGATTATGATCAAATGTAGCTCCTAGTCGGTCATTTCACTAATTAATATAAGCTTCGGCCGCCGAGTACAAATGTTTATGTCTAATAGCTTTTGTGTAATTTGAAATTTATAATCTTCTGCAATTTGAATTTTGTTGCTGCATGTTTAGTTAATTGAACACCCATGCCAGTTGACAAAGAGATGGAATTTGAATATGGTTGTAGCATGTTTTTGTTGTTTATATGAAGAACTAAAAACTGATGGATCCAGATGAGTTTATGAGATTGGTTGAAGTTTTTGTTTCATTTGAAAAGGTAGATTTGAATTATACTTTTTATTGAATTTTTTACTTGCATCTGGAAACATAAATTTTATGCTTCTCTATTCTGAATGGGGTTGTTTGTATCACCTTTTTTTGGTTCTGACATCAAAATCATTTAGCTGTGCTATTGTCTAAAACATACTCTTTTATTGAATTTTATATAAGTGCTATTGTCTAACCACTTATATAGTTATGTCTTGCTTATGTTTCTGCCTGCTACCTTGTTAAGAAGTCACTTTCGTTTCTTTTTTTGTAGATGAGTTTAAATGATGAGTCCCAATTTATATCTGTGGAGGAAAGAGAAGAAGATGCTACAACAAATGTACAAGGAGAACCCGCAAACCCGCCGGGTTAACCACACAAGATGCTACAAATGTACAAAAAAAATTTTTAAAAAAAATTATAAAAAAAATATGTTAACGGGTTTTAACGGGTTCCAACGGATAACCCGCAAACCTGCCGGGTTTAGCCCGCGAAACCCGTTAACTTAACTGGTTTTTACCGGGTCGGCCCGTTAAGAACCCGCACCGTACCCGCACTATACCCGCACGTTGCCAGGCCTAGGTGGAAGACTTCAAGGGTCAAGATCCAGAAACTGGCGATTTTGATTAAGTCTTTTTATTTTCCAAGAGATGTAGGCAATTGCCATATTATTTTTGTAGTAAATGCCAATGGTTTAGTTTTTCTTCAAAGTAGGCTCAGTACCCAAAATAAGTGTGATGTCTAGGAAGGTTTTGAGATAAGTGGTACTTAAGCGAGCCTTGCTCCACCGACATCTCTCTACTCACCTGGTCACATTTACTTTGGAGCTACCGAAAGAAGTTGACGACTACCATTGTTTTGCATTAGCTAGTTTTTGGATTAGATTTTCTCTAGTGAAAGAGACAATGATGTAATTCCGTTGGCTTATTAATAAAAGTTGAGTTCTTTTCTTTATGACTCCTTTTTTTAATTACGAGCCTTTTCTTTTAGGAATGGATTCTGGAGAATTGCAATGTCTTGCGGATAGTGAAACTACGCACACCACTCTCCGCCATAGGCAATTATTCTTGGAGATGTTGCTTACATATTCCTCTGTGACTACGATGGCTGGGCCATCAGGATTAGTTCAAGGACATGGAATGACCCAATTCCTTTTGCCAAATGGCACCTTAATTAATGTCACAGAAGCTCTCTACGCTCCTAAGGCAAATCGAACCTTATTGAGCTTTAAAGATATCTGAGCCAACGGATTCCATGCGGAAACGCATACTGAGAACGGAAAAGAGTTCCTTTGCATTACCTCTAATGACTGTGGACGAAAGCGCATCTTAGAGAAGCTTATGTGTCAATCTAGTGGACTTTATGTCACTACCATTCGACCTATTGAGTCCAATAACGTCATAAGAGAATATCTTTTGGATTCTGACACATTTTGGCTTTGGCATGACCGACTAGGACATCATGGTCGTGACATGATGATATGTATACTAAAAACTTCACACAGACATCCATTCTTTTGAGCGAAAAGAAGCACGAATCAAAGATTGATTCCCGGACTTAGTGTGACCGCCGCCTCTGGTGCCGCCGCCGTCCACCGCAGGCCTAGGGCTGCCCATGTCCTCCTTGACAACGCCAACAAAGGCATCACCCATGGCAATGGCGCCATGGATGTAGTCACAAATTTTGCTTCTAATAGCGACTTAGACGCTCAGGCCCAACCAAAATCCTCATTGGTTGCTTCTAAGGCCCCTCGCTCATTTTGCAAAGCCTGTTCCTTAGGGAAATTAGGACCGAGACCGTCATACGCAAAGGATCCCAAAATACTCATTCCGTTCTTACAGAGAATCCAAGGGGATATTTGTGGACCAATTCAACCATCATGCGGACCTTGTAAATACTTTATGGTATTGGTTGATGCGTCGACACGCTGGTCACATGTCACGCTGTTGTCCACTTGAAATGCTGCTTATGCTAAACTCCTAGCCCAGATTATCCGTCTACGGGCTCACTACCCAGACCACCCAATTAAGTCAATTCGACTTGATAATGCTGGGGAGTTTACATCGAAAACGTTCGATGACTATTGCATGTCACTGAGGATTGATGTAGAGCATCCAGTTTCCCATGTCCATACCCAAAATGGTCTCGCGGAAGCCACTATCAAACGACTACAAATGATAGCACGGACATTGGTTATGCGCACCAATCTCCCTGTTTCCGCTTGGGGATATGCAATATTGCACGCAGCAACGCTAATTCGTCTACGACCTACTGCCACCCAACCTTATTCTGTGTTACAGCTAGTGACTGGGTACGAGCCTGATATCTGGCACTTACGCATTTTTGGGTGTGCCATTTATGTGCCTATTACGCCGCCACAACGTACTAAGATGGGTCCACAGAGACGAATGGGCATCTATGTTGGATATGAATCTCTGACTATCGTCCGCTACCTTCAACCCTTGACAGGCGATCTCTTTACCACTAGATTTGCGGATTGTCACTTTGATGAGACAGTCTTCCCGTCGTTAGGGGGAGATAAGAACACAGATGTTCAACAGGAACGACAGGAATTGTCCTGGTCTGTCCCCACTATATCTCATCTCGATCCCTGTACCGCACAGTCCAAACTTGAAGTGCGAAGAATAATCGAGCTCCAGAACGTAGCAGATACTCTACTTGATGCGTTTTCTGATGTTGCTAAAGTGACGAGATCACATATACCTGCTGCAAACATGCCTGCAAGGATTGACGTCCCAAACACTGGACGTAACGCCACTCCCGTGACACCAGGAGATGGCGCCACTGCCCAGAATGACAGTGATGTGGCGTCTATGGCCGCAGGTCCCGCAAGAAAGCGCGGTAGACCGATTGGTTCGAAGGATACTCGCCCTAGAAAGAGAGCGAATGAGGCACAAACAAATCCTTTGATCATCGATACTCAAAATCAGTCCCATGAGAATGTTTCGGATTATGGTTATGTCTAAGAGACATCTTTGGGGGACGCCTCAATGTCAGAACCTATCCCTGAGAACGTAGAGATCTCTATAAATTACACTAGTGTACATGGGACTTGGGAAAGAAACTCCATCATCATTGATGATGTATTCGTGTATTCAGTAGCGCGTGAGATTATTGAGATCGATGACATCGAACCACGCTCCGTTGATGAATGCCAACGTAGAGCTGATTGGCCAAAATGGAAAGATGCGATCCAGGTAGAACTTGATTCTCTAGCGAAGAGAAAGGTATTTGGGCCGATTGTGCCAATACCACCCAACACCAAACCAGTTGGTCATAAATGGGTATTCGTTAGAAAGCGTAATGAGAGAAACGAGATTGTAAGGTACAAAGCTCGCCTTGTGGCGCAAGGCTTCTCACAACGCCCTGGAATCGACTACGAGGAGACCTACTCTCCCGTAATGGACGTTATCACGTTCCGCTACCTTGTCAGTTTGGTAGTTTCCGAAAAACTGAACATGCAGCTTATGGATGTGGTTACTGCGTATCTATATGGGGATCTAGATACAAAGATATACATGAAGGTCCCAAATGGACTTCAGTTACCCAAATCAAGTGGCTCTAAACCACGGAGCTCGTTTGCAATAAGATTGAAACGCTCACTATATGGATTGAAGCAATCCGGACGGATGTGGTATAACCGTGATTACATGCATTTTTATGCGCGTAATTACGTTCTAAACACTAGAATTAAGCTAATCTCCAAAGTAATTATTATGTAATTAATCTATTTTTATTTATATTGTAGTAAATAAGTGGAGTTGTGGATTTCAGAAGAAGTTGTGCTAAATTGGAGCAAAATGGGGTTTTCGACAAAAGGACGAAAAGTCAACTGATTGACCATCGGGTCAACCAAGTCAACTTGGCCCAATAGCAAGAAGTCCGAGACCCAAGACCAAAGAAGCACACAAGTGAAGACCCAAGCTCATTTGTATTACATCATTGTATTCAAATTTCAAATTCAAAATTGATGTAATAACAATAATAATTAGTGGACCACACACCTCACACACATCACACATGTGGATGGAGATATTTATTTGTGTTCACACTAGGCACACACTCACTTACACTTTTGCCCTCCTATTTTCTTTATATTTTCCAAAATGTTTTCTACACTTCTAATTCTCTACATTTTTATTAGGTTGTTTTAGTCTTTTCTTTTTACCCATTTTCTACTTGTTTTTGAGCCATTGGATCTAGGGTACAAGTCCAATCTTGACCCTAGAACCCAAGGGGGTATTTAAACACCTTTGCACACACATTGCACAAGCTTAAGACCCATTTTTCTACACCCTAGGCCTTTTGGCCGAATTTAGAGACCTCTCCTCCATTTTCCATCTTCTCTCTCATACTCTCTCTCCTCCATTTTTAAATCTCTTATCATTTTCTCTCAAAATTAGAAGGAGCAATTAAGGGGCTTTCATTTCACATCATCAAGGTTTCATCACCACAAGGGATTTTGGCTTTGGTAAAGAGTGGGGGCTTAATAACAAGTTGGGTTCATGTTTGCCTATAGCAAATTGTGAGCTTAATTTGTGTTCCCTCTCTCCTCTATCATTTCTCTTAATTTCTTATGTATTGGATGATGTATTTGAGTATGGGTAGTGAGTAGTTCAATTTTGGGAGTTAGGGTTGTGAAGCCCTAACTCATCTTGTATAAATGTTGATGCTTTACTTTTAATAAATGCAATTTCCATTGTGTATGCTTTAAATCCGAATTTATTGGTCCTTAGAAGCATGTTTCTAGGCTTTGTCACCCTTTGAAATTATGTTGTGGGCAATTGTGATGAATAGATTGATAAATTGACAACTTATTAGTCTTGTGGCATCTAGGATTTAAGTGTGGTAACCATTAGCTAGCTTAATTGTAGCTAAGCTTGCTTGGGTCTCTATTATCTTGCACTATAGGCCTCTAATTTTAGATATTGTGGCCTTAACCGGCGTAATGCCCAAATTAGAGAGTTGATTGTGGCCTTAACCGGCATAGTCAATACACCAAAAGGATAATTGGTTTAGTAGCCTTAACCGGTACTAGATACGGGACTCGACAGATATAGGAAATGCATGCATTTGTGAAATTGGCATCGATGTTGACAAGATAGTTAGTGTGAATCACCCGACACTCCCATGTTTCCATTAATTTGAAATCCGAATTTAATTTCTTGCTCGATAATTAGTTGTTTGCTTTTATTTTAGTTTGCTTTTAATATTAGTTAATTCTCAATTCAAAATTTCCAAACAAAATTCTACCTTCCATTGTGCATAACTCATTTGGGCTACAAGTTAGTGGCTTTGATTAGGCTTAGTGTGAGCTAAGCCGAGCATTGCCGAGGCTTGGTGCCTTGTGAATATTATTTTACTTTATTTTCTTTTTATTTTTCATTATATGCTTTTAAGTTGTCCTAGCGCCAATTACCTCGGTTAGGTCCAACACCTAATCCCCGAGGTACGATAAACTAAGGTCCAAATACTTCCCTTACTTGACACGATTCGTACGCTTGCGAGAGTATATGCATCAAGTCAAACCGTCTAAGTGACTACTTGATTGGGAAGGGATATGTTAACAACGAACTATGCCCATGTGTGTTCATAAAAAGAACAAGTTCCGGATTTGCAATAGTAGCGGTTTATGTCGATGACATAAACATAATTGGCACCCTTAAAGAGTTAAGGGAAACTGCTGAACACTTGAAATCCGAGTTTGAGATGAAAGATCTTGGGAAAACACGGTTTTGCCTCGGTTTGAAACTTGAGCACCGTGAAGATGGTATCCTGATTCATCAATCAGCCTATACCCAAAAGATGCTTAGGCGTTTCAATACTGACAATGTTAAGCCTTCAAGCACCCCCAATGGTCGTCCATAGTCTTGATCCAAATAAGGATCCATTCCGTCCAAAAGAGGACGACGAAGATGTGCTAGAGGCAGAAGTGCCATATCTAAGTGCAATAAGCGCATTATTGTACTTAGCACAATGCACAAGACCGGACATCTCGATCATTTGCCGTGAACTTGTTAGCTAGATATAGCTCTGCGCCAACACGATGCCATTGGACTGGTGTTAAAGATATCTTTCGATACCTAAGTGGTACGATTGATGTGGGCTTGTTCTATCCCTACAAAGAGATGATGGATTCGGACCCATCATATGTCAAGAACGCCACCAACAGTGGTCTGCGTTCTCTCTCCCCATCCCAAAACGACATAAGTGTTTTGGAAGGTTTTGCTGATGCTGGGTATCTCTCTGACCCGCACAAAGGTCGTTCCCAAACTGGTTATGTATTCACCATGATAGCTAAATTTAAAGTTATTGATTTTCCTTATTCTCCTGCAAATATGTCGATTGTAATATAGGGAAATAAGGGTCTACCGCAGAGGATTAAGTTAAACTAAAAGCTTCAACAAAAGTCACAAAAAGTGACTGCATTTCCTACTGAACAGAAGTCGAAAAACAAACTAAGAATCTAACCAAAACAACCCAGAAAAATATGAACATTTACAGAGACGTACTAGACACACAAGGCGTTCAGCACACAAAATTTGGTGAATTTTGGAGTTGATTTGCTATGGGAATAAAATACAGAAAAACAGGGAACAGAAAGAAAAACGAAACTGAAACAGATTTGAAGTTGGTTGATATCAAGGTGATGAATTTAATTAGCTAGGAAGGAAGTATCCACCCCCAACAATCACACACAACACACTTTGTCCAATTTACTACCAATTAACTTAGTTGAAGACGCTCAGATTGGTTCGGTACGCTTGAACACAACCTATTACTCTTTCTTACTTTGTACGCTAGGCAGGAAGTGCTTTACACCTAGACTATTCCCAAGCAATGCAACCTAAAGGTACGTTTATTAGATTGAACATGCAGAGATCATTAAGTTTGAAAAGAGTTTGAGCAATCACTAGGCATCGCAAATAACTTAGAGCCTTGCTAAACCTAGGGTTTTGTTTACTTGCTAGTTAAAACTACCAATTACTTCTCTAGATAATTTGAGGAATCCAACTATTGATCCAGGCATCAAACAATCAAAGTATTAGAACCCTAGCATGCATACTAAGTAGGCCTCCAAAGCATACAAACATAGAATTCATCAATGAGAAATCGGTAAACAAAACCTCAACTATATTAATTGGAAAACAAATTGAATGTCAAAGCATGTTATGGATCATGTATAGGGGCTTCAACTGCCCCCTAACTACTGGAAATTTAGTTACACATAATGGGAATCAAAAACACAAAGGAGTTCATGGAGAAAGAAGACAACAAAAATCATAAAATTGGAAAATACGGATCAGCGATCGATCTCTGGTGTGCAGCGATCGATCGTTTCTGGCAAGGTTGTAGTTCTTCTTCTTCTCAAGCTCTTGTGCGTCTATGCTTCTTCGTATGTGAGATGGTGTGTTTCTTGAACGTCCAAGGAGAGATTTTATTCAGTTTGTAACTCTTTCCTTCTTTCCTTTTGGGACTCTAACTCCTTGGCTTCAACGGTAAGCCCCTTGGTTAATGTTCTGATTGATTTAGGATTCATTAACATCCTTCTATCCAATAGGAGCAGCCAAGAGAATTAATTGCTGATATCTTTTCCTTCATGTTGCCTTAAGCTTCCTTGATTCATCAAGAGTCCACAATTCTCCATCAATTGCACATATCTCCTTCCTTTTGCTCTTATTTCTTTCCTTACTTCGGAAAACCTAATAAACATAAAAACAACTAAATTAACCAGAAAATAAGATAAACTAACAAAGAAAATATGAGAATTCACAACATTATTATCGCATAATTATGCTCCTATCACACCATTGGAAAGACCGCGATATCTTGGAGGTCTACTAAACAGACCTTAGTCCCTACTTCTTCGAACCATGCAGAGATTATTGCTCTTCATGAAGCAGTTCGTGAATGTATATGGCTTAGATCCATAGTTACGAATGTTCGAAGTAATTGTGGTTTGGAATCCACTACAGATGAGCGTACTAGCATTTATGAGGATAATGCTGCTTGCATTGAGAAAATGAAGTAAGGCTACATCAAAGGCCACAACACCAAGCACATATCGCCTAAGTTCTTCTACAATCAGCAACAACAAAAGCTCATCAAGATCAAAATGAACCAGGTTCGATCTGCAGACAATGTGGCTGACTTGTTTACTAAGTCATTGCCCAAATCCACGTTTGAGAAACATGTTGCAAGCACTGGCTTGCGGAAGTTATCTGAACTCCCATGATCGTAGTCATCAGGGGGAGATGTCTACATGTTGATCTCGAAACATGAAGGGTGTGTTGTGCTCTTTTTCCCCTTCGACCGAGGTTATTTTTGTCCCACTGAGTTTTTGTTACTCGGCAAGGTTTTTTTAACGAGGCAACCAGAGAAGCACCGCGTTTGGGCGACACAAGGGGGAGTGTTTAAGTAAATCCAAATTGTGTCTGGCCCAAACTCTAGGTTACTTGACCTAGTGGTAATAGGGTTTTAATTAGAGATAATCTCGGAGAATATCTTAGATATATCCATTCATTGTATGATTATCTTTCCTTGTAGAATTCAGATTCTATGCATTGTAATCCTCTATATAAAGAGGCCCCTATTATCAATGAGAATACACAGCAATTTTCTCTCAAATATCGATTCCCTAAAACAATATCTAATTTACAAAAGAAACATGTGTGTATGTAACGGCCTATTCTGGCTTTAGATGATTATATATATATATCAACTCCCGGCTTCTGGTTAATTTGATTTTAAAAAAAACATGTGTGTATGTATCATCTTTACAATACTATTGAAATTGAGCAGCTTAATTAGCTAGAGTGATAAAAATTATTAGATGAGAGCAGAGGCAGAGGCAGAAGAGGATAGTGGGAAGATAGGTCTAAGACAAAATAGATGAGTGTCACCTATTGAGAGCTGCTTCTTCTTCTTCTTCTTCTTCTTTTTTTTTTCTTTTTTTTTTTTTGGTGAAGAGCTTCTTCATTTTTTGAGTGAGAAAGAATCCATCAAAATCTCTTGGGAAATGATTGGATTGTTTTTGAGTTTTGATATGTATAAAAAGCACTATAAAATCCTTCAAAATCCAGCATTTAATGAAATCCTTAAAAATCCATATACTTTTGAATATCTGCAGATTTGAATGGATAATTTTAAATCTTAATTGAATACATCAAGATTTTAAAGGATTGTTTAAAATCTTAATTGAATACCCATAAACTTTCAAAATACAAAAAAATCTTGTAGACTCTTAAATGAATACACCCCCCCTAAGCAGCTGCACTAAATTCCTAAGTGACTCTCAATTATAATTTTTAGCTATCTCACTCATAATATAGAGAGCGGGATGATGCTCTCTATAATTTAAAACATTCACTTTGAGTTATTTTATGTAATATATAACTACATTTAAATAATCTAATCTTCATTAAAATTAATATAAATCTGATAAAAAAATAATATAAATTCATAACTAGCCAAAATAGAAATAACTGATGCAGACGTATTTTAAAAGTGGCCAGCCAAATTAACCTTTTAATTACTTTAACTATAATTTGACTAAAAAATTATTAGAATTGCTAAAGATGTTCTAAGGAATCACTATATTATAGGGGACCTCAATGCAAGAAAAAAAAAATTATGCTAGGAGAACCAATCAATAAGTACTTGCCATGTGAACCAATTATATAATGATTAGGACCACAGGTGCACGTGATAGTTCAAGACTACATAATAATTTGGGGAAATAATCATTTACCCAATTTTAGCTTAAAAATTGCCCACTTACCCAAACACTCTAAGAGATTACCCACTTACCCAAACACTTTAAGAGATTATTTCCCTAATACCCAATTAAGTATTTTTTAATTCATTTTTATTTATTTTTGGGACAATTTTGCCCTCTCCTTCTTTGTCACTTTGAGAAAGAAGTCATTAGAGACCTTGCTTGACTCTGTGGCGGACTCCGGCGACCGGTGACTGGAATCCGGCGACCGGTGACCGGAATCATGCGACCGGTCACTGGAATCTGAAATCCTGAATCCGGCTACCGGACTGGTGACCAGATTCCGGCGTCTGAATTTATTGCCCCCTAATAATACCCAATAACCATATTATTGCCCCCCAGTAATCATATTATTGCCCCCCAATACTCATATTATTGCCTCCCAATAATCATATTATTGCCCTCCAGTGAATTGCATAAACTCCCAAAACCAAAATGAATACACTACAGGCACAATTGATCAATTTATATGCATATTATTGTCCCCCAATACTCATATTATTACCTCCTAATAATCATATTATTACCTCCTAATAATCATATTATTGCCCTCCAATAATCATATTATTGCCTTCAATAATCATACCATTGCCCCCCAATAGACCCCAATAAAAGCCAATAAAAGTTTACACTATCTTCATTAGTAAATTGGTTTTTAAAGCATGAAGGGCGGTGTAAACTATAAAGGAATTGAAGCACGACTTTCGAAAGACTTACATTTTTTTTTGTCATTATATCAACGGGTAAATTAATTTAGTCTGAATCTTGCCAAAAAATAAATAAAATTAATTTAGTTTGGAACCAAATCAGAATATGACAAGCAACTTGTCCCTCCATTGAGAAAAATCTTCAGACTTGAGCTACAGACTTACAATGGAAATTGATCGTGAAAACCCAAATTCCCCAGTCTTCTACCTCATCGTCAACCTCATCGCTCCACTTCGGCGACTCCCCAGCTCCGGTAGCCAACCTCAGAAACTCCACCTCATACTCCTTGATCGACCTCTTCTGCTCCAAATTTCACACGGCTGCGATGAGCTTCTTCTCCTGAAGAACCTCAGAAATTCATGCCGGAAATAGATTACGATGCACTCGATGGGTACCCTCGTTCAAGTTCCTTACCTCGCTCAGCGAGCTCGTCCTACCTGAACTGACCGCCGGCAACCCAATCGTCACCAGATCTGAGCCGGACTACCAAACTGATATTGATGAGCGCTACTCCTTCGCCGGCAGTGAGTATCGTCGGAAGACGGTGTTTGGACCCAAAATGAGCATTTTGGCCTGACAAGGCACGTCTTGGAGAAATTGAGCCAATGTCAGTGGCTCAAGCTATATATTGTCGACAAGTTCGAAATATATATTTAGAGGCTAAATAAAGCCTACTATGGAAGCATGAAAAGTCAACTTTAGCACATTTTCCTACTTCGGCTAGGAGAAACCGAGCTAAACAAGGAAGGAGGGGTGGCAGACTGACCAAATGAACTCGAAATGAGCTGAAACTCTGCAGATCCATTCTAGACAGCCCAAGAATCATTTCTTATGAAGAGTGCCAAAGCCCGTTCGGAGTGGAAAACCTTCAAACAAACAGTCCAATTTTCTGCAGAAGCAAAACTTGGAAACTGGACCTGTAAGAGGTCCAGCAGCATTTCCGGCCCAACCACATGGAAATAAATTCTGAAATTTTACCACAATAATCTACACTCATAGTGGAACATTTCGTATGAAGAAGTCATGGTCAAAATCTGAATGCTTGGTGGAGATATAGCTGCAGCAAAATTGGTGCAGTAAGTGCTTAAACCTAACATTCCATTAGTGTTTAAGTGCTTGAACCTAACAATTCCATAAACTCATAAGTGCTCCATAAACTCATAAGTGCTCCATCATGATCCCATTAAGTGCTCCATTATGATTTGTTTAAATGCCAAATAGTGTTGCTTGGAAGCCTATAAATAGAGGCTACAACATAGAACAATTCACTCATTCATACATCAAAACATCTCTAAGATGATCTAAGTTCTCTCTAGAGCAAACCTCTCTAAGAGCAACTCCTTTCCTTCTCTTTCTCTTATAGGTGATCACACTCCTAGTCCTAGTTTTCTCAGAAGCCGACTTTCAGTGCCACCAAACCCTCTGTCAACGTACTTCGGTCCTAGTCTCCTCAGGAGCCGATTGTAGTACCGCGACCACAACGGTTACGGAACTAGCCAAGCAAGGGTAACGCCCTCGCAACCCAGCGAAGCTAAAGTCACGCTTTAGCAAGTTCTCCCCACTTCCCGGTGATTTTCGCTCTGCTCGATCTACGACGTCGAGTATCGATTTGGTGACGCAGAAGATTAGCAAAAGTCCTCACCACGAGGCATAAAGAATCCCGCGACGAGGTTGGTGCTCTCCTCGTCCACAGTCGTTTGAAAGAAGTCAGGTCAAGGGACACCCCCGACGACCGCACCCGACGGTGCTGGCACGCCCGCGCAGAAAAGAGACTGTTGACCAGCTGCAACAAAATTGGAGCCAAACATTTTGGCACGCCCAGTGGGACATCAGATACAGCATACGGCCAGATATTCACCATTGGGAAGTCAGACGATAACCCTTACCAAAGGGTTTACGTCAACTGCCTGAAACACAAGACCTCCAGTTACAGCCCGCACTCTCGTGTAGACTGTCGTGGTCTTTCTGAAGAACAAGTAACTCAAAGATTTTCTCTCAACTTGCAATCACCAGACATGTCAACTGAGCAGGGAGGAAGTCAGCCGCCCGCTACTGAGGACAAGAATTCTGTTACTAGCAAGGTGGCCAATGTCCCCGTTACCACAGTAGTTGCTGCGGTTAGCGAAACAATTGAGAGCGATGAGTTCACCCCCCTCGTCATCCCAGAGGATGCTAGCATCGATGAACGACTCCGCATCCTTACGGTCAACAGCGACAACTATAGGAGGCACCTGGCCACGTCAATTGCGAGGACTGAGCAGCGGCTTCGCGATTACGATCGACGAATGAACGAGAATGCCCAGAAGGCTGAGGAGCATGCACAAAATCTTGCCAATGAAGCCAGGATTCACGCAGATAAGATTGCTGACACGAATCTCACGCAATATAAGGAGCTTCTGAGTGCTGTTAACACCTTTAACACACAAAGCAAAGATACTGCAGCTGACATCGCGGCAGTGTGCAAAGAGGGGTCCAATCTCGCGACCCAAGTTGCCATGCAGCAAGCCGAATTGGGACATGCCAAGGAGGTTCTGAATAAAGCATTGGGAGATCCCAACGCCATCCTCGGTTCCCTTGACCAACTCTCTGCATCCGGTAAGTACATTCCGCCTAATGCCCGCGAGAAGGCTATCAGCAGTATTGCCACACCCTCTGCAGCTGCCACCGCAATGTCTACCAAAACCAAGGACAAAGCGTTGTTGATTGGTGGCAAAGACAAAGCAACACCATCGATTGGGCAAAAGAGCAAAACTCTGAAGTTCGGTGACGGTACCCTGGCTGATCCTGTTGTTTTTGCTCAGTATGATAGCGATGGGGCAGAGAATGTCTACCAAGAGCTCCCAGGGAATTACTATGGGATTGATCAGACGGGCACTCCAATCAAAATCACAGCTTTGGCCAAGGATGTGTCCGCACCAGCGATTACTCTTCAACAACCCAGTATTCCTCGGGTCGTTCGCCTGGAAGATGGAACAGCAACTACTAGCGACGCGGTGCCTCCTGTGCAAACGGCCCATCAGACGGTGGCTGCACCTCCTCCTCCTGGCCCAGGTTATGTGCGACGAGAAGAGGTAGAGGAGATGATTAGGGCCGCGAACCAGAGGCCTAACTTGGAGGAGGCCTATCACGGGCCTTTCCCACCGCACATTATGCAATCACCTTATCCTAGGGGATATAAGAACATCACGTTCTCTACTTTCTCGGGAGAGGAAGTCGAAAGTGCCGCGGCCCATTTGGTCAGGTTTCGAGTACAGTGTGGCCAGTACCAGAACGATGACAACCTGAAGTGTAATGTCTTCGCCACTTCTTTGTCAGGGTCTGCCTTCACCTGGTTCACTAAGCTGCAACCAGGATCTGTCGCGAGTTGGCCCGCGATGGAAAAGTTGTTTAAAGAAACTTTCGGGACTATCGAGCCGGAGGTAGATCTGGCTTCACTTACTCAGATGGCTCAGCAGCCAACTGAATCCGCTGTTGCATACCTTCAGCGTTTCCAGATCCAAAAAGGGAAGCTGAACGTGATTCTTCCGGAGAAAGAGCTGGTAAAGTTGGCAATCAAAGGCTTAGAGCCTCGCCAACGCAAGAAGCAGCATGGAAGCATGTTCAATTCTATGGGGGAACTGATCACAGAAGTAGGAAGCTTTGAGCATTTGCTTAGAGAAATGGACGCTGTGAAGAACTCCTCCAAAGGGACATACATTCCGGGGAAACGGAGGACTGTGGCAGCAGTGAACCACTACTCAGGTTCCTTTGATCCTTACTATAGGTGTGAGGAATCCGGACTGGCAGAAGCTGAAGAGTCCGAAGAGGACGAGGTAGCAGCGCTTGAGCTCACTGGGAAAAAGGCGTCAACGCTAAAGCAGCTGAAGCTGTGTAAAGAGCCAATGAAACTCAAGTCGGTGGTCTTCACCAAACCCGAATTCGCAAGTTACACTTATGATGCGAATAAAGCTCATAAGATCTTAGAAGAGATGATCGCTGCGAAGATGGTGAAGACCGACTTCGGACCATTCCCCAAACCGGAGCAATTAAGGGGGAAAAAATACTGTAAGCTCCACAATTTGTGGAATCACAACACAGCCGACTGTGTCAGGTTGAAAGATCAGATTCAGATCTGGTTGAATAATGGTAGCTTACAGGTAGAAGCGCCAGCAACAGCTGCGGCGCTGGTAGATTTGGATCCTTTCCCAGACACTGGAATCAACATGGTTGACGTAGTTTGGGACATAAAGGATCAACAGAGGCTGAGCCCAAATCGTACCACTGGGGGCTTAGAAAAGGTGATGGAGCAGTCCGTGAAGCGGAGATCAAAGCCGGCTCCACCTGTCGTGCTATGTTCAAGGTGCAAGGAGGAATGTGATATCCAGGCGTTGCACGAAGAGGAAGAACATACCGTTCGCTTTGGTACTTTACCACCAATAAAGTTACCAGCACATTCTAGAAGCTTCCAACCAGGTAGTCCGAGAATGCACGCTGGGTCAGGAATTTCTTCTCCAAGGGACTCTAATTTGTTCAAAAAATTGAAGGTTGGGAGGGAAGAAGAAAGAGCAAACGAGCGGTCAGACGTTATGACCAGACCGTATATTCCTCCGGTGCCGACGTCCACTATCAAGGAAGGGAGATGGTATACCCAGAAGAAGGGCAAGGCAGTGGAAATGAGCTCTTCAAGGAAGAGAAAACTCCAGCGGAGGTTTGGAGAAGCAAAGCGAACCTTGGAAGCGCTGGATCAGGGGTTGATTAAACCATCGCAGTTGTTGAGATCTCCAGAAGAATACCAGAGACAGGTGGAGGCACTGACCTCCAAAAGGTTCATCGCCCCGCGGGTTCTCCAGCGGCTTCCTAAGATGTCGCAACGAGCTTCAAACACCGGCGCTCGCCAGAAGGAAAGTCAGGAGAAGTCCCTAGCTCCCGCGAAGCGAGAATCACCACCAACCCGCAAACCTAGCGTTTGGCGGAGAATATCTCTCGAAGGAAGAGATAGCGAGCCTTCAATATTTGACAGGCTGGGGAGCAAAGACAATCGGTCCGCGACTGTGCAGTGGAGGCCTAAGAAAGTTCAAAGTTTGTTGGTCGCTCTCCCAAAGGAAGTGCCAGCGGCGAAACAAATTTCAGAGTCGCTGAACCAGGTTCCCATAGTACAGGAGCACGAACAAGCCAAGGCGGTAATCCCCGCAGAGGAATCATGGGATGCTTTCATGGCTAAACTGTTCAACACCGAAATCCCAGCAGATGAACCCAAGCTCAATCTTGATGATGACATGGACGAAACAGAAATGGTGGATACCTCTTGCAATATGGTTTATGTGCTCCCTGCTAAGTATGCCTTACCAGTTGCTGCACAGGAATGCGTAGAAGCTGACGCGATTGGAGAACAGCAGTTGCAGATCACTTCAGCCGCAACAACGCAGTTGAAAGAAGCAGTGTTCCTTGAGACTGAAGATGCTAACAGCAAGGGTTTCTTCATGAGCTTCACAAGACCCACACCGGCCATGGTGCAACACATGCGACCTTTGTATATCACAGCAGAAATTAATGGGACTAAGGTCAGCAAGATAATGATTGATACCGGCGCGGCTGTGAATGTCATTACTACCAGAACCATGCATCTGCTAGGGATCAAGAAAGAAAAGATCCAATCCACGTCCCTTACGCTAAAGAACTTCGCGGGGACTTTGACCAAAACATTGGGTTTGATTTTCCTACGAGTCAAGGTGGGTCAAGCAGAAGGGGTTTACGCTTTCTTTGTTACAGATTGCTATGCGGCATATAGCGCAATTATGGGCCGCGACTGGATCCACAGGAGTTATTGTGTCCCATCCACCCTTCATCAGGAGCTGATCATATGGGACAGAGTCGCGGACAAGGCAGAAATTGTTAAAGCAGACCCGCGACCTTTTTCGGTATCCGCCAACTACTTGGACGCAAGGTATTACCTAGAACCAATCTCTCCTTTACAAGTCGTTGGTATTGATGATAAGGGCCGCCCCACAGGGGTGACGACCTCTGAATTGGCACAATGGGGGCTCGCGGTCGCAAAAAACGACCTCGAAAGGCCTGGATATGCGGTGCCATCTCCAAGTGCTAATTAATGGATCACGAACTCATGGAGGAAGAGGTGGAGGCCGTCCATTCCTTATATGAGAGGCTATCCTCATACTTGTTGGAAAAAGAGGCCTATGATCGAGTCGCGACTTTAGAAATTGTTAATGAAGAGTTCACGGACCAAGAAGAGGAGGAAGAAGAGATTCAGCTTGCTCCAGCGGCATTGGATGACACACCTCCGAAGGTTAGGGACCCTACTGAAAAGGTCAATCTGGGAACAACTGATGAGCCTATAGAAGTGGCTATCAGCACTTACTTAGAGCCTACCGAAAAACAGAGGCTCGTCGAATTGTTGCTGGAATTCAAGGACTGCTTCGCGGAAAAATACGAGGACATGCCAGGCCTATCACCAGACTTGGTATGCCACCAACTACCAACGCTGCCTGATAAGAGGCCTGTGAAGCAAGGGCCGCGAAGAATGAACTCGGAGACCCAAGTTCTGGTCAAAGAGGAAGTCGAAAAGATGTACAAGTCGGGCATTATCAGGGTAGCTAAGTACAATAAGTGGCTGTCCAATATAGTGCCTGTTCGCAAGAAGAATGGCAAGATGAGGATCTGCGTAGATTACAGAGACCTTAATTTGGCTACACCTAAAGACGTCTACCCCATGCCTGTTGCGGACATGTTGGTAGATGCAGTTGCAGGGCATGAACTGTTGTCTTTCATGGATGGTACAGTGGGATATCACCAGATTCTGGTCACGGAAGAAGATAGACACAAGACCGCATTCCGCTGCCCTGGGTTTACAGGGGTTTTTGAATATGTGGTCATGCCTTTTGGACTGAAGAATGCGGGAGCAACATATCAGAGAGCCATGAACCTGATCTTCCACGACATACTTGGGAAGATCTTAGAGGTTTACATTGATGACGTTGTCGTGAAGTCTAAGAAAAGCGGAGATCACTTCACAGATCTCAGAAAAGTTTTCAAGCGCATGCAGCTACACAAGCTCAAGATGAATCCCGCCAAGTGCGTTTTTGGAGTTCAGGCAGGAGATTTCCTGGGATTCATTGTCCATCAAAGAGGCATTGAGGTCCCTGAGGATAAAGCAAACGCGGTCATCAATGCATCTCCCCCGCGAACGAAGAAAGAGTTACAGCGACTACTGGGTAGGATCAACTTTTTGCGACGATTCATTTCTAACTCTTCAGGCAAAATCCATCCGTTTTCACCACTATTGAAGTTGCAAGGACAGAATGAGTTTGTGTGGGAACCTAAACATCAAGAGGCTTTCGACAAAATCAAGGCCTATCTGGTGAGCCCGCTAGTGCTTGTTCCTCCTAGAGCGGGATTTCCATTAAAGTTGTATGTTTCAGCAGCTGAGGCTTCTATTGGCAGCCTCCTCGCTCAGGATGATGCAAATGGTGTTGAACATGCCATCTTTTACCTCAGTAGGACACTCACAGATTGCGAAACAAGGTACACTCCAATGGAAAAGCTGTGTCTTACATTATACTTCTCAGCATGCAAGTTGCGGCATTACATGTTGTCCTTTACTACTTGCATCATTGCTCAAACCGATCTAGTCAAATATATGCTATCGCGACCTATCTTGAGAGGCCGTATTGGCAAGTGGGTGCTCGCCTTATCAGAATTGTCACTACAGTATGTCCCACAGAAAGCAGTAAAGGGGCAAGCCATCGCGGACTTTCTGGCACATCACCCTATGCTGGATGTCCCCGCGGTTAGAGATTTAGAGGTCGCTGCCACAACTTTAGATCGCCCAGATTTGGCGTGCGTACCAGAGTACGCTGTACTGCATCAAGACACAGTCTCACTCCAGCCCTGGGTGTTATATTTTGACCGGTCAAGAACAGATACGCTAGCAGGAGCAGGGGTTGTCTTGGAAAACCCGGCCGGCGATCGATTTTCCTACTCTTTCCAGTTGGAATTCCAGTGTACCAATAACCAAGCAGAGTATGAGGCCCTCATTATAGGCCTAGAAGTACTACTGGAAATGGGAATCGGAGATGTACAAATACTTGGCAATTCTCTCTTGGTTATCAATCAGTTGTGTAACGAGTTCAGATGCAATAGCTTCACGTTGGTTCCTTATTGGAACAGGGCATTAGACCTGTTGGACCAGTTTGATAACATACATCTTGAGCACATTCCTCGCGAGCGAAATTTTGCAGCGAACGAGTTGGCCCAGCTGGCAACAGGGGTAACATTGAGATATGGCGTGCGGGAGAGAATCCTTAAAGTCGAGCGTCGCACGCTTCCTTCTTGGATGGCGAGAAGAGATCCTCCAGATCATACCTCAGTCGCGACCTTGGAATCCATTGACGTGGATTGGCGCATCCCTTTGATCAATTATCTCAAGCATCCTGATCAGGCCACGGATAGAAGGATTCGCTATCTTGCCCTCAACTACTTCCTCAGAGGTGATGAACTTCGCAGATGAGGAGAAGATAGCGTGGATTTCAGATGTGTTTATGGCCACGAAGCGAAACAACTCATGCTCGAAGTTCATTCTGGCATTTGTGGCGCCCACCAAGCAGGTCCAAAGATGCAATGGTTGCTCAGACGACATGGATATTTTTGGCCCAGTATCTTGAAGGATTGTATCGCGTTCGCTAAAGGTTGTTTGGACTGCCAAGCTCATGGGCCGGTCCAGCATGTTCCTAATATTCCAATGCAGCCCATTATACAGCCTTGGCCCGCAAGAGGATGGGCGTTGGATTTAATTGGGATGATTCACCCACATTCATCACTTCAACACAAGTTCATCATCGTCGCGACTGATTTCTTTACAAAGTGGGTTGAAGCAGAACCTTTGAAGGAAGCATCTGGTGGCACGTTGCGACAATTCCTATTCAGAAACATCATCTGCAGATTTGGGATCCCAGAAGTTTTTGTTTCGGACCGGGGGGCAGCTTTCATGGGTGGTGAAGTTGATAAACTGGCAAGAGAATGGGGAATACAGTTCATCCATTCCAGTCCATATTATGCTCAGTCTAACGGTCAAGCAGAGGCCAGCAACAAGATCATTATCAATTTGCTGAAGAAAATGTTGGAAGTTAATCCACGACAGTGGCATGAGACACTTTATGAAACTCTTTGGGCCTACCGCACCTCTAAGCGGAATCCCACCGCGACAACACCTTATGCTTTGATGTTTGGCCATGATGCGGTTCTGCCGTTGGAAGTCAACGTCCAATCATTACGAGTTCAAGAGCAACATCATCTCATTGGAGAAGACTACGTTCAGGCTATGTGGCAGGAACATGAAGACCTTAGCGACAAGCGCTTGGAGGCTTTAGATAATTTGGTCATGGAAAAGCAACGAGTCGCTCGCGCCTATGACAAGCGGACGCGGGGAAGGAGTTACAGCGAAGGAGAGTTGGTTTGGAAAGCAGTTCTCCCGCTTGGCGAAAAATTGGATGGTCGCGGCAAATGGACTCCAAGATGGGAAGGCCCGTACATCATCTATAAAATCTTAGAGAAAGGAGCTTTTCATCTCAAGGACCTGGATGGAGATGTCCATCATAACCCTATCAATGGGAGATACTTGAAGAAATACTTTCCTAATGTCTGGGACTCGGAGGAGTCGTAGACAGTTTATTCGCATAAGACATGGGGGACAATTCTAGTGGAACACTCGTAAAGCCCATTCATGAAGGCCTGTTTTTGAGGCCCATAATCATTTCTTCACTATGCCTAGCAACACTAGGGGGGCAACACTATACAATACTAAGCCCATTTAGCCTACAAAAAAAAAAAAAAAAAAAAAAAAAAAAAAAAAAATTTATCAGGGTGATCTACAAAAAACGTTGTGTGTCTATAACAGCATTTTTATCAAAAAAAAAAAAAAAAAAAAATAGAAAAAGAAAAATACAAAATAAGTTTCAAATTTGTGTGTCGCGGAGGATGCAAAAGTTGTGTTCTTGCCTAAACAGTGGCTTGAACTTTCTGATATACTTAGAGGGCATTAGTTTTGGCCTGGGCACATATACAAGAGGCATTTAATATGCCTAATATGGAATCAGTCAAGTAATTTCAGTCAAGCCAATAAAAGTGGCTTTTGGAGCAACAACATTATAAGAGCAGTGCTGATTCAAGACCTCTTCAGTCAAGACAGAGACCTTTGACTTCGAGGTCTGGGGGGCAATGTTTGGACCCAAAATGAGCATTTTGGCCTGACAAGGCACGTCTTGGAGAAATTGAGCCAATGTCAGTGGCTCAAGCTATATATTGTCGACAAGTTCGAAATATATATTTAGAGGCTAAATAAAGCCTACTATGGAAGCATGAAAAGTCAACTTTAGCACATTTTCCTACTTCGGCTAGGAGAAACCGAGCTAAACAAGGAAGGAGGGGTGGCAGACTGACCAAATGAACTCGAAATGAGCTGAAACTATGCAGATCCATTCTAGACAGCCCAAGAATCATTTCTTATGAAGAGTGCCAAAGCCTGTTCGGAGTGGAAAACCTTCAAACAAACAGTCCAATTTTCTGCAGAAGCAAAACTTGGAAACTGGACCTGTAAGAGGTCCAGCAGCATTTCCGGCCCAACCACATGGAAATAAATTCTGAAATTTTACCACAATAATCTACACTTATAGTGGAACATTTCGTATGAAGAAGTCATGGTCAAAATCTGAATGTTTGGTGGAGATATAGCTGCAGCAAAATTGGTGCAGTAAGTGCTTAAACCTAACATTCCATTAGTGTTTAAGTGCTTGAACCTAACAATTCCATAAACTCATAAGTGCTCCATAAACTCATAAGTGCTCCATCATGATCCCATTAAGTGCTCCATTATGATTTGTTTAAATGCCAAATAGTGTTGCTTGGAAGCCTATAAATAGAGGCTACAACATAGAACAATTCACTCATTCATACATCAAAACATCTCTAAGATGATCTAAGTTCTCTCTAGAGCAAACCTCTCTAAGAGCAACTCCTCTCCTTCTCTTTCTCTTATCGGTGATCACACTCCTAGTCCTAGTCTTCTCGGAAGCCGACTTTCAGTGCCACCAAACCCTCTGTCAACGTGCTTCGGTCCTAGTCTCCTCGGGAGCCGACGGTAGTGCCGCGACCACAACGGTTACAGAACCAGCCAAGCAAGGGTAACGCCCTAGCAACCCAGCCAAGCTAAAGTCACGCTTTAGCAAGATCTCAACACTTCTCGGTGATGTCGCTCTGCTCAATCTACAATATTGAGTATCGATTGTGTGAACAAGAAGAAACTACAGCAAAGTCCTTACCACAAGGCACAAAGAATCCCGCGACGAGGTTGGTGCTCTCCTCGTCTACAATCGCTTGATAGAAGTCAGGTCAAGGGACACCCCCGACGACCGCACCCGAACAGTGCTGGCACGCCCGCGCAGAAAAGAGACTGTTGACCAGCTCAAGAAAAACTGGAGCCAAACAGACGGCGACAAGCGGCGGTGGGAGTAGATCAAATCGTTTCAGAGGGATAGAAAGAGAGACAGGAGGGGGAGATCTGGCAGGAAGGGGAGGAAGGAGAGGTGGGCTTCGTACTCTGGTTCCGCAGCTGCCATGGCAGAGAGAGAGAGTCTGAGGGGAGTCGTGAGAGAGAGAGAGTCTGAGGGGAGTAGTTAATGAGGGCAATACTGTCAATAGATGTTAGATTGGGTAAATGGGAGTAAAAAACTCTTAGTGGAGTAAGTTGACAATTTTTATGCTAAAATTGGGTAAGTGATCACGGCCCCTAATAATTTCTCCATATGTGCCCTTACGGGTTGGAAACCGTACTCCCTTTGTTTTTTTTTATAATATTTTTGTTAATTGTACGTATTTTCAACTTTCATGAGTATTCTTGCCTTTGGCCCTCCACGTCTCCACCAGAGATGCTCGAACGTGTAAAGAGATTATTTATTTTTAGACCAGCTCAAAGCGAATGAAAATGGAAATGGTACTGTTGCCCCCTACGATAGACCAGCTCAATCCCTCCGATGTGCAGTCGATAATTGGATGCATTTCCAAATTTACCTAGATTTAAACGGTTAATTTCCCCATGTCATGAAAATGGGTCTTTATACTCGACGTGACAGCGTTCCCGCCCATTCTTTCTCCACCACAACTCTCTGTTTCCCTTGTTTACCGATCAAGGTATGTTCTTTCTGTCTCCATCTATAATTTGTGGGCAAGCTTAGTTCGAATGCCTCCCTCAAGAAACTAAGCCAGCTTTAGTAGTTGTGAATCGGGCTGCTTCATCTGTAGTTGGGGCTCCGATCCGGTTGAGGTTGGAGATGTTGGGTCTGCAACCCGATTGAGGTATCAGGTATCGCATTACCTTATTTGGTGCACACCTGGTGTTTGTGGAAATGCTTGCTTCATTAACTTTCTGAATCTCACGAGTGATGACCAAAGCATTGAGTTTGTATCTGTTTATTGCTCAAAATATGGTTTAGTATTCCAAAGTATTTGCGGGAAATTAGCAAATTACAGTTCTTTATATCTTCCTCATTCTTGAAAATATGGTTTACTAGTTGAAATTACGCCCATCATGTGTTTGTATCTGTTTATGCTCAAAATATGAGTTGATTAGACTCATAGGACAGTCTCTATAACCTCGAGTACATAATGCAGTTACCGAATCACAGTTTGCTATATCTTCCTCATTCTTAAAATCAACTGTTTAGATCTGGGTTACACAAATGTGTTAATTAAGAAGCAAATCCTTGACTCTGCTGATTGGCCGGCATAACCATGGATATTAAAGTTTATACTAACTGTTCGTTTTGCTGAGATTGTATATGCTTTGTTGCTTGTTGATAATACAGTTGAAACAAATAATGCATACAAACTTATAAAGTCTCAACAACTAATGTAAGGGTTGTTTCCTTTTGTCTTCTTCACTAAATAGAATCTGAGGTATATGTGTTATCAGCCTTATAGAAAGTCCAGAGAGAAAATGTATAAAACCCATGACGACGGTCTAATTAGGAACTCAGTACACCGATGCCACCTATTATAGGGATTAAATATTTGATGAGCATGACAAATATACTTATTTACGCATCAGATTGGAGAAATCGCGTTGCTACTATGTGTGCTCAATTGGCTGCTTTCACATTTTTCCCTAGTGAGGTCTTTAACCACTACGCATTCTGTAAATTTCCTTTGCTTTTCTCAAAAGTGAAACAACCTCATCCTCGTTTTTGCTCTTGTTAAGTCAACTCACATTCCATTTACAAAGGAGAAGTAGGAACTTTGGAGTAAACGGAGCGACATAGATCACAGGAAGCTTGCAAAGGCGATCAGATCTGAGGCTTGTTTTGATAGGTACTACTAACAGATCTAGTTCAAAATAAGTGTTGAAGCTTGTTTTGATCTCTTATATTTTGAGAATCATTTCGAATTGTAGAATCATTTTCCTTTTCTGTCTAATCAGGAAGTCATGGCTCTGGAAGTTGTGGGTGGAGCTTTTCTCTCTTCTGCTCTTGCTGTTCTGTTTGATAGGATGGCTTCCCGTCCGGTTGTTGACTTCATCCGAGGAAAGAAGACCACCATTGGGCTGATCCACAAGTTGAAGATGAAGTTGTTGTCAGTTAATAAGTTGCTCGATGATGCAGAGGAGAAGCAACTCAGAAACTCTTGAGTCAGGGAATGGCTTAATGAGCTTAAAGATGTTCTCTATCATGCCGATGACCTGTTGGATGAAATCAAGACTGAAGCTCTGCGTTGCAAGATGGAACAACAAGATTCTGGAAGCAGCAACACATATCAGGTACTCAAGTTTAGTTCTATTTCCATTCGTGAACTTGACAAAAGTCTGGAACCCAGGGTACAGGAGATTCTTGACAGATTAGAACTTATTGTCAACGAAAAAGATGTGCTTGATTTGAAAGAAGGTGTTAAGGATAGGCCACAAGGAAGACTGCCCACAACTTCTTTGGTAGTAGAGTCTAGTGTATATGGAAGGGATGAAGAAAAGGAGGCCATCATCAAGTTATTGTTAGCGGATGGTATGACTGGAAATAAGACAAATGTGCTTCCAATTGTAGGCATGGGTGGGCTTGGAAAGACCACTCTTGCTCAGCTCGTATACAATGATGACAGAGTCAAGCAACATTTTGACCATCAGTCATGGTTTTGTGTTTCGGAAGGATTTGATGTTACCAAAATAACACGGACAATTTATGGGGCGGTCGCTTCACAAACTTGTAACATCACAGATCTAGACATGCTTCAAGTTAAGTTAAAAACGACTTTGATAGGGAAGAAATTTCTCTTTGTTCTTGATGATGTTTGGACTGTGAATATTATGGAGTGGGATCTCTTGAGCCGACCCTTTGAGAGTGGAGCTCATGGAAGTAAGATCATTGTCACAACACGTGATGAAGGTGTCGCATGCAGGATAGGTACCCTTCAAAGTCAACATCTAATGCAACTGTCTGAGGAAAACTGCTGGTTGTTGTTTGAAAAACATGCCTGCAAGAATGGAGGTGTTACTGCAGATCCATCACATGAAATGATTGGAAAACAGATTGTTCAAAAATGTAAAGGACTCCCTTTAGCTGCAAAATCACTTGGGGATCTTTTACGTTCTGAACCAAATATTGAGAAATGGAAAGAAATATTGAACAATGACATATGGGAGTTGCGAGATGAAGAGAATGACATTTTGCCTGCTCTATGGTTGAGCTACCATTATCTACCTCCACATCTGAAGCGTTGTTTTGCTTACTGTTCCATATTTCCTCAAGATTATCTGTTTGAGAAACCGGATGTGGTTTTGTTGTGGATGGCTGAAGATCTCTTACCACTGAAATCGAAGACTACAATTGAAGAAGTCGGAGATAAGTACTTTGATGAGCTAGTGTCAAGGTCATTTTTTCAACATGTATATGGTAGGACAATTTTTACAATTCATGACCTTATCCATGACTTAGCAAACTTTGTCTCTGGAGAGTTCTGTGTTAGGTTGGAGAACAATGACTCAGTACTGGAAAATGTCAGCAAGAGTCGCCACTTTTCGTGTATGAATGCATCTGCCGTAATTGATCAATGGGACAGTTTGTATGTAGCCAAGTATTTGCGAACCTTTCTAGTATCAAGATGTAACTACATACGTCCCAACTTAGATTTTGATATATTCCTGAAGCTTCAGTGTTTAAGAGTGCTCACTTTATCAAGGTACAATATTGGTGAGCTGCCTAGTTCAGTTAGCAAGTTGAAGTATCTAAGGCACTTGGACTTGTCTAGCACATCGATTAAAAAGTTACCTGATGAAATGTGTACTTTATATAATTTACAAACGTTATTGTTGTTGGGTTGTGAATCTCTAGTTGAGTTGCCAACTGATTTGGGAAGATTAATCAACTTGCGTCGTCTTGATATTAGAGGCACAAAGATAGAAAAGATGCCACCAAGGATGGGCAAAATGAAACATCTCCAAACATTAAGAGGTACGTTTGTCCTAGATAAAGATACTGGTGATAGCATTGTGGAGATTAAAGAGCTTCAACAGTTGCGCGAAACACTTTGTATCTCGGGGCTTCGCAATGTTGTGCATGTCACAGATGCCATTATGAGAAAGAAGAAGCATCTGGTTGAATTAGTTTTGGAATGGGGAGGCAAGTCTGGTGACACAAACGATACACAAAAAGAGAGAGATGTGCTGGAGAACCTCCAACCTCATACAAATCTAAAAGAACTCACGATTCGATCTTATGGGGGCACAAGATTTCCAGGTTGGTTGGAAGATCATTCTAGTTTATCTAATCTGGTTCATCTTCAACTTCTGGAGTGCGGAAATTGTTCGTCCTTGCCATCAGTTGAGCAGCTACCCTCCCTCCAAGAGTTTGAGATTGAAGGATTTAATGGAGTGGTGACTATAGGTTCCAAGCCTTTCCCTAATCTTTGTGAGCTGAGTCTGAGGTCTTGTCCCGAGGTAACCGGGGCATTCATGTTAGCCTGCTTCCCAAAGTTTGAAAGGCTCGAATTGGAGGATGTTAATGTAGAATCTCTTAATTCCGCTAGACTCCTCTCCCTTGTCAAACTTGAGATATTGTCATGCCCAAATCTTGTTTGTTTTTGCGATGGAGGGCTGGATGCGCCCAACTTGGAGACCATAGAAGTCTATAAATGTTCGAAACTGATGTCATTGCCACAGCACATGCACAACCTTCTCCCATCTCTCAGGCACTTGTGGCTATCTGATTGTCCAGAATTGGAATCATTTCCCGAAGGGAGATTGCCGTCTAAGTTGGAAGAATTGGACATCACACGTTGCAAGAAACTCCTCATTGGAAACCGTATGCAGTGGGCTCTACCAACACTCACCTCTCTCTATATCTTGAGAGTCGACTTTGAGGGATGTGAACAAGTTGTAGATTCATTTCCAGACGAGGGGCTGCTGCCCACCACTCTCGGATCACTCGACATCTACAGTATTTCGAAGCTGGACGGCAAGGGGTTTAAACAACTCACCTCTCTTAACCAGTTGATAATTTGCGATTTCCCTGAACTCCGGTGCTTGCCAGATGAAGGGCTACCCACTTCTCTTTCTCATCTGGACATTGATCATTGTCCTTTACTAGAACAACGTTGCCAGAGAGAGACGGGGGAAGATTGGCCCAAGATTGCACACATCAAGAGCATTTATATCAATAACAAACGTATATGACGTGCAATGGTAATTATCCAATTCTCTGTTTAGTTAGTAAATTCCTTTCTCAACTGCTTCTTATAAACTCTATGGTTAGCCAATTACCTCTGTTTCTCAATGCATTTGTTCATTTCTATACAATATCAGCTCCAGGTGCTTTGTAATTCCCTGATCAGATGATTCCACTGCTGAGATATTGGATTGAAATTTCCTGTCGATGTTGCGCAAGGTTACTTCGACTTCCTTTTCTTCTGAACTTATGCATCAGTGATTACTAGACCTGTTCTGGTTTTTATGCTGCTAAACATAATTTATATCCTTCAATTTTTAGGTTCTGAATTAGTACTGCTATCAAGCGAGTACGAGACTGCGGGTGGAGGAATGATTGCAAATGTATAAAGGATTTTGTTTCCTACAAAACAAAAAAGGTCACAAAAGAGGATGTGTGAAAGTTTCCTGGTAATGGTCGATTCATCCATGGCTACACATTTGTCAAGTTTCTTGGATTTTCAGGGATTCAAGTGTCTTATTTCATTAATGTACTGTTAAATGTTAAAAACAAAATTGAAAATAAAATATTCCCTTATGTATCAAAATGTGTATTCAAAGTCTAATACTCTTAAACTAGTATCAAATTTTGACAACTTTTTATTCAAATTTATGTCAGGATTCTCTACATTATGTCTTCATCGTGGACCAAATCAGAGCATTTTCATAGATGAAGCAGCGATTGAAAGAATGTAATTGCAGGTGGCTCTAGTACTTTCAACACCAACTTTATTGTCACCTCTTGGTATTTTTTTTTTATTGTTTTGTTTCTGTTTGTCTTCCCCCTCATTTTTTTTTTCCACTGACGCTTAGCTATCTTGTATTTTCAATTTTTGACAGGTTCCCTGGTTGATTCGGTTACTATCCAGTTTGGAGCGTCTCAATCATCAGTTGCTGAAAAGTTCTAGGTTCCCTGGTCCTCTAGTCCTCTATTCATCAGTTTGGAGCTAAGCATTGTCTGTGCAGATCCTCTATTCCGAAGTTTTCTTATGTATGTTATTTTGACTTGTATGCCTTGGTTCTAGTTTGGACTCAACTCTGTGTCTTTATGATCTGACTTCTAAGTTCGTGCTTTTTTATCTTTGAATTCCCAAACTCAAGGAAATATCTGGTATCGAAGCACCTTATCTATTTTAGAGATACGCTTTAAGCAATGAACTCTATATATGCACACCATCTGTTTGCAAAAATGCATGCTTCATTATCTTTCTAAATTTGATAAAGGCTGACCAAATTATTGAGTTTGTAACTTATGGTTTACTTGAAAGTGTAATTGTTTTGCTGTTTCTTTCTTGTCTAAAACTATTCAGTAATCCAAATATTAAAAAGATATTGGAGTCCGGCTCGCATTGTTATAGAGTTTCGGTTGATTTTACTCATTGGAAAGTCTGTAGAACCTCCGGTCTATAGATTCATGTAATTATTGCTAGAGTTGTGTAAATAATGCTAAAAAGTGACACAGCAAAATGAATCCCAAGGATGATGGAGGGATCCATTCGGAATGGAGGAGATGGAATTCTATGAGGAAGTGAAAATGGGTAAGTTTAATTGTATCCTACTGCTTTGTTTTCATTTTTCCTTATTTGAGTGGGCTCTATGGTATCTAAGTATCTGACTGTGTTTTGTAACTGAAATGGCAGAACATGCAAAAGAGAAATCAGGCGACAAGTCTGCACTGAAGGCTGCAATTAAGGCTTCCAAAAAATAAAAAAATTCTGATGCTGCACATCAGGGTTAGTAATACATTCTGTCACTTTTTATTTTTGGTTTACCAAAGTTGTAGTTAACTGAAAAAAGGAATGTGAAACAAATGAAATCATTGAAATGCAGTGAATTTGTGATTTTAATTTTATAGTATAGATACTGAGATATTTGGTAATGACTGATGACTAAAGACAATGCATAAACAATGTGGCTTTATGACTTTGTGTTTCTTATTTGATAATCAAACTATATCTGGCAATTGTCATTTTATCACAGATTGTGTCATCACAATTGTGTTATGCTTAATGAGACAACGAGACTATTGAGAGTCTTCAAAGTGAGTTATGATTGTGAATGTGTGATTGAGTCATTGTTATTTGACGTACTGATTGAGTTATCACTTCATATCATGTTATTAGATATTAATTGTGAACACAAGTCACAACTAATATAGTGAACTACTGAACTTATGCGATTATGGTATTGGTTTTGAAATTTTGTAGGGAAGCAAACTTTTGTGCTTGCTAATTGATTGCTGCTTGCTGCAAGTGGAATGGATATCTTATTGTGCTGCAATATGCTTGTAGAAGAGAAGAACTGAGGCAGTAATGAATTTGTGAAACAATGTTCAAATCTTCAACTTTTTTTCTTTTTCTTTTTGCATTTCACTGTAATTTTATAATATGAGACAATAGAGTAGATTACTAGACAATCTCATTTTATAATCTTCAATTCTTGCATTAGAAGTTTGTCTTGCTACACTTTGGCATAAAACTTACAAAATTTCAAGTTTCATAAACACAAACAACTCAAAATATTTGATCTTTCATGCCTTTTTCAGACTTGTGGCTTTGTGTTTGCATACATTCCATTATAGATTAGACTACGTACTTCAACCCCGCGTGATGCTGCGGGTTTTTTTATTTATATTTTCGTGGGTTTTTTTTATATATATTTTTTCCTCAGATTTTGAACGTAATATAATCACAAATATCAGATAAGAAATATCAAGCTAAGAAACGTTAATCGAAAGTGATAACGTTACATATTGCAAATGGTGTTTGAAACGTTGAATCATACTTGTATAGCTTCAAAAAATGGAAGTTTTGAGTAGAAAAAATACCAACCTCGTATATTTACATTTTTTTTCAAAAGATGGACATTCTAACCAAACTTGTTTTTTATGTAATTACAAAAGTGGTTAGTTGTCAGCAAATTATTTTACATTCACAATTCCAACCAATCAGTAAAGTATTGAATATTGGCTTTATTATATTGGTGGACAAAATCCAATTTGAATGGCCCATGGTGATCACGTGGGCAAGGCACCCCTAGGTTAATATATATATATATATGTATGTATGTCTAGATTAATTAGGAAATACACATATATGCCGCCAATATTGCAGAGAGAGAGGGAGTTAACTAGGTATTGGTGTATTGGGATTTTGGGTGGAGAGTTTATCATCAAACTCTAATTGTATTCTCTCCAATTGATTATAGTGGAATTTCTCGCCGGCTCCGAAAGTAGACGTAGCTCAATCACATTGATTGAGTGAACCACTATAAATTCTTGTGTTTGCTTTTTTTTTCGTTGTTTTGGTCGCTCATCTAGTTCCATATCAATATTGTGTTTGTTACGCTTCCGCTCAACAAACTGGCATCAGAGCTTTGGTCTGGAATTGGGAATTGATTCATTGATTGGAAACCATGGTTGACGAGAAAAAGAAAGGGACTGAGTCTTCAGGTTCTTCGCATTGGTCGACTTCCAGGCCATCAATTGGTAATTCCAAATTTGAAGTTGAAAAGTTTAATGGCACCAACAATTTTGGCATGTGGCAGTGTGAGATGATGGATGTCTTGTGTCAACAAGAATTGGATATAGCTCTGGAAGATAAACCTGCAGATATAGATGATGTGGAGTGGGCGAGAATTAACAAGTGGGCTTGTGGTTCTATCAGAATGTGTCTTGCTAAAGATCAGAAATTCTTTGTCATGAAAGAAACTTCTGCAAAAGAGTTGTGGAAGAAATTAGAAGACCAATATATGATCAACAGTGCTGAAAATAGATTTCACCTGAAGAGGCGGCTTTTTCGATTTAATTATCGACAGGGTGTTTCTATTTCTGAACACATCAGTGATTTCAATAAGATACTTGCAGATTTGGCTAATTTGGATGTGCAAATTAGTGATGAGGATAAAGCTTTGTGTTTGCTAAATTCTCTTCCTGACGAGTATGAGCATTTGATTACAACTTTGTTGCATGGAAAGAATGATGTGAAATTTGATGATGTGTGTAATTCATTGATAAATAATGAGTGCCGAAAGAAAGAGAAGCAACTTCAGAATGTGTCAGGTGAAGCACTTGTAGTAAGGGGCAAATCTGATGAGAGAAAACCTACTGGAAAAAGAAGTAAATCTCGTTCCAAGTCAAGAAGTAAATTTCCTGCAAAAGATGAGTGTGCTTTTTGTCGCAACAAAGGTCATTGGAAGAAAGATTGTCCTAAGTTGAAGAACAGAGACAAGAAGGGTTCTGAAGTGAATGTTGTAAGAGATGATGAAGATGACGACTTTGATTTTGCTTTGAGTTGTTCATCAGCTTTTGAAGATTTTGAAGAATATGAGATTGAGTTTGCTTTGGCTAATTCATCTGCAGTTGGTTATTCTGACAAGTGGATTATGGATTCAGGTTGTTCACATCATATGTGTCCTAATAGGGAATGGTTCTCTACTTTCAAGGAGTTGAATGGTGGAGTAGTTTTGATGGGAGACAACAGTCCTTGCAGAACAAGAGGGATTGGTACAATTCGTCTCAAGATGCATGATGGAGTAGTCAGAGAGTTAACTAATGTCAGAGCAACTCCAACAGCTTCCCCATATTTTGATTTTTCTCTACTTTAGGGAAAAATGAGTCTCTTTTGCTCCAACAGATTCCCTATAACTATCCCTATTTTATGGAAAGTGAGGAAAGAGAAAACCAAATTCCCTATATTTACAGCAATCTCTAAATATTTAAGGAAGAATATGGAGATTTTAGATATTGCTGTAAAATAGGGAATCTGTTGGAGTTGGAAAAAAAAAAGATGCTAAAGCTTTGACTTTTGCTTCCCTATTATACAAAAATTATAGGGAAGCTGTTGGAGTTGCTCTCAGGTATATTCCAAATTTGAAGAAAAATCTTATCTCTTTGGGAACTTTAGAATCAAAAGGGCACAAAATTACATTGAAAAGTGGAGTTGCTAAAGTTGTCTCTGGTTCACTTGTGATGATGAGATGTGAAAGGTTCAGAAATTTATACTTTCTACAAGGGAGCACAGTGACAGGTGAAACAGCAATATCTGAGACTACAGATGATGATGATGCAGACAATACAAATTATGGCATATGCGTCTTGGACATACTGGTGAGAAAGCAATGCAGGGATTAGTGAAGCAAGGTCTATTGAAAGGCGCAAAGACAGGAAAATTAAAATTTTGTGAACATTGTGTCTTGGGAAAACATACTAGAGTTAAATTTGGCACCGCAGTTCATCAGACTAAAGGTACTCTAGATTATGTTCACACTGATGTATGGGGACCTACCAAAACTGCATCTTTGGGAGGTAAGCATTATTATGTCTCTTTTGTTGATGACTTCTCTAGAAGAGTATGGGTGTACACCATGAAGCATAAAGATGAAGTCTTAGATATATTTGTGAAGTGGAAGAAGATGATTGAGACTCAGACCGGTCGAAAAATTAAGAGGCTCAGGTCAGATAATGGTGGTGAATACAAATCTGATCCGTTCTTGAAACTATGTCAAGATGAGGGCATTGTGAGACACTTCACAGTTAGAGAGACACCACAACAGAATGGGGTGGCAGAGCGCATGAATCAGACTTTATTGGAGAAAATTTGGTGTATGTTGTCTAATGCTGGATTAGGCAAAGAATTTTGGGCTGAGGCAGTTGTGTATGCAAGCCATCTCATTAATAGGTTACCTACTGCTGCACTTGAGGGAAAAACTCCCATGGAGGTATGGTCTGGTAAACCTGCTACTGGTTATCACTATTTACATATTTTTGGTTGTCTTGCTTATTTTCATGTCAGGGAAAGCAAGCTTGATCCAAGGGCCAAGAAAGCTATTCTTGGGATTTAATGAGGGTGTTAAGGGATTTAAGCTTTGGTGTTCAGATGTGAAGAAAGTTGTTGTAAGTGACTTTTGATGAGGCTATTATGGTTGATCAGAACAAGCAGAAAAATTCTGAAGAGCAGAGAATGACCGTAGAGAGTTTGCAGCAGGTGGAGTTAAAGAAAAAAATTGTTGAAACTCCAATTGATCCAGTGAGTCCTAATGTTGATTCAGATGATTTAAATATTGAGGACATGAGTATTGAAGTAGAGGCTCCAACCCAAGAGTAGACAGCAAGATGGACCAATTGCAACTACAAAGGGAAAAAAGAATGCTCAAAAGCCAGCTTGGCTTAATGATATGGTGACTTATGCACTCCCAGTTACTGAAGAAGAAATTCCTACTACTTATGAAGAAGCTGTCATACATGCAGATTGTGTAGAATGGGAAAAAGCTATGGGTGAGGATATGAAGTCTCTTCACAAGAATAAAACATGGGAGTTGGTTTAGTTACCGCATGGGAAGAGAGCAATTGGTTGCAAGTGGGTGTTTGCTAAAAAGGAATGATCACGGTATAAGGCTAGATTGGTAGCTAAAGGCTACGCACAAAAAGAAGGAATTGACTACAATGAGGTATTTTCTCATGTTGTTAAGCATTCTTCTATTCGTATTTTATTGGTCTTGGTTGCACAGTTTGATCTTGAGTTAGCACAGCTTGATGTAAAAACTGCTTTCTTACATGGTGAATTAAAAGAAGAGATATATATGACTCAGCCAGAGGGGTTTAAAATTGCTGGTAAAGAAAATTGGGTCTGCAAACTGCATAAATCATTATATGGTTTGAAACAATCACCAAGGCAATGGTACAAGCGGTTTGATAAATTTATGTTCGGTCAGAAGTACACTCGGAGTCTTTATGATCCATGTGTTTATTTTCGCAAGCTACAGGATGGGACTTTCATTTATTTGCTCTTATATGTTGATGATATGTTAATTGCATCTAAGAGCAAGGTGGAGATAAATAAATTGAAATCACAATTGAGTGGTGAATTTGAGATGAAGGACTTGGGAGAAACTAAAAAGATTTTGGGCATGGAAATCGAAAGAGATAAATCAAGAGGCAAAGTTTGTTTGTCACAGAAGCAATATTTGAAGAAGGTACTGCATCGGTTTGGCATGAATGATAAATCTAAACCTGTAAGCACACCTCTTGCCTCTCACTTCAAGCTTAAATCTACTATGTCTCCTACCACAGATGATGATATGAAATATATGGCCAAAGTTCCTTATGCTAATGCTGTTGGTAGCTTGATGTATTGTATGGTGTGTACTAGACCGGATATTTCACAGGCCTTAAGTGTGGTGAGCAGATATATGCATAACCCAGGTAAAGGTCATTGGCAAGCAGTGAAGTGGATTCTACGGTATATTCTTGGTACTGTGGATGTTGGATTGGTTTTTCAGCAGGATAAGACGAGTCAGTGTGTTGTTGGATATGTGGACTCTGATTTCGCAGGTGATTTGGATAAGTGCCGATCTACTACAGCTTATGTGTTTACTCTTGCTAGTGGACCGGTGAGTTGGAAGTCGAATTTGCAACCTACAATTGCTTTGTCGACTACAGAAGCTGAATATATGGCGGTAACAGAGGGTGCAAAAGAAGCAGTTTGGCTTCGTGGTTTGCTTGAGGACTTGGAAATTATTCAAGAATATGTGGATATTTTTTGTGACAGTCAAAGTGCTATTCATTTAGCAGAGAACCAAGTTACTCATGCTCGTACTAAACATATCAATGTCAAATTTCACAAGATTCGTCAGATGGTGGAGGATGGTGATGTTCAACTCCTCAAAATTGGAACTGCAGATAATCCTGCGCGCTGATATGTTGACAAAGTCGGTTCCATTGAGCAAGTTCAAGCATTGCTTGAACTTGATTGGTATTTGTACAATTTGAAATTCCCTACGGGGATGTCGGAGCGGTGATTGGTTTTGAAGTTCTACTTTGGAGAATTTACATCAAGTAAAGCCAATGTGGAGATTATTGAATATTGGCTTTATTATATTGGTGGACAAAATCCAATTTGAATGGCCCATGGTGATCACGTGGGCAAGGCACCCCTAGGTTAATTAGGATAGGATATATATATATATATATATATATATATATATATATACATATATATGTCTAGATTAATTAGGAAATACACATATATGCCGCCAGTATTGCAGAGAGAGAGGGAGTTAACTAGGTATTGGTGTATTGGGATCTTGGGTGGAGAGTTTATCATCAAACTCTAATTGTATTCTCTCCAATTTATTATATTGGAATTTCTCGCCGGCTCCGAAGTAGTTCAATCACATTGATTGAGTGAACCACTATAAATTGTTGTGTGTCTTGTGTTTGCTTTTTTTTCGTTGTTTTGGTCACTCATCTAGTTCCATATCAATATTGTGTTTGTTACGCTTCCGCACAACATAAAGCTCTTCAGATGTTTCTTCAGTTGGATCATCTGTTTGTTAAAGTTTCGTCTGTGCTAATGAGAAGTAAATTGGTTTCTGCATGTGGTGGGCTGCCACAGAAATTGGGTAGTAAGATAAGGAACAAGGAATGAAGATGCAGAGGACATATAATCTTGAAATCACCAAACAGTATAATGTAAAGGACAGCAATATATTTGAAACAGTAACATATGGAATATAAGAATAAAGGTAATTAGATTGTGCATCAAACTTTCCCATACCAAATAAAAGAGAGGGCACTGAGATAGCAAACAATTCAGGGTGTAAAATTGGGGCTATAGAGATGCTATGTGCTAAATGTTATGAGGCATGGATTTAGTAAACAGATGATTTAAGTTTCTTACTGAATTTGACAGTCGATTTCATGGTTATTCAGATTGATAATGACTCGGTTCCACAAAGATTTGGAACTCATGCCTGTATATATGAGCAACACATGCATCCCAAATTCTCTGTTACAAACTCATAATCATATGAAATATTACAACTGCAACTCAAAAACCTGATTAATTCATCATAATCGTAGCTTTTTAGTTGTTTAGTGATGAGGCTTGTTTTAAGATAAGGATTTTTAGATTTCATATCCAAATGCTAAAATTTGATATTACTCAGACTTGTGTCTGACTAACTTGATTGCCCATATGTAAAGCCTTTGTGTGCTTTATCAAACTAATGGTTTTCTGCAATGAAAATTTTATAAGAAGAGGCCATGGTCTCATGGAATTGCAGCCTAAGTTTCCTGATGTAAGTAGCTAGCTAGTTGAACCCAGAGAGACAGCAGAAAATGTATTTTGTAAAGTGATATGTTGTGTGTTGTGCGCGCGCGCTTGCAAATGAAGCAACTAATTATAAGCAGGGAGTGTGTATGACTTAAAACTGAAAAGTGGAAGCTCCTAAAAATATCTGAATAAACTTGCAATCTAATTTTAATAAAAAAGACTTGTTATCATTAGTAATTTAAAAAAATTCTTTCACACTTATTTCCTTCACAATTCAATCACACCCCTCATTTCTTCTCAAAAGATTGATCTTTCAAATAATAAGAAAACTGACTTAACTAACTACATTGAGCTAATATTACCTGTAGTGAGCAGTACTGAGGGGGTTTCGCAAGCTCAGTGACCACAACATTGAACCTTCGCTCTAACCACCGTGGTAGTCTTATGGCTCCAAACAAACTTAACTTGTCGGACCTGCAAACAATGAAGAATTAAGAGCACCATTAAGGCCAAGTATCTGCAAATACATTTAAATCAATTGAAAGATTTTGATTGACCATTTCAACAAAGATTTGGTAGAGTTTTTTTTTGTTGGATTTGTATCAGTGAATAGAAAATATGCTTCTACAATATAATAAGTAATTACAGTAATAATTTATACAATAATATATGGATTACATTACACAACATATATCTGAGATAAGGAATTGTAATTGCAAGAGAACTGACTAAGTGTTTTTCTCTCTGAAGGAAAGGAAGAAAAAAAAATCATTGTCTCTTTTAGAAAGAAAAACCTGTTGGGTTTATATAATGTTTGAGGCACCACTTCAGTTCAATTTGAAAGGGTAAGTTGTTTAGACTTATCCTTTCAATTACCTCTTTGATTCAAATTCAAAAGTTAAGTTGATCAGACTTGTCCTTTTGATTTTAAATCTGAGTGAGAAGAAATCTCTTTGAGGAAGATTCAAGTGAGGTGAAATCTCCTTGAGACAAATCTTGGAGAGGTAATATCCCCTTGAGATAGATCCGGGTGAGGAGGAAAATCTTAGACAGATCCCTTTGAGACAGGTCTAATCCTCCTCAATGGAAACTTATTTCTATTCAAACTCTAACATTTTTTGCCAGTACAATCAATTCCAGCACAAAAAAAAAGAGTCCTGCTGATGTCACTCATCACTTCTGAATGTCACCATCAATTGTAAAATCAAAATTGGAATGCACTACAGGTTTTTTTATGAAGGCCATGCTTTTGTTCATTGTTAATACTTAATAAATAGGAATGCACAGCATATTCCAGTTGGGTCTAAAGTGAAATTGAAAGAAACGTGTAAGTCATGCCATTTTTTGTTCAAATTTAACATTGAAACACAGAAATAATCAAACTTATAAATGGAGGGTGTAGTTTACATTGAAAATTAATAAAGCCTACATCTTTGTGTTTTAATAATCTGAATGATTGTACGTAAACACGAAAATCCTGCAACAAATGAAAGAAGGACACGTGTACAAAATAATATATTTTTATTAATGAATTTGAGGGTTACAATCTCTGTAGATGCTTTTTCACAAGAATCTCCTTTGATTCGATCTCTGACGTTGATTTGATCCAAGGGTGGCGAACACTTGATCTTGAATCAAACGGTTGTAGTGTGAACTTCTTACTATGTTGACGATTTGAGGAAGACGATTGACCAAGGGCTGTAGAAGCTTGATCTTGATCGGATTTAGGCCACGAGTGGTGTCACGTAGTGAGCGTTCTTCGACTTTGGTAGGGGATGAACCGGCACGTGTGTTTGGTGGTTGTTGATTCTCCACGAGCTTGATGAAAGAACTTGTAGAGGATTTACTTTGTTGAAGACTTGTAGAAGGCGGTTGATCAAGGGGTGCCGAGGATTGCACTTGATCGGATTTGAACCATGAACGATGTCACATGGTGAATGTTCTTTAGCTTTGATGGTGGATGAATCGGCACGTGTGCTTAGTGCTTGTTGATTCTCCACGAGCTTGATGAAGAACTTGGCAGAAGCTTTGCTTTGTTGACGACTTGAAGACGACGGATGATTAAAGGCTGAAGAGGCTTGATCTTGATCAGACCTGAACCACGAGAGGTGTCACGTGGTGAATGTGGCTTTGATGGCGGATGAATCGGCACATTTGCTTGGTGCTTGTTGATTCTCCGCGAGTTTGACGACTTCTGAGCTTGCAGGTAATTTTCCTTGTTTGTCTGAAGTCGGTGAGGTGAAGAGACCGGCTATTTGGCAGCTTGATGGTTCTTCACGAGCTTGGGAGACTTCTAAGCTTTGGAGAGGTTTCTTCCGTCTGCTTGTGTCCATCTATCGTCCTCTCCGCCCATCTTGATTTGAGAGGGGGTATTTATAGTGTTGTCGCCTCCCTCAACTTGGAATACATTGATGACACAACATTAATCGCATTCCATAATTGTGTAATTAAATCAATCAGTTTTAATAGATTGATTTAATTATTTTTTATTTAAGGAATATGTCAATCAATTTTGATTTGATTTAATGTCCGATTTCAATCAGAATTAAACAATTTAATTTGATTGATATTTGAATTTAATACTTGATTTCAATCAGGATTAAACAATTTAACCTGATCGATATTTGTATTTGATGCTTGATTTTTATCGAGATCAATCAGTTTAATACGATTGATCCACTTTAAATGCTTAACTCGAGCAACAATCAATCAGTGATAAATCGACACTTTCACAATTGACGCTTCCGCGTCATTCAATCGATGGATCACTCGTATTTTGACACGTGTCATCCTCGAAGCTCACATAATTTTAGTGATGTACGAGCCACGTGTACCTTTTGTAGGACACATGTGCCAACTAAGCTCGTTTAGTCAAAAATTTCAAAGATTGACCGATTTATTTAATAATTTTATTTTCATTAAATTTCTTGTGTCTACAATGATTCCAATTGAAACATTTGTGTTAACATCGATGAAGTTCAGACTTTAGCTTATGTTAGAGCTCTACTTGGCTGTATAGGACGATGGTTTTCACTTAATAATGCCATTAGATATATGGTTATTATATTATGCAAGCTGATGGAATTCTTGGATTTTAGAGTTTTACAAAATTGAAGAAAACATGACCAATCTAAACAAAATTAAAGATCCCAAATTCATTTGCCGCACCCAAAACTGCATGCACCAAAATTTAAAACCAATAAACCAAATAAGAAGCTTACCTGGAGCTCAATCCCTCAAAGATCTCAGATTGCTCAATCGAATCTCTCGAGTTGATCAAATGGGTGCCAAATCGGATATTATGATTTGATCAAATGAGCTCAATCTCTCAAACATTAGTTAGAGACCAAGAAAAACTATCACCAGCCCCTTGGCTCCCTCTGAGAACAAAAAATCATCTTTATTCATGTATTAGAAAAACCCAGTATAAATTGGAAATATTGAGGAAGAAGAAAGTACCTCATGAAAGCAAGCAGCAAGCCTACTGTTTCAATAAAACCACGCCCATTAGAATCTTTGAGATCAAATATAAAAGCGCAGTATTCCGTTTTTGAACGAGAGAGGCAAAATAAGAACAAACTGGTAACATGGAGACCTTGACGGCTTTAATCCTTGGCTAGCAACAACAACGCCTCACACCATATCCAGGCACCAATTGAGACTGAGCCAAATGTATGAGCCTAAAAGTATTTTTGGCAATATCCTTCATATGTGTTTGGCACCAATGGCTCCAATTTTGTTGCAGCTGGTCAACAGTCTCTTTTCTTGCGCGGGCGTGCCAGCACCGTCGGGTGCGGTCGTCGAGGATGTCCCTTGACCTGACTTCTGTTGAGCGATTGTAGACGAGGAGAGCACCAACCTCGTCGCGGGGATTCTTTGTGCCTCGTGGTGAGGACTTTGCTGAAGTTTCTTCTTGTTAACACAATCGATACTCAATATTGTAGATCGAGCAGAGCGACATCACCGGGAAATGTTGAGATCTTGCTAAAGCGTGACTTTAGCTTGGCTGGGTTGCTAGGGCGTTACCCTTGCTTGGCTGGTTCTGTAACCGTTGTGGTCGCGGCACTACCGTCGGCTCCCGAGAAGACTAGGACCGAAGCACGTTGACAGAGGGTTTGGTGGCACTGAAAGTCGGCTTCTGAGAAGACTAGGACTAGGAGTGTGATCACCGGTAAGAGAAAGAGAAGGAGAGGGAGAGGAGTTGCTCTTAGAGAAGTTTGCTCTAGAGAGAACTTAGATCTTCTTAGAGATGTTGTTGTTGAATGTGAATGTGTCTTGTTGAATGTGAAAACGCGTTGCTCCTTTTCTGTGCTCATTTGGCTCCTTTCGCATTTTCCACTAGTGGGGTCTTTTGTACATTTCCTCGGCTTTTCTCAAAAGTGAAACTGACTCTTGCTTTTGCTCTTGTTGATTTGTATGTCCACTCAACTCTCATTCCATTTGCAAAGGAGAAATAGCAACTTTGGAGTCAACGGAGCAACAGATCTGAAGTTGAGAATCACAGGAAGCTTGCAAAGGCGATCAGATCTGAAGCTTGTTTTGACAGGTACTACTTACAGTGTTGAAAATATGTTAAATCTAGTTCAGAATAAATGTCGAGGCTGATTTAGATCTCAGAACTGGAGTCATTACGAATTAACGATCCACGTTGCTTTTCTGTCTAATCAGGAAACCATGGCTCTGGAAGTTGTGGGTGGAGCTTTTCTCTCTTCTGCTCTTGCTGTTCTGTTTGATAGGATGGCTTCCCGTCCGCTTGTTGACTTCATCCGAGGAAAGAAGAACACCACTGAGCTGCTCCGTAAGTTGAAGATTAAGTTGCGGTCGGTTAATAAGTTGCTCGATGATGCAGAGGAGAAGCAACTCATCAAAGACTCTGGCGTCAGGGAATGGCTTAATGAGCTTAAAGATGTTCTCTATCATGCTGATGACCTGTTGGATGACATCAATACTGAAGCTCTGCGTTGCAAGATGGAACAAGAAGATTCTGGAAGCCGCAGCACCAATCAGGTACTGAACTCTGGTTCCATTTCCATTCATCAACTTGACGAAAGGATACAGGAGATTCTTGACGAATTAGAACTTATTGTCAATGAAAAAGATGTGCTTGATTTGAAAGAGGGTGTTAAGGCTAGGCCACAAGAAAGACTGCCTACAACTTCTTTGGTAGTAGAGTCTAGTGTATATGGAAGGGATGAAGAAAAGGAGGCCATTATCAAATTATTGTTAGCGGATGGTATGACTGGAAATAAGATAGATGTGCTTCCAATTGTGGGCATGGGTGGGCTTGGAAAGACCACTCTTGCTCAACTCGCATACAACGATGACAGAGTCAAGCAACATTTTGACCATCAATCATGGTCTTGTATTTCAGTAGAATTTGATGTTATCAAAATAACACAGACAATTTATGGGGCGGTCACTTCACAAACTTGTAACATCACAGATCTAGACATGCTTCAAGTTGAACTAAAGAAGGCGTTGTCAGGGAAGAAATTTCTGTTTGTTCTTGATGATGTTTGGGATGTGAATTTAACGAAGTGGGATCGCTTGAGCCGACCCTTTGAGAGTGGAGGTCATGGAAGTAAGATCATTGTCACAACACGTGATGAAGGTGTCGCACGCAAGATGGGTACCCTTCAAAGTCAACATCTAATGCAACTAACAGAGGAAGACTGCTGGTCGTTGTTCTCAAAACATGCCTTCTGGAATGGAGGAGATCCGTCGCTTGAAGTGATTGGAAAACAGATTGTTCAAAAGTGTAAAGGACTCCCTTTAGCTGCAAAATCACTTGGGGCTCTTTTACGTTCTGAACCAAGTATTGAAAAATGGAAAGAAATATTGAACAATGACATATGGGAGTCGCGGGATGAGGACAATGACATTTCGCCTGCTCTATGGTTGAGCTACCATTATCTACCTCCACATCTGAAGCGTTGTTTTGCTTACTGTTCCATATTTCCTCAAGATTATCAGTTTCACAAACTGGATATGGTTTTGTTGTGGATGGCTGAAGATCTCTTACCACTGAAATCGAATACTACAATAGAAAAGTTCGGAGATAAGTGCTTTGATCATCTAGTGTCAAGGTCATTTTTTCAACATGTACCTAATCACTTTTCTGGTGAGGCAGTTTTCACAATGCATGACCTTATCCATGACTTAGCAAAGTTTGTCTCCGGAGAGTTTTGTGTTAGGTTGGAGGACAATGACTCAGTGCTGGAAAATGTTAGCAAGAGTCGTCACTTTTCGTGTGCAACCGGCAGTTTTGATCAATGGGACAGTTTGTATGAAGCCAAGTATTTGAGGACCTTTCTAGTATCAGGATATAAATACCAACGTCCCAACTTAGATTTTGATATATTCTTGAAGCTTCAGTGTTTAAGAGTGCTCAATTTATCAAGGTACAATATTGGTGAGCTGCCTAGTTCAATTAGCAAGTTGAAGCATCTGAGGCACTTTGACTTGTCTGAGTCGTCAATTAAAAAGTTACCTGATGAAATGTGTACTTTATATAATTTACAGACTTTATTGTTGTTGGGTTGTGAATCTCTAGTTGAGTTGCCAACTGATTTGGGAAGATTAATCAACTTGCGTCATCTTGATATTAGAGACACAAATATAAAAAAGATGCCACCAAGGATGGGCAAAATGAAAGATCTCCAAACATTAAGAGGTCAGTTTGCCCTAGACAAGTGCACTGGTGATAACATTGTCGAGATTAAAGAGCTTCAGCAGTTGCGCGGAACACTCTGTATCTCGGGGCTTCGCAATAGTGTGCGTGTCACAGATGCCATTATGAGAAAGAAGAAGCATCTGGATGAATTAGTTTTGGAATGGGGAGGCAAGTCTGGTGACACAGACGTCGATAGACAAAAAGAGAGAGATGTGCTGGAGAACCTCCAACCTCATACAAATCTAAAACAACTCACCATTCGATCTTACGGGGGCACAAGATTTCCAGGTTGGTTGGAAGATATTCATTCTAGTTTATCTAATCTGGTTCGTCTTCAGCTTCTGGATTGTGGAAATTGTTTGTCCTTGCCATCAGTTGAGCAGCTACCCTCCCTCCAAGTGCTTGAGATTGAAGGATTAATTAATGGAGTGGTGACTTGGGGTTCCAAGCCTTTTCCAAATCTTCGTGAGCTTCGTCTGAAATCTTGTCCCGAGGTAACCGGGGCATTCACGTCAGCCTGCTTCCCAAAGCTTGAAAGCCTCAAATGGGAGGATGTGAATGTAGAATCTCTTAATTACCCTTCACTCCTCTCCCTTGTCCAACTTGAAATAATTTCATGCCCCAATTTTGTTTGTTTTCCCGATGCGCCCAATTTGAAGACCTTACTTGTCAAAAAATGTCCGAAACTGAGGTCATTGCCACAACACATGCACAACCTTCTCCCATCTCTCAGGCACTTGACCCCATCTGATTGTCCAGAATTGGAATCATTTCCCCAAGGGGGATTGCCGTCTAAGTTGGAAGAATTGGAGATCTGGCGTTGCAAGAAACTCCTCATTGGAAACCGTATGCAGTGGGGTCTACCAACACTCACCTCTCTCAAAATCTTGTGGGTCAACTTTGAACAAGTTGTAGATCCATTTCCAGACGAGGGGCTGCTGCCCACCACTCTCGGAGAACTCCACATCGAAAGTATTTCGAAGCTGGACGGCAAGGGGTTTACACAACTCACCTCTCTTAAAGAGTTGACAATTCGCAATTGCCCTGAACTCCGGTGCTTGCCAGATGAAGGGCTACCCACTTCTCTTTCTTCTCTGCACATCGTTGATTGCCCAGAACTCCGGTGCTTGCCAGATGAAGGGCTACCCACTTCTCTTTCTTCTCTGCACATCTGGAGGTGTCCTTTACTAGAACAACGTTGCCAGAGAGAGACAGGGGAAGATTGGACCAAGATTGCTCACATCAAGACCATTTCTATCCGTTCCAATTGGTTATAAACTGTAGGGTTAGCCAATTACCTCTGTTTCTCAATGCATTTGTTCATTTCTATACATCATCATTGTTTTGACCTCTACATTTGAATTCTTGTATAGGCTCCACTCCATGTGCTTTGTAATTCCCTAATCAGATGATTCCACTGCTGAGATAGAAACTTCCCGGTGAGTCAAAACTATTTGTTAGTCGGCATAATGCAGATGTCATAAGATTTGCTACACACTCTCAAGGCTTGATGAACTTGCAATGTTACTTGTATCATCATAAAAAATTGAAGAACCAATTTTCTACCAAGTTTTATAACTAGATAGAGCAAAATCTTGAGCAATTGGATAAGTATTCTAATTCTTCTTTCATGTTTCTCTTCATCTAGGGATCTATCTTACAACAAGGGCCTGACAGGACCACTCCCAGCAGAAATTGGGAGTTTGAAGAAGCTATCTAACATGTAGGGAAATACTATTTTACTTGGAGGCCAACTGTTAAAACTACAATGCCATTGTAAAATCTTGTCATAAAATTGCTTGCTTGGGTCCATTGCAGAATTCTGGTTGGTTGCAGCTTCTCTGGTCTCATCCCTCCTACTGTAGGGTCCCTACAGGAGCTAGTATATCTGTAAGAATTTTGTATTCCTTCATAAATGTTTTACAGCTCAGCTGAAAGATGAACATTCTTATGGATGTTATCTTGGATGCTGTAAATGACACGATTTGCTATATCTGCTCATCTATCTGAAATTTTCAAATATTTGGTGCTCAATTTGCTCTTTTCGTTTATGAAACCCCAGGTCTCTGAACTCTGGGAGGATACCATCTTCTATTGGTAGTCTGTCTAGACTATATTGGCTGGATCTAGCTGACAACAACCTTGAAGGACGCATCCCAGTCTCTGATAGTGGTGAACCTGGTCTTGACATTCTCAGTCATTGCAAGCACTTGTATGTCAACTTCCTTTTTTTTTTTTTTTTCCCTATTGTCCATTGCTTGTCCTGTAATGGTATCCTTCAATCATCTAAGATTGTCTCCATATTTTGCAGTCATCTCGGAATGAATAAGCTCTCAGGCACAATTCCATCAAAGCTTTTTAGCTCAAACATGAGCCTGATACATGTGTAAGATTAAATACACGACGCACACACCCATACACAGATATATTGGAAATGTAGACACTGAGAATTGGGGATATCTGTGCATTATAGAAAGTGTGACCTGTTTTCCTTGGGAGTCTTTTCATATTTATTGACCATTTTGAACTTAAAACTTCCTAACTCCTTAACTCTCTAATATAGTTTATCCTCAGATTATTTTTCTTTCTCATACAATTAGCATCCCCTTATACATTTCCTGCTCAGGCTCTTCGAAAGTAATCAACTCATTGGCGGCATCCTTTCCAGCCTTGGACTTGTAAAGTCTTTGGAGGTTGTGTGAGTATCAATTCCACAAATTCTCTAATACATTATGTGGATTCTATTTTTTTGTTCTATTGTTCTCCGAATCAAGTTCTTTTAATGAAGTATAACTGTCTGATTACAGGCGATTTGATAGAAACATGTTAACTGGGCCTATTCCTCTGAGCCTCTACAGTCTTACAAATGTCTCTCAGCTGTGAGTAGATTAAAACCTTGCCAGATATTACTTTATACTGTTTCAGGAGAGTTGTTACCGTTCATTATGAAGAACCATATAGAGGCCTCTGGTGATCATATTCTTAGATTCTTGTCTAATAACAAGCTAAGCGGCCCTGCTCCCAACCTTACTGGCATGAACCTTCTCCATTATGTGCAAGTTACAAATAATGGAGAAGGTTCATGCCAGTTATGTTACTTTAGTAAACATTTTTATGTTACATTTTCAACAATATGTTTCCTAGTAATGCTCGATTCATCCATGGCTACACATTTGTCAAGTTTCATGGATTTTCAGGGACTCAAGTCTCTCATTTCAATAATGTACTGTTAAATGTTAAAAACAAAATTGAAAGTAAAATATTCCCTTATGTATCAGAATGTGTATTCATAGTCTAATACTCTTAAACTAGTATCAAATTTTGACAGCTTTTATTTAAAATTTATGCCAGGATTCTCTACGTTATGTCTTTGTTTTGGACCACATCAGAGTGTTTTCATAGATGAAGCAGTGATTGAAAGAATGTAATTGCAGGTGGCTCTAGTACTTTCAGCACCAACTTCATTGTCGCCTCTTGGTATTTTTCTTTTTAATTTTTTTGTTTCTTTTTGTCTTTACCCCTCTTTTTTTTTTCATTGACGCTTAGTTATTTTATTATTTTCAATTTTTGACAGGTTCCGTGGTTGATCCGGTTACTATCCAGTTTAGAGCCTCTGAATCATCAATTATTGAAAAGTTCTAGGTACAGGTCTGAGCTAAGCATTCTCTATGCAGATCTTCTTTTCTGAAGTTTTCTTAGGTACGTTATTTAAACTTGTATCCCTTGGTTCTAATTTGGACTTGACTATGTGTCTTTATGACTAATTTAGTTTGGTTTTTTTTTTTCTTCGAATTCTTAAAATCAAGGAAATTGCCTGTATCGAATCACCATATCTATTTTAGTCATACGTTTTAAGAGATGAACTCTTTATATGCACACCATCTGTTTGTGGAAATGCATGCTTCATTATCTTTCTAAATTTGATGAAGGATGACCAAATTATTGAGTTTGTAACTTATTGTATACTTGAAAGTGTAATTGTTTTGATGTTTCTTTCTCGTCAAACCATTCAGTAATGCAATTAATAAAAAGATAGTGCAGTCTGGCTTGCATTGTTATAAGTTTAGGTTGATTTTACTCATTGGAAAGTCTCTAGAACCTCCAGTGTATAGACTCATGTATAGCACATGTATAATGTATTCCGATCGTCGAATCATGGTTCTTTATGTCTTCCTCATTCTATAAAATCGCTGGTTGAATCTGGGTCAGAAAAATGTATTTTATTTTTTATTTTGCTTTTTTATTTTATTTATTTATTTTTTTTATAAGTGGAGTAGATCAAGACGGTGAGATCTAAGAGACTTTATAGGAACGCTTAGAAACCCGGTACACAGATAACAAAAATTATATGGATTGATTATATGTAAAGTAGTTCGTAGGATACTTGAGGTTAGCATATATTGGTTTGAATAATTTCCATCCTTCTGGATAAGGTTAGCTACTTGAGCAACCTTTCTTTTCTTCGGAGCTTATGCATTGGTGATTATTAGATCAAATGTGAGTTTTATGCTGCTGAACATAATTCATCTCCTTCAAGTTTCAGGTGTTGAATCAGTAGTTATCTCATTGGACTGGGCAGTACCTTCTTACATATTTATTTTTATTTATTTTTTAATCGCAGGATTCCCTCCTCCCATAATTGGCAGGGGAATGTTTGCTGCTGTTTATAGGCTGTTGTTTTCTAATAAAAGAAAACTGTCGCAAACAGGATGTGTACAAAGAATTTCCTGGTAATCCTCGATTCATCCATGGCTGCACATTGCTCAACTTTGATGGATTATGTGTCAATATATATCATCCTGAGAAAGATGCATACTCTTGAATGTTAAAATACCAAAAACATTGCCTTATGTGTACATCAAACTGTGTGTTCATACTTCATATTCCTCTGCTCTTTAGCCTCAAAAAATTTCATCTTGAGACGGATGCATACTTTTGAATGTTAAAATACCAAAAACATTCCCTGATGGGTATATCAAACTGTGTGTTCATAGTCCTCTGCTCTTTAGCATCAAATATGACAGCTTTTTGTGGTCAAAGTTAGAGTGAGTTAGAGTAGGATTCTCTACATTGAAGTATTGTGAACCGAGTTAGATTGAGAGATTGAAAGAATTAACTGCAGATGCTTCTAGTACTTGAGGCACCACCTCCAATGGTTGAATATTGGCTTTCAATCTTCCCAAAAGTAAATGAAAATTTCTACTTGCATTTCTAAGCATTGTCTACATGCATTTTCTCTTCCAGAGTTGTCTAAGGCTCTAAGCCCTCGTTTGGTTTGAGAATAAAATTGATGGGAAACTTATTCCATTTTTTCTTTTTGGGATGGGAAATCAAGATCTTGTAATGTTTGGGTATCACTAACAAAGCAAACAGAAAATTAATAATATTTAAGATATGGTTGACATTCACTACTATAATATCAATATTTTCTTACTAAAATAGTGTAATTATTGCTAGAGTTGTGTAAATGATGCTAAGAAGTGACACAGCGAAATGAATCCCAAGAATGATGGAGGGATCCATTCGGAATGGAGGAGATGGAATTCCATGAGGAAGTGGAAATGGGTAAGTTTAATTGTATCCTACTGCTTCTTTGTTTTCATTTTTCCTTATTTGAGTGGACTCTGTGGTATCTATGTATCTAACTGTGTTTGTTTTGCAACTGAAATGCAGAATATGCAAAAGAGAAATCTGGTGACAAGTCTGCACAGAAGGCTGCAATTAAGGCTTACAAAAAATCAAAGAATTCTGATGCTGCACATCAGGATTGGTAATTCATTATGTCACTTTTTTTATTCTTATTTTTTTTTTTGGTCTACTATTCAGTTAATTGAAAAAAGGAAAGTGAAACCATGACATCATTGAAATGCAGTGAGTTTGTGATTTTAATTTTAGATTATAGTTGCTGAGATATTTGTTAATGAGTAATGACAATACATAACAATGTGGCTTTATGACTCTGTTTCTGATTTGATAATCAAACTTTATCTGCAAGTTGTCATTTTATCACAGATTGTGTCATTACAATTGTGTTATGTTGTTAATGAGAAAATGAGACTATGAGAGTCTTCAAAGTGTGTTATGCTTGTGAATCTGTGATTGAGTGATTGAGTCATTCTTATTAACTGATTGAGTTAATCACTTTATATCATGTTATTAGATTTTAATTGTGAACACAACTAATATAGTGAACTATTGAACTTATGCGATTATGGTATTGGATTCGAGATTGTGTAGGGAAGCAAACCTTTGTGCTTGGTAATTGATTGCTGGCTTGCTGCAAGTGGAATGGATATCTTATCATGCCCAATATGCTTGTAGAAGAGTTGAACTGAAGCAGTAATGAATTAGTCAAACAATGTTCAAATCTTCAACTTTTTTTTCTTTTTCTATTTGCATTTGAGTGTGACGTTATAATCTTGAGATAATGAGAGTAGATTACTAGACAATCTCATGTTATATTAGTCTTCAATTCTTGCATCAGAAGTTTGTCTTGCGACACTTCGGCATGAAAATTCCAAAGTTTCAAGTTTCATAAACACAAACAATTCAAATTTCTTTACTTAAATTTGATCTTTCATGCCTTTGTCACCCTTGTGGCTTTGTGTTTGCATTGGAATGTCATTGTTGATACTTGATAGATTAGATTACATTTTCTCAAGTACAGGTTCATGAGTAGTGGAAATAGAGGCTGCTTAACTATTTTGACGTCATGTTGTTTGGGTCCGAAAACCTGAGAATTTGGACCCGGATGTTCTCGGTGGTTTTATTCGGTCCATGAAAAAACCTGCTGGGCTAACCCGTGCCCAGCCTTATCCATTCTCAGAGGAACCACTTTCCTAATGCTGCACATACCGAAACCGACAAATATGAACATGAAAATAGAAATATTTTTGAAGCCAATCAGATCCTGCGGTATCGAACACCATGTGTCTGTGGAAATGCATGCTTCATTGACTTCTAAATTTGATGGTTGATGACCAAATTATTGATTTTAGATCTGTGCATTGCTCATTATGGTTTTCCGTTAAAGTATTTGTTTTGCTGTTTCTTTCTTGTCTGAAACAATGAAATCCGATGAGTGAGGACATTGGAGAGTCTGGGCTTGCATAAGTATAAAGTTTGAGTTGATTGGAGTCACTGGAGTCTCTAGAACCTCCTGTACGTATACCACCGTACACAACATAATGAAATTCTCGAAATCACGGATCTCCACATCTTCCTCATTCTTGAAATGAACTGCTTGGTTATGGGTCACAAATGTGTTATTTAACACGTGCAATAAATCAGTATTATGATGTTTCCTTTGGCCTTCTAAACTAAATGGGATCTGTGACCTATGTTTTCTATAGTCTTCCTATCAGCCTTATGAAAAATCCAGAAAAAGACTATATTAAATCCATGAGGCCGGTCCAGTTAGGAACCCAGCACACGAATCCCACCTTAAATATTGACAATTATGCACTAAGAAATTGGAATATCTGATGAACATGCCAATTATACTAATTTAGGCATCAGACGGAGAACGATGTGTTGCTGTTTCTTTGAGAATGATGTATTTGGTGAATTTCCTAAGCTTTTCTGGAATATGAAAATGACTCATCCTTGTCTTTCTTGTTGTTAGTATTGTTTTTTCAACTCTTATCTCTTTGCAACGTATCTATTTGTTTTACCAGACATTATTATCCAAGTAACTTCCAAAGTGAAGAGGGGAAACAAAACTGAAACTCATTTTTTTCAAACTAGCTTTATCCTAGCAGTTGAGCTCAATAATATTCGGATAAACTCAAAATACTAACCTAGTCCTTGTGATGAATTGAGCAACTCAACTGATTAATTTGATGAGAATCATAAATACATTTTCATAGCTAAATTCTAGAGTCATTGACCTCAAATGACCATATATAATTGTTGCATAACTAGACGTAGGGTGGTGTAATTCAATTCACATTGATTAAGGCTTGTATTTGACTTTTAAAGGGCAAATACGAGTTCTAATTCATGAATGACAAATATTTTTGATTTTTCAATCTTAATTTTGCAGATCAGATACTCACTTGATCCAAATCGGTCAAACTATTAGCAATTTTTGAGATTGTAGATTCTTTGTAATCATCTATTTTCTATTGTTTATTTTTCTGCACAGACATTGTCATTAAGAAATATACGGAAGGAAAAAGGAAATTAAAAGTGTAATAATTACCAAGATTTTGGATCTGGCTTTTGCTGTAGTGTATTGTAAAATGCATATGGTTTAAGTTTCTCTAATTGGAGTGACTGCTTGCCAACTATGATTAACTTAATAAGGCTATGATAGTAACGCCGGATATTATAAATAAAAGATAGGGACCTAGTTTCATGGAAAGTTCATACCTCTTGCAATAATCGAAATCAGTTTAGCAAATTACGCAGGAAAATTCAAACCCACAGCAGCAGTCCTTGCAAAGAAGCCAAAACTAATTTGGAGCTTTTTATCTGAGGATTGCACAGATGTATATATAAGTAACAGGTGGTAAAGAGCTTTCTTGTGCCTTTAGTTAGACTACCAAGAAGCTATAGAGTATCGTGTGTGCATCAATAAAAACAATCTGTTCTCTGTTTTGCACTTTCTTCTCTCTATCTTTTAGTGAACCAGGAATTAATTCATGGCTTTGGAAGTGGCGTTTGGAGCTGTTCTTACTGTTCTGGTTGATAGACTTGCTTCCCGCCGCGTTGTTGCCTTTATCCGTGGAAAGAAAGTCAATAATGTCGGGTTGATCAGGAAGTTGAAACAGATGTTACTTTCAGCTAATGCAGGGCTAGGTGATGCTGAAGAGAAGCAGACCAGAAACAAAGCGGTGAGGGCATGGCTTGGTGAGCTTAAAGATGCTCTTAATGAAGCAGACAGCTTGCTCAATGAGATAGGCTCCGAAGCTCTGCGACGGATGCTGGAAGAAGCTGAATTTGGAAGCAGAAGCACAAGTGAGGTACAAAACTTGATCGATTCTAGTGATGAATTTGACGAAAGTCTTAAGCCCAAGATACTTGATATTCTTGATAACTTAGAGTACATTGTAGATGAAAAGAAAGTGCTTGGTTTGAGAGATGAGTTAACATTTGGTCTAGAAGAAAGCTTACCCACAACATCTTTGCAAGAGGACTCTGGTGTGTTGTATGGAAGGGACGAAGACAAGGAGATCATTGTGAAGTTACTATTATCAGACGATGCGTCGACATCCACCTCAAATCGTGTAAGGGTGATTCCAATTCTGGGCAGGACTGGGATTGGGAAGACAGAGCTTGCTCGGTCTGTAAACAATGATATTAGAGTGAAGAACCATTTTGACCTCCAAGCATGGATTTGGGTTTCAAAAGATTTTGATATTGTTGGAATTACACAAACAATTTATGGGTCAATCACTTCACAAAGGTGTGATATTGAGGACCTTAATCTGCTGCAGATTAAGCTCAAGGAGGCATTAACGGGGACGAGGTTTCTCTTGGTCCTTGATGATGTCTGGGACTTAAGTTACATTTCTTGGGATTTATTAAGGCGTCCCTTTGAGAATGAAGCATGTCAAAGTAAGATCATCGTCACTACACGCGACAAACACATTGCATCCATGATGGGTACTCTTCCTGCTCATTATCTAATGGAAATATCCGATGAAGATTGCTGGTTGTTGTTTGTGAAGCACGCCTTTGAAAACGCAGGTACCATTGCACATTCAAATCCTGAAGTGATTCGAAGACAAATTGTTAGGAAATGTAAAGGCAGTCCTTTAGTTGCGAAAACACTCGGGGGTCTCATGCGCTCTGAAAGAAATCTAGATAAGTGGGAACTAATATTGGGCCAAGATCAGCCAGAGACTGCTCACACCGCTCGCATAGAGGGCGGTTGGGAACTCAATGAGTCCTACGCAAATCCTTGCTTGTAATACTCATTTGCATTCAAATAGTGTTGTGGTTAAATTCAGTTTCTACTAAATTTTAAATCTTTAAAAGTGTTTCTAAATTTTTAATGTCACTACTCCGAAATCCTCCAACTTCCTTTGGAGAGCTTAATCACAATCCCTCCCCTGTTTCAGGAAATTGTACAAGAGAGATTATTCCCTCTCAACTCTGCAAGTTTTGTTGGCAATGTTAGAAAACAAGGATAGTAAGCAATGTATCAATTAGGGTGTGGCTATTGCCACCATACCATTTTCTTAGTTCACCCTACAAATATTTGAATTATTGAAAAATTATATTACCCAAGTTGAAAATAACTAATAAGTACACTAATTTTCTAAAATCCAAATCTTTTGTAAGGAAAGCTAAATACATAACAGTTTTAGGAAGTCAGAAATTGGGAGAGAATAATCTGTGCTTTTATTGATAATAGGAGTCTCTTTATATAGAGGATTACAAGCGGAGAATATAAGTCTTACAAGGAAACTGAATCGTACAGTCATCAGGATATCTCCAAAGATATCTATAAGACTAACCCTATTACAATATGGACAAGTCACTAGTGTTTGGGCCAGACCAATTTAAGTTCCTTAAACAGCCCCCCTTGTGTTGGCCAAACGTGGTGCTCCTCTCGTTGTCTCGTCAAAAACCTTGCCAAGTAACAAAAACTCAGTGAGACAAAAATAACCTTGGTTGAATGAGAAAAAGAATACAACACACCCTTCACATTTAGAGACCAAACATGTAGACATATCCCCTTGATGTCTGCATCTACCTCGAATGACTAAGATCATGAGAGTTTGGATAACTTCCGCAAACTGATGCTATTAACATGTTTCTCGAAAGTGGATTTAGGTAATGACTTAGTGAACAAGTCTGCCACATTGTTCTTAGGTCGAACCTGGTTCACTTTGATCTTGAGGAGAGTCTGTTGTTGCTGATTATGCTTGGTGTTATCGCCTTTGATGTAGCCTTGCTTCATTCGTTCAATACAAGTAACATTATCCTATAAATGCTCGTAGGCTCATCTGTGGCAGACTTCAAACCACAATTGCTTTGAACATGTTTAATTATGGATCTAATCCATATACATTCACGAACCACTTCGTGACGAGCAACAATCTCTGCATGATTCGAAGAAGTAGCGACTAGGATCTGTTTTGTAGACCTCTAAAATATCGCGGTCTTACTCATAGTGAACATACAACCAGTTGAACAACCTTTATGTGGGCCAGAGAGATACCTAGCACCAACAAAACCTTCCAAAGCACTAATGTCATTTTGGGATGGGGATACAGGACGCCAGCTAGTGTTGGTGCATTCCTGGTGGGTGTTGGGTCCGAATCCATCATCTCTTTGTAGGGATCGAATGAGCTCATATCAATCGAACATCTTAGGTGTCGAAAGATATCTTTTACACCAGTCTAATGGCGTCACGTTGGCGCAGAACTATACCTAGCTAACAAGTTCACTGCAAATGAGATGTCTTGTCTTGTGCATTGAGCTAATTAAGTACTATAATCCACCTATTGTACTCAAGTAGGGCACTTCTGCCTCAAGCACATCTTCGTCATCATCCTTCAAACGAAGAGGATATTTTCTAGAATCAAGACTACAGATGCTCATGGGCGTGCTTGAAGGCTTGACCTTGTCAAAATGCCTAAGCATCCATCAACACGGTACTCAAGTTCCAAACCGAGGGAAAACTTTGTTCTCCCAAGATCCTTCATCTCAAACTTGGATTTCAAGTGTTCAGCGGTTTCCCTTAACTCCTTAAGGACTTTCAATGAAGATCATGTCACCAACATGAACCGCGATAAAATCCAAAACATGTCATAGAAACAGGCGGGCATATCCCTTCCCAATCAAGTAGTCACTTAGTAAGCGTTTCAACCTAATTGCAAAAGCGCTCCATCGTCTAGAGCCACTTGACTTTAGCGGGGATCAAGATGAGCCACGATAATTCTTGTCGTTCCTGTTGAACATTCTGATGCGCCTAAAAGTAAGCGTGCAATTTAACCCTGAAAATATCATCGTTAGTATACGGTAAATAGGGATCGTTCAAATCCGGGGATTGAGGGTACACCTGTCATTGTAAAACAAGTAAAGAATTAAAATAAATACAAAGTATAATATTTACAAAAATATATATAAATAACAAAAAGGGGGATTTTAAACTTAGGATTTCTAAAATTAAAATAAAGAAAATACAAAAACACATATACAAGAAGGAAACGTAAGAAACAAAGATCAAAACCAATTCCATGTAATCAAACTCAATTCAAACCCTATAATTGATCATCTAAGTCATGAGAAAGAAGTTGATCATGTGAAACATTCGAAGCAAATGATTTCCCATATTTTACTTTCCTTTACTAATTAACCTAAGCGAAAGCACCTAGATCAATCCTATTAAACATGCAATCAAAGTCTAGAAAGCTAGCTAATCAAGACACGTTCAACGCAAGAAGCATAGAGAAAGGTTATCAACTTAAGTGCACAACCTAGTATGAATAAGTTCATCTATTTGCAATCCTCTTCAATTGAATTCGACCTTTGTCCAAAGCCTTTACTACTTATGAAATAGGTTCACAAAACTATTAGGTGAATTGTTAACCTAAATCTAGCACCAATTACATGCAAATCCTATAAGTGTCGACCCAAATAAGATAAACATATAAAAGTTTTCTGTCAAGCAAATTCAATCGAACAAACTCACATAAGCAACTTAGAATCACAATTATGGAATTAGAAAACTTTATTTAATCATAAGAATTGGGCTTAAACTTTGCCCTAAACGTTATTGTTAACTAGAAACAAGTTCATACGAAATCAAACAAGGAAATCAAAAGATTACAAGGAAAAAAGCATGAATTACACCGTGAGTGGAGATGGAGATGGAGAGCTTGAACATTGGACTCTTGAATCTTGGAAGCAAGTCTTCAAGGTGGATGATGGAGGCTAGGATCTTCACGGCTCCTTCTTCTTCTTCCTCTCCTTGCTTGAAAACGCAGAACTTGAAAACTAGAGAGTGGAGAGAGGTGGAGAGAGAGCTTTTACGTTTGGAATTTTCCGAATGGGAGAATGTGTGTGTAAAACGTCAAGCTAGGGGGAGTATATATAGGGGACGTGAACTTGATCTCCAAGCTTCATGAATCTTCTTTTATTTTTCCAAAGAATTGTTTAATAATTCCACACAGCTTCGACCAATCACATAGCGCCATGTCAGCTCTGTTGTGTCATCCAACCAATCATAAAGCTTCAAAATAAAGTCCATAATATTTAAAATATATTTTTGCCGAATTATAAAGGGATTTAATCTGATTTTCTTCTTCATTTTCGGCCAAATATCTAGGAATGAACCTAGACAATGAATTTGGACACATTTTGAACCTTTTATTCCTTAAATCTCTCCATGGCCTTATCTTTAACGTCTCCCCTTGATTTTCTCTTGATTTCCACGATAAAATGCAGATTTTATTCTTCATTTTCATCCAAAATATCTTGAGGGAATTGAGGAACGAATCTGGACTTGTTTTGAGCCTTTTCTTGTTGCACAATCCCTTGAAACTCTCCCTAGCTTATTTCCAACGTTTTTCCTTGATTTTCTTTGGATTTTTCACGTTATCTTCATGATTTCCCAAGGAAAAATCAGATTTAATCCTCCAAAAATATCTCCATTACATCCAACAACCCAAATTAATCGGGCTTGTCTCCTTTTTGCCGAAATCCATAATTAATCTAGAAGATTCTTGAGATAATGACCATTAACTACAATGTGCCATTGATTCTTCCCATGCACAGGGTTTATATTTCGCTGCCCATGCGGTCATCTTTAGGATGAGTAACAGTAACGGCACGTTTGCACAAAAACAAAAGGGCACAACAAGTTTTGGTTAATTACGATAATTGCCACCGCTGTTATTTCAACTTTTTCTCAAACCAAATCCGTCAGATCTAGTTCTCCCAAAATCAAAGCGATCCCAAAATCAAAACCATCTAAAAATCAAAATCCTCTCCAAATTGACATCTAGGGCTCCGGTGAAGTAAGGACACGATCCCGGCAATAAAGCAAGGGCACGACCCGGCGGTGAAGGAAGGACGCAACCCCGGCGGCAAAGCAAGCGATCGACCCGGCGGAAAAGCAAGGGCGAGAGCTCGACGGCGAAGTAAGCGCGCAACCCCGGCGGCGAAGCAAGCGATCGACCCGGGGAAGAAGCAAGGGCGCGACCTCGATAGTAAAGCAAGCGCGCAACCTCGGTGGAGAAGTAAGGGCGCGACCCCGACGGTGAACCAAGCCCATGACCCCGGCGGTGAAGAAAGCGCATGACCCCAGCGGCCAAGCAAGGGTGCGACACCTGCGAGTCAATAGCTATAGTCTTGAAGGTCAGTAGATAAATTTGTAGTTACTGAAGGTCAGTAGCTATAGTCTAATTTTTGTGGTATGAATTCAACATTGTCGAAATTTGATTATGCTTAGTAACTTTAGCTGAGAAATTTTGGTTGAGAAATTCTGAGGGCCAGTACCTACAGCCTCGTGTTGTCATAGTCTCTCCCTTAGATAAATGATTTTGGTTGAGAAATTTTGATTATTCTCAATGGTTGAGAAATTCTGAGGGTCAGTAGCTTTAACGAAGAAATTAACATTTAGGCTATTGAGGGTCAGTATTCTATTGAGCGTCAGTAAAATTATGTGCATTGCAACCTCATTTTTATGTATAGCTAGGCGGTGAAAATTGAAGTTATGTGGCTGATAATAGTACAAAATGAATTGTTTGAGCTTATTGATAGTCAGTAGCATTATAATGCTGCAGTATGTGCGATTTATGATTATTGAGAGTCAGCAGCATTCAAATTCTGCAATATGTGCAATCTATGATTATATGACCCTCTAAAGATCATTAGCTTTAGTTTCTGAGGGTCATTAGCTTTAGTTTCTTTGTCCCGATGAAAAATGATGAGTTCTGTGACTAATAATAGTAAAAAATGAATTGTACGAGCTTTAGTTTCTGAGGGTCAGTAGCCTTAACTTCATGATTTCACTAACCCTATATTTATTGCAAGCTCATTTTTATGTTTATTTCTGAGGGTCAGTAGCTTTAGCTGATTTTATTTGTATTGCAACCTCATTTTTATGTTTATTTATGAGGATCAATAGCTTCAGCTTCATGATTGCATTCGCTTGATTGCATGAGGTATTCAACTCAAATCTATTATCAGTTTGGTTGAGCTTGCATTTTTAGATAGATTTCTTAGCTTTACTTTATGGAAGGGTCATTGAAAGGTCATTGAAAGGGTCAGTTTGGTTGAGCTTGCATTTTTAGATAGATTTCTTAGCTTTACTTTATGGAAGGGTCATTGAAACTATGTCTACCTATAGGCTCTGTGGATATTTGATCTTATTACTGCTGTTAGTCTTTTTTTTTTTTTTTTTTTTTTTTTTTTTTTTTTTTTCTATTTGAAATTCTGGTCATTGATCTGCTGCAACTGTGAGGATCTTTTGATTAGGTCCTTTGCATTTTTATAAGCTACAATGGTTTCTTAATCAAATTGAGGGTCAGTACACTATTGAGAGTCAGTAAACTACTGAGGCTCAGTACTCATATATTTGCATTTGTCATATACACTACAATGGTTTCTTAATCAAATTGAGGGTCAGTACACTATTGAGAGTCAGTAAACTACTGAGGCTCAGTACTGATATATTTGCATTTATCATATACACAGATTAATCGTAAATGACAAAGAGGAAGGCTGCTGCAATAGACAAAGAGGATGTACCGATTGAAGAACATGAGAAGAACCATGGTGGAGAGATTTCTTCACCATGACGAGAGCTGGTATTCGAAAGTAGGTGTAATTGAAGGCAAGCAAAGACCATATTAATTAGGTTGGATTGGATTAGGATTAGGATTTACATTTGATCAATCTGAATGGTTTTGTTTTCTTGAATGAGATTAATAGTGAAAGGTTGATATTTTGCAGATGTGGCTTTGTGTTTAGAAGTTGATAGGATTTTGACAAAGTAAATTGACATAGATGCTTTTTGAAGTCTTCTTTATTGGTTAATATTGTTAATGGATCAATTTAATTATTAAGTTTCAAAATAAATAAATAAATGGTGCAAGGTTAAATAACTTTGGCTCTTTTATGTGTATACAAACAATTCAATTGGTTAATCATTCAGAATTGCCTCTAGAAACTGGAAAGAACTGCAAGTCGTGTATGCCAAAATGATAATGAAGCTCACTATATTAAATCTGCAATCCCTCAGAATGATACTGAAGCCCAGTACATTAATTATGCAGAGGTTATTTTGGTAATTTACTAGTTAACAGAATCAATTCAAAAAAGGAAGGAAAATGGCCGCACGGGTCTGGACCTTGTGCAAGGTTTAGCTACAATACCGCAAGGGAATTAAAAAACAGCAGGCTTGCTATTGGTAATAAATGGCCTGAAATTGTATGTATTGGTAATTTGCTAAAGATTCTTGGGCCTCCATGTGTCATCTTCAAGCCATGAGGTCTCCTAGTACGTCCAGGACTCTTCTCTCAACATCATTTTTCTTCATTATTTCGACCATACTTCCTGGTTGGCTTAGGAGTCTTACTTTGTCAAAGTTTCCTTTTCTGAACAGGGTTTCCTGGCTGGACCGGGAAAACATCATTTCTTCGTTTCAGCTCATTTTTGCAGCCCTTGTGCCTTGTCTCAGCTCTCTCCTACGTCCTCTAGCTTTTCTTTCTCTTTTTGAGCTCATTTCAGCTTGTTTGCTCCATAGGACCTGAAAATAGAAACTATTACTAAAAATAGAAACTTCCTAAAAATAGTAACTTTCCTAAACAAGAATGATTTATTTAAGGAAATAACTAAGTAAATATGAGGAAATAACAATTAAAACGTCGCATTAAAATGCTTCTATCACATTCATGTTATCTCCCTCTAACGATGGGATGACTGTCTCATTAAAGTGACAATCCGCAGATCTAGCGGTAAAGAGATCGCCTACCAAGGTATTAAGTGGCAGAGGATTGTTGGAGCTTCATATCCAACATATATGCTCATTCATCTGTGAGGACCCATCATGGTGCGCTGTGGTGGCGCAATTGGCACATAAATAACACACTCAATATGCGTAAGTATGAGATACTGGTACCCAGTCACTAGCTGTAACGCAGAGATAGATTGAGTGGCAGTGGGTCATAGACGAATTAGCATAGTTGCATGCGATATTGCATTACCCAAAGCATATATAGGGAGATTGGTGCGCATTATCAATGTCCGGGCTACCACCGTAGTCATTTCTGCAAGACCATTTGGGTGTGTACATAAGAATATGATGTCCAACATCAGCCTTAATGATATGTAATAATCATCAAAAGTCTTTGATGTAAACTTTCTAGCATTGTCAAATCGAATTGACTGAATGTGGTGATCCTGGTACTGCGCCAGTAGCCATATGATATGTGTTAGGAGTGTAGTATGAACAACATTAATTACAAGTAGACAATGACACAACACGAGACCAGCGTGTTTGCGCGTCAACAAACATTATGAAATATATAAATGTCTGCAAGTTGGTTGAATCGGTCTACAGAATACCCTCAGATTCTATGTAAGAATTGAATGAGTATTTTTGTATCTTTTCATAGGACGGTCTTGGTCCTAATTTCCCTAAGGAACAGTATTTGTAGAACAAGCGAGGGGCCTTAGAAGCAACCAATGAGGATATTGGTTGGGCCTGAGTATCTTAAAAGCTATTAGAAGCAAATTTGGTGATTGCAGCATTACCTGGGGCGCCTTCACCATGATGGTCGCCATCCACAGCGTCATGGATATAGACTGCGCCAACCCTAGGCTGGAGGTGAACAGTGGAGGCGCCAAGGACAGCGGTGGCGGTCATACTTAGTCCAGGAATCAACCTTTGATTCTTGCTTCATTTCACTCGAAAGAATGGATGTCCGTGTGAAGTTCTTAGTACATGGATCAGCATATCATGACTAGGATGACCTATCATGTCGTGGCAAAGCCAACATGTGTCTAAATCTAATAGATCTTTTCTCATAACTTCAACGGATTTAATAACTCGAATAGTGGTGACAGAAAGTCTACTAGAGTGACACATAAGTTTCTCTAATATGTGCCTTTGTTAGCAATCATTTGCATGCAAAGGAACTCTTTTTCGTTCTCAGTATGTGTTAATGTCTAAAAGTCCGGCGGTAGCTGAACCTTAGTTAACGCTGATCCGGTGAGCGGATCGATACTTGTGGTGTTCTCAAAGCCTCCGTTACCTGTCAAGTAAAATACAAAGGGCGTCAGAGGGAGACCGCGCTGGGCGGTCTTCAACTCTCCGATGCCTAAGTTAGTCAATGTATTTATGTTGACAAAGTAACAGTAGGTAAGTATTGAATGCGTAATTAATGAGGAGAGAGGAGAGAACCTTTTATAGGTGAGGAAGAGGTTGATCTTCTCTTTGTTTTCGATGTGGGACTGATATACTTCAGTTCCCAGTTTCAGAAGCTTTTGATGCCATCTTGGCGCGGCGCGTGGCGGCGCGTTGCTGCCGATCTGGAGGTAGTCCGACGTTGGGGCTGTAGCCCGCCTGGCGGTGTGTCTGCATGTCATTCCTTTGGTTGGAATTAGTACCTTTGGCGGTACAATGAGCGTAGCCCATTAGAGCTAATTATGCTTGCAAATGTACATGTATGTACAGTATGCGTTTTTGCATGGAATTTGTTGGCTCAGAGAAGTGCAGAGAGTTTCTGCAACAATAATTAAGGTGTCATTAGGTAAGAGGAATTGAGCCATTCCATGTCATTGAACTAAACGTGATGGCCCAGCCATCGTAGTCACAGAGGAATATGCTCAGAATTTAAGATGGAGTTATAATGAAAAGAACTCAAAATTTTATTCATAAGCTAACAGAGTATATCATTGTTTCTTAACTATAAAGAAAATCTAATCCGAAACTAGCTAATGCAAAACAAAAGTAGACGTTTGACTTCTTTTTGTAACTCCAAAATAAATATGACCAAGTAAGTAGAGAGATATTAGTGGAGTAAAGCTCACTTCGTACCACTTATCTCAAAACTTTTCTTGACATCATACTCGCTTTGGATGAGCTTAGTTGAAGAAAAACTTAACCAATGGCATTTAGTACAAAATATATGACAATTGCCTATTACATCTTTTGGAAAATAAAGACTTTATTCAAAATCGCCAGTCTCTTGATCTTGGCCTGATTTGAAATCTTTCACTCTTAGTTCGAGATCACCTTCTTGATCTTCTTGTTTCACATAGTGAGCTTCTCTTGCTTCACAATAAGCTTTGTAGGCAGTGGCAATACTCTCACTATCTCTACAAATGTGTGCCCAATGACCGGATGCTCCACATCGAGAACATACATCTCTGTGCTCAAGCTCCCATGATTGAGGTGCTTTGAAAGAGTCATTAGGATGGTTCTTAGTATTTGTGGCGCCACCAAATTGGCCAAAGGCATTGCCACCCTCTCTCTTTCCACGTTGACCTCTTTGGTTCCGTGTCAACCTATTTTGGCAGTTACCTTCCTCATTAGAGCAAAAATATGGACCAGAACGTCCAGAATTGTCCATAAATTTAGGGCTTTGCTCTTAGCCCCTCCCTTAGGGGCATTGCTATAATTGGACTCCAGAATATGCTCTGTTCCCACGGGTCTTGAATTATAGCTCTTCACAAGGATGTTGTCATGCTTTTCAGCTATATTCATAACTCCAATGAGCTCATGAAACCTTGTGATCGGTCCTGCAGTAACATCGATTCGATAGTTCTTAGCAACCATCAAAGTAGAGAAGGGGAAGGTAGAGAGAGTCATCTCAATCAATATCCCATCTGTGATCTCTTTACCACAGAATTCCATCAAGGATTTGATGTGAGGTGCTTCTAAGTTGTAGTCAATAACTGACTTGAAATTACAAAAGCGGAGATTATGCCATCTCACTTCTAGGTCAGGAAGCAGCGAATCATGGAGGTTGCCAAAGCACTCTTCGACTGAGACCCACAGCTTTTTGGGATCTTGATCTTCTTCATTCAGATACTCGGAATGGAGCGAATCATCCATGTGACGAGTCATTTGGATGATGTCTTTTGCCTTATTAGCTTCCATAACTGCTTTATTTGCTTCTAAAGCTTGAGCCTAGGCTACGGTAGGCATGTCCTGTGATGCTGGCGGACATCACGAACCCACTTGTGGTATCTAGTGCCAGTTGTCCCCAATGAAGCAAAGTCCAGTTTGTTCAGGTTACTCATCCTGGAAAGAACAACAAAAGGGGGTTAGTTTCGGATCAAAAAAGCTACCACGAAAACTAGGGCTAGATTCGGTTGAAAACCGACCACTAAATCTGTCAACCGGCTACCGACCGACATTGGCCTGTTACCCAAAATCTAAAACGGCAGCCGTCGGTTACTGAGAGATCGGTATATCGAGATATTGGTACGCCTGAATTAAGCGCACAAAATTACCCTGCAAAAGACAATTGTTAGTATAGGATAAGCAGGGATCGTTCAGTCCGGGGATTGAGGGTACTTTCACAAATTACGTTAATTGAAATAAGACTATCGAAAACTAAAAAGAAAAGAGAAAATAAAATTGACGTAAAAATAAATGAAAAGGGGGGGGGGGGGTTAGGATTTTAAGAATGCAGATAATAATAAAAGAAAGAAAACGTTGCAATTTTTAGGAATTCTAAATCAGATGTATGGACGTTGAGAACTTCATAATCCACCTCTAGTTATGATCAGAGAAAGACAATTTAACCTAATATTCAATTACAAAGGCATGTGAATGAAACCAATCAAGAACTTTAGGATTGCCGCTAAAGCCTTATTTTTCCCAAAATTACTTAGAACCGTGAACTCACTGCATCCTAAGCTTGCTTATATGCAATCAAGGTGTAGAACGCTACCCTATCAAATTAACTCATTAAGCACACATAAACACATTAAGCTCTTTGGAAAGATTGATTTTAGAGTACAAAACTAGTGAGGAACGCCATCCTAGCATGTATTCTATTTGTTTGATTTCACCTAACATGTAGGCTTTACTACTTTAGTGTTTTAAGACCGTGAACGCACTGCACCTTAAAACTAGCTCCAAATTACATGCTCATATTTTAGATGATCAATCTAAGACATAAACATATAAAAGATTTTATAAAATAAAATCAAACAAAGCATTCACAAAACCTTGTAATCGAAAAAGAGATTCAAAAGCTAAAAGTCCATCACATAACTAGGATTTCATACTAGTTCTCAACAAGAAAATTACTCACTCATAGTTTGGAAATCCAAAACCATATACATATTGAATTCGAAAAGTACAAAAGGAATAAACCGTAGAGAGTAGTAGATATCACGATCTCACTTTGATTATTCTTCAAGAAAGCTTGAGGCGTCTTCAAAGCAGGAGTACGACAAGATGATGGAAGATGATTTGATGGAAGATGGAGGCTACGGCTTCTCCTTGGAGTAGGGATCTCGTGAGCTATGATGAGGGGAGAGTATGGAGGTGTGGTTTCTGAATTAGGGCAGTGGATGGTGTGCATATGTGATGGAAGAGGTGTGTGAGAGAATGAGAAGAGAGGAAGTGATAACTAAGGAAAATGGAGAGGAAATGGTGAGACAAGGAGATGAAATGGATCAAGGAATGTGTTCTTTTCTTCTTTGTTGTAGCCTCTATTTATAGGCTACCAAGCAAAACTATTTGGCTTTAAACAAATGATGATGGGTTAGGTTTGAGCATTTAAACATTGATGGAATTTGTTAGGTTTGAATATTTAAACACTAATGGAATTTGTTAGGTTTGAGTCACTTTCTACTCATTTTTCCTTCAATTAATTCTCCACCAAGACTTCAGATTTTGCCCGTGACTTCTTCATATGAAATGATCCACCATGAGTGTAGATCATTGTGTCAAATTTTCAGAATTTATTTCCATGCCATTGGGCCGAAATCGCTGCTGGACTCCTTACAGGTCCAGTTTTCCAGTTTTGCTTCTGCATAAAATTGGGCTGACTGTTTGAAGGCATTCCACTTCTATTTGGCTCTTGAACTCTTCATAAGAAATGTTTCTTAGGATGTCTAGAATGGATCTGGAAGGTTTCAGCTCATTTGAAGTTCATTTGGTCAGGTGGTCGCTCCTTCTTCCTTGCTTGGCTTGGTTTCTCCTAGCCGGAGTAGGAAAATGTGTAAAGTTGACATTTTTAGTGCATTTCCATTTTTCTCCATCATTTATAGGTAATTATGGACCTAATGCTCATTTCATCATCATCTACTCCAATGTACCTAAAAAATAGAAATTAAGTTAAAAATCGATTCGTTAAGGAATTAACTAAGCAAAATGTGAGGAATTAACTATTAAAATACCACATTAAAATGCTCCTATCAAATTACCCCACACTTAGCTTTTGCTAGTCCCTTAGAAAAACAACAATACAAAACAGAACAAAGACTTGACAAAAAGCAAGTAAATGACTCTACTGCTCCTAACTGTTGTCTCAGAGATATCAAACTCATGGCTTTCACGTTAAACACTTAATCAAAATCACATAGATAATTCCAAGGTTAATAAACATGTGACACTCATATGACTAAGTAAGATATGGAGAACTTAAGTTATACAGTGAATGATAGCATGTTTCGACAAGTCCAATCCAAACTTACAAGGCATACTCTCGATTTTTCTCTCAGAAATGGCTATGCTTAAAAGCTTCACACTCAAGTATATGCAAGAGAACAAATTGTAAGGCAACAAACAGCTTGCATATTTCATCAATAAAAGCATTTTGTGAAGAATTTTTTTAAAGACCTCAAGAAATGACTAAGTGCACAAATGGACCTAAACCATAAGCTCGACTTTGTAACTGACTCCACTAACCAAAGGCTGCCCATCTCAAGGATCAAGTAAGGACTTGAAACGGGTTGTAATGGGGCTAAGCTAGGGTTTTTTTTGAAATGAAGATTAAGGATACAAAAATCCTAAGGACCTAGCAGAGCATATATGGACCACCTTATGTCACCATTTTTATGGGCAAATTATCATTGTTTTGGGCCCAACTTTCACTTTAACCAACATGGAAATGGACAAAGGCCTAATTTTCAACTTTGAGCCTTCTACAAATTTGAAAGTCCAAAACCACACTTCAACAACTTCCCAAGAGTTTTCTTTTCAATTTTTCTTCTTGATTTTTTTTTTTTTTTTTTTTTGGGGCTTTCTCCACCCCACACTTGTCTTTCATCGTCACCCCTACACATTATGTCATGCTCTACTAAGTCCCTAGCACAAGGGTAGAGATATCCTGTACTAAGCTCATGGTAGGGTAGTGAGGGTGATGAAACAAAGGTTTTCAACGTAGGCTCAAAGGGGTTCATTCTAAGGGGTCCCACGACGGGCACTATTGGGGACACATGCTTGTTTGGCTATGGTGGTTACCCTAATGCCTTCTATCCTATCCAAGATCAGGGCATATTATGGCATACAAGTTTTGACAGTCACAAAAGTCGAGTTCTAGTATTCTCTAGTCCATTAAGATCTATGGCACATGATCATTGGATTTTCAAAGAAAGATGAGGTTTTGCAAATACAGCCATGAAATTCTGAATTTATCAATAAGCACTCGAAAAGAAAGTATTTTAGCTCAATAGCTCACTTAGGGTTAATTCAATTAGACTTAATCCTAGCATGCTTTATGAACCAAGTTACAATCCTATCTCAAATCTTCATACAAGTATCACAATGTCGATTAACCACAGAATTCAATTAAGTCCTATTTCGATTGTGAAAACCTTCAGCCATGAATTCAGAGACATGTTCATCCTAGACGTTAAGAGCATCCTAAGAATCAAACAAACAAAAAAAAGACTCTAAAACCAACATTTTTTTATTTTTTTATTTTTTATTTTTTTAATAAAAATAGCTGAATCTTATGTCACCATTTTTATGGGCAAATTATCATTGTTTTGGGCCCAACTTTCACTTTAACCAACATGGAAATGGACAAAGGCCTAATTTTCAACTTTGAGCCTTCTACAAATTTGAAAGTCCAAAACCACACTTCAACAACTTCCCAAGAGTTTTCTTTTCAATTTTTCTTCTTGATTTTTTTTTTTTCAAATATGACTCAAAAACAAATTGACAAATTTGTATTTCCCTAATGCCCCCACACTTAAATTAGACATTGTCCTCAATGTATGGCAATATAACTCACAATGCACAAGAAAAGCATAGAGAAGGAAAATCCAAAAGGCAAGTAGAAAGAATAAGAAAGATTATAAAAAAGCTCCCCCTTGAAGACCTCCCAATGCTCACGACCTATGGAGAAGACCGAAGTTAGACACCAACTTCAAGGCACAAGGCCTTGACTTCCAAAACGTAAGCTCCGTGCAATATGGACTCCAAAAGAAGTGATGATGGGAGGAGAGAAGGAAGGAAATTTCCTTGCCTTTCTTAATGTTTGCACCTGCATATTCACAAAACACATTAAAACGAACTAACAAAAATAAAAAAAATGAATAAGTTGGGTTGCCTCCCAATGAGCACTTGTTTTAACGTCTTTTCAGCCTGACGTGTACCGTCAATTAAGCCTCAGAAGGTGGTGCATCTTGGAGGGGTACTTCCTCCACCTTTTTGCCCACCAATGCTTCATAATAGGGTTTGAGCCGATGTCCATTCACCTTGAACTCATTCTTTGTTACTTCACTCTTTATTTGAACTGCACCATGGGGAAAAACATGAGTAACAACAAAAGGTCCAACCCATCTAGATCGTAACTTACCTGGGAAGAGTTTGAGGCGAGAGTGGAACAACAAAACTTTCTGACCAACCACAAAGGATTTCCCACGAATCATCTTATCGTGAAAAGCCTTCGTTTTTTCTTTGTAAATGCGTGCACTCTCATAAGCATCATTCTGTATCTCCTCCAACTCATTGATTTGCAACTTCCTATGCAAACCAGCTTCATCCAGGTCCATGTTGAAGGCTTTAACCGCCCACCATGCCCTATGCTCTAATTCCACGAGTAGATGGCATGCTTTCCCATACACCAACCTAAAGGGTGACATCCCTATAGGCGTCTTATATGCTGTCCTATATGCCCATAATGCATCATCAATTCGTTGGCTCCAATCCTTCCTAGATGGTCCAACAGTTTTCTCCAAAATCTGCTTGATTTGTCTGTTGGACACTTCAGCTTGCCTACTTGTCTGAGGGTGATAAGGTGTGGAAACCTTGTGAGTAACATTATACTTCTTGAGCAAAGCTTCAATTGACTTATTGCAGAAGTGAGATCCTCCATCACTTATGATCGCTCTCGGCATTCCAAACCTAGCAAAAATGTTAGACCTAAGAAATTCTGCAACAACTCGAGAATCATTAGTCCGGGTGGCTTTCGCTTCCACCCATTTGGAGACATAATCCACAGCAAGCAAGATATAAAGGAAACCATTAGAGCATGGGAAGGGCCCCATAAAATCAATGCCCCAAACATCAAAAATTTCAACAATGAGTATTCCAGTTAAAGGCATTTGATTTCTAGGTCCTAGATTTCCGGTTCTTTGGCATCTATCACAATTCATACAAAAAGCATAAGCATCCTTAAACAATGAAGGCCAATAAAAACCAGATTCTAACACTTTAGCAGCAGTCTTTTTCGAACCAAAATGTCCTCCACAATGTTCAGAATGGCAAAACACTAATATATCATTAAACTCAGATTCATTCACACAACGTCTTATCAAACCATCAGAACAATGTTTCCACAAGTAAGGATCATCCCACACATATTGCTTAGCAGTACTTTTGAGTTTTTCTTGATGAGCACGAGTTAAAGTGTTTGGGATTTGCCTAGTTACTAGATAATTCACAATATCAGCATACCAAGGCATACTTACCTCAATTCCGAAGAGTTGTTCGTCAGGAAATTTCTCTTCTAAGGGCAGGACATCCTCCTCATGCACAAGTCTACTCAAGTGGTCAGCTACCACGTTTTCACTCCTTTTCTTGTCCTTGATTTCGATATCAAACTCTTGAAGCAAGAGAATCCATCTAATCAACCTAGGTTTCGCCTCCTTCTTTGACAACAAATACTTCAAAGCAGCATGGTCAGTGTAAACAATAATTTTAGTTTGAAGTAAGTATGAACGAAACTTATCTAGTGCAAAGACCACGGCAAGGAGTTCTTTCTCAGTTGTTGAGTAGTTGAGTTGGGCGTCGTTCAATGTCCTTGAGGCATAGTATATGGCATGAGGCTTCTTTTCCTTCCTTTGTCCAAGAACAGCTCCAACCGCGTAGTCTGATGCATCACACATGATTTCAAAGGGAAGAGTCCAATCTGGAGGCATCATGATAGGAGCAGATGTCAAGGCTGCTTTCAATGTGTCAAATGCCTCTTGACACTTTTTTGTCCACTTGAACACCACATCCTTTTGCAAAAGTGTGCACAAGGGCCTTGAGATCTTTGAGAAATCTTTGATAAAACGCCTGTAGAACCCTGCATGTCCTAGAAAAGAACGAACCTCTCTCACAGAAGTGGGAGAGGGTAAGCAGCGCACAAGATCTACTTTTGCTTTATCAACCTCTATTCCCCTAGCAGACACAATGTGACCTAACACTATACCTTGTGTCACCATGAAGTGACACATTTCCCAATTCAAAACAAGGTTGGTCTCAATGCATCGTTTCAAAATCAAATCCAAGTTATGCAAGCAATCATCAAAGCTCATTCCAAAAACACTAAAATCATCCATGAAAACTTCAATGATTTTTTCAATATAATCAGAGAAAATAGCAAGCATGCAACGTTGGAAGGTACCAGGGGCATTACAAAGACCAAAGGGTAATTTACGATATGCAAACGTGCCAAAAGGACAAGTAAAAGTTGTTTTCTCTTGATCTTCATGAGCAATTGCAATTTGATTATAACCAGAATATCCATCAAGAAAACAATAGAATGAATGACCAGCTAACCTCTCAAGCATTTGGTCGATGAATGGCAAAGGGAAGTGATCTTTCCTTGTGGTGGTGTTGAGCTTCCTATAATCAATGCAGACTCTGTGGCCAGTTACGGTTCTTTGGGGCACAAGCTCATTTTGTTCATTTTTCACAACTGTGATTCCACTCTTCTTAGGCACCACTTGGACCGGTGACACCCATTTGGAGTCTGAGATGGGATATATGATGCCACAGTCGAGGAGTTTGATGACCTCCTTCTTCACCACTTCCTTCATTGGGGGATTTAGACGACGTTGAGCCTCTCTACTTGGCTTAGCTCCCTCCTCAAGAAGTATCCTATGAACACAAGCAGCTGGACTAATTCCCTTGATGTCAGCCAATGTCCAACCAATAGCAGTCTTATGCTCTTTCAAAACATCCACAAGTCTCTTCTCTTGCTCCTTTGACAACGTAGAGGACACAATCACAGGCAAGGTCTCGTCATCTCCCAAATAAACGTATTTCAGGTGATCTGGAAGTGACTTAAGCTCAAGTACAGGGGCTTGAATCATAGAAGGCAAGGGTTTATTAGCAGATAACTGAATAGACTCAAAGTTAGAATACCTTAAGTGTGGCATAGCTTCAAGAGAGGCCACAGTTTCCAAGACTTTGTCCCCAAATGATGTTTCAAGATCCTTTGGTGCAACTTTCTTTAGTTCACCACCTTTTCCATCCCAATTGCTGCTCCATCCTACTCCTTGTTCAATAGTGGTTTGCAACACATCTTCATTCAATGCATCAAGGAATTTCTGCGCAAGTGAATCTAACACATCAATAGAAAAACATGAATAAGAAGCATCCAAAAGGTACCTCATGGCTTCAAAGATGTTGAAGCCTATAACATCACCATCAAATTCCATTGTTAATGATCCGGCGTAGACATCAATCTTGGTCCTAGCAGTTCTCATAAATGGACGTCCAAGCAATAATGGAGTGCAATTTAAAGAAGGTTCATCCATGTCAAGCACATAAAAGTCAGCAGGGAATATAAGATGATTTACTTGAACAAGAACATCCTCTACTAAACCTTTAGGGTATGCTTTAGACCTATCCGCTAATTGAATGATAACATTATCAGTTTTTAGCTCTCCTAGATCTAAAGATGCATAAACAGAATAAGGCATGACATTTATTGATGCGCCTAAATCTAGCATAGCATTCTCAAACCTGTTGTTACCAATTACGCATGGAATGGTGAAGCTTCCGGGGTCCTTGCACTTTGGAGGGAGCTTTCTTTGGATCACAGCTGAGACGTTCTCACTTACCTTCACTACCTCTTTCTCACGCAGCCTCCTTCTTGTAGTACATAGCTCTTTCAAGAACTTAGCATACTTTGGAACTTGCTTGATGGCCTCAAGAAGAGGTATATTCACTTGGACCTTCTTGAATGTCTCCAAGATAGCTTTCTCACTTTCATCCTTTTTAGAGTGAGCAAATCTATTTGGGAAAGGCATAGGAGTAGAGTAGTTAGCAACAACTGAATTTGACAAGTTAGAATCATTACCTTTTTGTTTCAGTTGTTGCTCAGAGTTAGGTGATGCCTTCAACTCCTTCTTGGACGTTGCAGGGTCCTTTTCTTCTTCTTCAACATCCATATGGACATCCTTTTGGGCTTTTGGGGCATCCCGAAGGGTCTTGCCACTTCTGGTGGTGATAGCTTTGGCAGTTTCGAATCCTCCCCTTGGATTTGGAACTGTTTGACTTGGGAGCTTTCCTTGCTCATGGAATTTGTTCATGGCACCTATCATTTGACCCATCTGCTTCTTTAACTCCTCAACATCCTTGCTCATGGTGTTCATCTGGATCAAAGTATTTTGTTGAGTCTGCAATAAGGATTGAGTAGAAGTAGTCAAAGTTTTAATAATCTCATCATAATTAGCAGCATTATTAGAACTTTGAGAATTATTAAAAGGAGTAGAGTTAGGAAAAGCCTGAGGCTTCTGATAAAAGCCTGGTGGTCCACGGTTGAAGTTCTGAGCTTGAGGAGGTCCTTGCACATTGTCATTATTCCTCCACCTAAAGTTAGGATGATCCCTAAGTCCAGCATTATAGGTGTTGGAGAATGGATCGTATTTTTGTCCTCCTTGGCCTCCTTGAAAACCTATGGCGTTGGCTTGCTCCCATTCTTCACCTCCCATGAGTTGTGGGCATTGATCAGTCGCATGTCCTTGCATGGAGCATACTCCACATGCCATAGCCATTCCTTGTCCATTTGTTGTCAAGACCTGAGACACAAGTGAAGTAAGCTTATTAATTTTATCTTCAAGATGACTATTAGTACTTACCTCATTGACTTTTGTACGTGCGGAGCTCAAGCCATCATATTGTTAAGCCGTGAGGGCTCTATTCTCAAGCAACTCCTTAGCAGCCGCAGGTGACTTGTCGATGAATGATCCTCCACTAGCTGCATCAAGCATTTGTCTCTCAAGAGGCGTGAGACCTTCATAAAAGTATTGGAGCAAGTTCTCGTCCTTCATCCCATGTTGAGGACATTGCACCAAAAGTGCCTTATATCTTTCATAATATGCATGGAATGATTCATCATGTTCTTGCTGAATACCTGTGATCTTCTTCCTAAGCACTGTCACACGAGAGCCAGGGAAATACTTATCCAAGAATGCCCTAGTCAACGCCTCCCAACTGTCGATGTGTCCAGAAGGCAGCTCATATAACCAATATTTTGCTCGATCCATAAGTGAGAAAGGGAATGCCTTGAGCTTCAGAATTTGCAAATCTGCTTCCTTAGGGCACATGCTCACACAAACAAACTGAAACTCGTTCAAATGTTTGATAGGATATTCACTAGAGAGACCATGGAACATTGGAAGCCTATGGAGAAGACCTGACTTCAATTCAAACTCTGCTTCCTTTCCCTCTGCAGCTGCAGGATAGGTGATGCATGTTGGGATGGTGTTTCCTGCACTGGTGGATGAGAGTTGTCGTATACTTGCCATTGGTTCTCGCTCTTCTTCTTCAAAACGTTGAGGTGAAGTTGGTGGCAGAATTTCTATTTTAATGTCTTCAAGGTCCTTGGTGATGTCTTGGGTTTGTACTTGTGACGTTTGCCCGTGTTCGTTCTTCCTTAATTTCAAGCTCTTCTCTAGCTCGTTATCAAGAGGTATCAAGGCTCCTTGAGGATTGTTTCGTGTATGCATACAAAGTTCCTTCAATGGGAAGAGCTAAGATGAAGTTAGTAAGAAGTAATGGAATGAAACACAAGTGTAACAAGACGATGAATTTCAAGAAAAGCACTAGCTTAAGTTGGATTACACGTTGGTTTAGATGAAGAAAAAAAAATAATTAAGTTTGAATCAAGGTTTGGACATGCGGCCCAAGATGTTTCAAATGTTAATAATTGTCGCCCTCAACCCAAAGCATTCGATAACTCTTTGGGACACGGCCAGGTAGAAGAGGAACGATTTTGGCGGAGCTCAGCTCACTTGTTTAGCAGGGGACGAGACCCTTTGCTAGCACTTCTCGTATCCAATCAGCCTAGACACCGTGTCTTACAAAGATGAATCTAGCTGAACAATGGGGGTTAAGACAAGAATTAACAAAAGAACTCTTCACCTATTCCGTTATGATTCACACTTAAAATCAAACTAGAACTCAAAGTTAATATTTTACACGTTTTAAAAGAACTAAAAAAAAAAATTAAAAAAAAAAAATAATAATAATAATAAAATCAAATAAAAATTAAACAAAAATTAACGCAACTTGCTAGGGATTTTTCAATCCCCGACAACGGCGCCAAAAATTGGTACGCCTGAATTAAGCGCACAAAATTACCCTGCAAAAGACAATTGTTAGTATAGGATAAGCAGGGATCGTTCAGTCCGGGGATTGAGGGTACTTTCACAAATTACGTTAATTGAAATAAGACTATCGAAAACTAAAAAGAAAAGAGAAAATAAAATTGACGTAAAAATAAATGAAAAGGGGGGGGGGGTTAGGATTTTAAGAATGCAGATAATAATAAAAGAAAGAAAACGTTGCAATTTTTAGGAATTCTAAATCAGATGTATGGACGTTGAGAACTTCGTAATCCACCTCTAGTTATGATCAGAGAAAGACAATTTAACCTAATCTTCAATTACAAAGGCATGTGAATGAAACCAATCAAGAACTTTAGGATCGCCGCTAAAGCCTTATTTTTCCCAAAATTACTTAGAACCGTGAACGCACTGCATCCTAAGCTTGCTTATATGCAATCAAGGTGTAGAACGCTACCCTATCAAATTAACTCATTAAGCACACATAAACACATTAAGCTCTTTGGAAAGATTGATTTTATAGTACAAAACTAGTGAGGAACGCCATCCTAGCATGTATTCTATTTGTTTGATTTCACCTAACATGTAGGCTTTACTACTTTAGTGTTTTAAGACCGTGAACGCACTGCACCTTAAAACTAGCTCCAAATTACATGCTCATATTTTAGATGATCAATCTAAGACATAAACATATAAAAGATTTTATAAAATAAAATCAAACAAAGCATTCACAAAACCTTGTAATCGAAAAAGAGATTCAAAAGCTAAAAGTCCATCACATAACTAGGATTTCATACTAGTTCTCAACAAGAAAATTACTCACTCATAGTTTGGAAATCCAAAACCATATACATATTGAATTCGAAAAGTACAAAAGGAATAAACCGTAGAGAGTAGTAGATATCACGATCTCACTTTGATTATTCTTCAAGAAAGCTTGAGGCGTCTTCAAAGCAGGAGTACGACAAGATGATGGAAGATGATTTGATGGAAGATGGAGGCTACGGCTTCTCCTTGGAGTAGGGATCTCGTGAGCTATGATGAGGGGAGAGTATGGAGGTGTGGTTTCTGAATTAGGGCAGTGGATGGTGTGCATATGTGATGGAAGAGGTGTGTGAGAGAATGAGAAGAGAGGAAGTGATAACTAAGGAAAATGGAGAGGAAATGGTGAGACAAGGAGATGAAATGGATCAAGGAATGTGTTCTTTTCTTCTTTGTTGTAGCCTCTATTTATAGGCTACCAAGCAAAACTATTTGGCTTTAAACAAATGATGATGGGTTAGGTTTGAGCATTTAAACATTGATGGAATTTGTTAGGTTTGAATATTTAAACACTAATGGAATTTGTTAGGTTTGAGTCACTTTCTACTCATTTTTCCTTCAATTAATTCTCCACCAAGACTTCAGATTTTGCCCGTGACTTCTTCATATGAAATGATCCACCATGAGTGTAGATCATTGTGTCAAATTTTCAGAATTTATTTCCATGCCATTGGGCCGAAATCGCTGCTGGACTCCTTACAGGTCCAGTTTTCCAGTTTTGCTTCTGCATAAAATTGGGCTGACTGTTTGAAGGCATTCCACTTCTATTTGGCTCTTGAACTCTTCATAAGAAATGTTTCTTAGGATGTCTAGAATGGATCTGGAAGGTTTCAGCTCATTTGAAGTTCATTTGGTCAGGTGGTCGCTCCTTCTTCCTTGCTTGGCTTGGTTTCTCCTAGCCGGAGTAGGAAAATGTGTAAAGTTGACATTTTTAGTGCATTTCCATTTTTCTCCATCATTTATAGGTAATTATGGACCTAATGCTCATTTCATCATCATCTACTCCAATGTACCTAAAAAATAGAAATTAAGTTAAAAATCGATTCGTTAAGGAATTAACTAAGCAAAATGTGAGGAATTAACTATTAAAATACCACATTAAAATGCTCCTATCAGATATCGGCATGATTCAGCTAGAGTTGGTGGGTATACTGATGTCGATGAGAATTCAGAGAAAATAGCCGGAAGAAGAAAGAACTTGATGAAAGAGGAGGAAGAGGAAAGAACTGAGGAAAAAAGATGGTTTTTCGATGGGGATGTTCTAATGATGTTGATTTCATGACGGAGTATATGGTAATTGGATGAGGAAGATCTGATGTTGACTTGATGATGAATGGTTCTCAGATCTAGTTGGTGATTAGTGGAATATAAGGTAAATAGAGAATTGCAGAATAGGGATTAGGGAAAATAATAGAAAATAGGATTAAATACTTGTTACTCCTCAAACTTTTGCCTGAAAAACAGTTTAGTCCCTCGCCTTTCAAATTAAACTGGATAGTCCTTATTCTCTCTAATTCTCATATAACAAGTCCAAAATGATCCGAAATGACTATTATGCCCCTCATTTTCTATTTTTATTATTATTTTAAATTTTTGCTCTATTTTTTTAATTTTTCTCCCCTTTTTTTATACTCTCTCTCTCTCTCCCTCTCTCCTGGCCGCACGGTCTCTCTCTCTCTCCCTCGACCTCTCTTCTTCTTCTCTTCCTCTGCCATCACCGGAGACCACCACTTCCGGCCACCATCTCACCACAATGGGCCAGGTCCTCTTGAGCTTCTTCCTGTCAGCCCGTGACAGTCTCTGGTGCGACCGCTCTTCCACTCCCTTCTGCCAACACCTCGCTCGCGAGCTCCCCTCCGTCGTTGTCTCCGTCAACTACCGCCTCGCTTCGGAGCATCGATATCCGTGCCTGTACGACGACGGTTTCGACGTCCTCAAGTTCATCGACGACAGTCAAAGCAGCTTGTTCGAGGGCGCGAATCTCGGGCAGTGTTTTCTGGCCGGGGACAGCGCCGACGGGAACATAGCGCACCACGTGGCGATCAGAGCGAGCGGGCACGAGTTTCGGAATCTGAAGGTGGTCGGGATCATGGCGATTCAGCCGTTTTTCAGAGGAGAGGAGTGGACGGAATCAGAGACGAGACTGAAGAGTGTGCCGCTGGTGAACGTAGAGCGGACGGACTGGGTGTGGAGGGCGTTTTTTGCCGGAGGGGTCCGCGCGGTGAGGGTGAGGCCGGCCTGGCCCATTGTGGTGAGATGGTGGCCGGAAGTGGTGGTCTCCGGTGATGGCAGAGGAAGAGAAGAAGAAGAGAGGTCGTGGGAGAGAGAGAGACCGTGCGGCCAGGAGAGAGGGAGAGAGGGAGGGAGAGAGAGAGAGTATAAAAAAAGGGGAGAAAAATAAAAAAAATAGAGAAAAAAATTAAAATAATAATAAAAATAGAAAATGAGGGGCATAATAGTCATTTCGGATCATTTTGGACATGTTATATGAGAATTAGAGAGAATAAGGACTATCCGGTTTAATTTGAAAGGCGAGGGACTAAACTGTTTTTCAGGCAAAAGTTTGAGGAGTAACAAGTATTTAATCCTAGAAAATATATGGCCCGGTTCGGATTCCTGCTGGTTCGGCGCGCTCGGCCCAAAATGCCAACCCTAGCGAAAATAATACAAATTTCTGAGCGTAATCGCTCACAAGAAATTCGATTCCAAGGGATATTAGATTAGATTGAAACAATGATGTAAGTGGTCGATCGTAAAGTCTCAACAAACCCTAGGTTTGGAGATCTCAACAAACGCTAATTTAGAGATAGCACGAACCCCCACAGTTTGGCTTAATCTTCCCACACAGAAAGAAGTGGGAGGTAGAAGAAAGGAGGTTGCAAGTCCCCAAAGAAAAGAAAAGAATTGAAACTTAAAGAAAAGTACTCAAAAGCGGGAACTTCAATGAAAATTACCTTGAAAAGGATAAACGAGGGTCGCCGGAACTTTTGGCCGGAAGTTGGCTGGAAAACTTCTAGCTGATGGTTGGCCCGTGGTGGCCGGAACTTGCTGGAACTGCCCTAAATAGCTTCTGTTCGGTATTTCTGCTTGTAGTTCAGTGACTCAAGTGTCTGGTTCACTATTTTCTACACCGGTTCTTAAGGTTCTGCTTCCGGTTCCTGGATGCTGGAGTCGAGGCGCTGTTGGTGGCCGAATTTGGAGACTGGAGACGGTCTAGAAGGTGGCGAACCGAATGAGAGTTTGCTGCAAATGTTCTGGAGCTTCCGGGGACCGGTTCAGTGGTTTTCCGGCCGGTGCTGGTGGTTTCGCTACCGGTTCTGGGCTCCTGGGGTATAGGCTCTTCTGGTGGGCGGCGGAGGAAGTTAGGGTTTCAAGGTTTCGTATTGGGATATAGGGTTTGGCTATTTGTTTGAAGGTTAGGGTTTCGTGTTGATAACATGTTTCAGGAAATCAAAAATTGGGAGAGAATAATATATGCTTTCATTGATAATATAGACCTCTTTATATGGAGGATTACAGGCAGAGAATATAAATTTTACAAGGAAACTGAATTGTATAATGATTAGGATATATCCAAAAATATATGTAACACTAACCCTATTACAATATGGACAAGTCACTAGAATTTAGGCCAGACACATAAATTAGATGTCCTTAAACAATAACCAATTAATTAAGTACAAAGGCTCCTTAATTTATCATTGGATAACATTAATCTTCATCTTCTCCACCCAAATTTGAATTTATTACTATTTTTTTGTCTTTTTGTTGCATCTTCATCATTAATTCGTTATTCAATTCATAAAACCATTAGTCATCAAAATCTTGCAATACCCATTGTGAACAGAAAAAAAAAATTAAAACAAAGAAAAAATCAAAACACAAAAAAAAAAAATCAATCTCTTCTAAATTGCTCATACTTGTTAAATGACTAATCTTTTGACATGGATTGAAATAAAGAACATTGAAACTAGAAAAAAAAAATGGAAGTAAATCAGATTATGATTTTATTAGGAAAGCTCAATATATTTTTGTTTTTTCATTAGTATATTTTTAGATTTCCTATTATCAATTATCTAAAAAATAAAACAAATGGAGAAAAGCCGGCAATCAGAATCGAACCGATGACCATCGCATTAATTTTCGTTATAACAAAAAAAATTCTTTTTTAATTGGATATGTCATAAAAAAAAATATTTCTGAAAAGAGAAATGGGTTTGATAAGTAAATTTAATAATTAAAATTAAAATGTAGGGTGTAATGAGCAAGTAGGGTGAACAAAGAAAATTATAGGGTGGCAATAGTGAAAACAAATATTTGATTGAAAAAAACATTATAAATAAAGTTACATATATGATTGCAGTAGTATTTAAATCCTACTATTGATCGAAAACAAATATCTAAACAAGGACTCTTGACCAAGTCCCCAAATTTAGCCTAACAAATGTCTATTTACTCCACCAAAAGATTTGTGGGCCCACTTACCCAATTTAAAGATAAAAAAACAAGTTTGGGCTCCGAATAATTAAAAAGTTATTAGAGACTTCGCCGGAAGCCGATCACTGGAATCCAGTCACCAGCCTGAGGTTGTCGGAGGTCCCCAAAGAGATCGTCGAAGATCTTATAAGTTGCCGGAGACTTTTCTTACCCCAATAAGAACCAATAATTTTTATAAGGGGCAATAAAAGTTTATTACATATTATTTTAGGGCAATAATTAAAATCGGACTCCTGTCACCGGAGGCCGTCGGAGATCTTATAGGTCACCGGAGATATTTTATTACCCCCAATAAAACCCAATAAATTTATATTTGTGGGGCAGTAAAAGTTTATCGGGTATTATTGGGAACCAAAAAAATTGGACGCGGGACTCCGGTCACCGATCGCTGGACTCCGATCACCGGTCTCCAGAGGTCCCCAAAGAGATCGTCAAAGATCTTATAGGTCACCAGCGAGGTCGTCGGAAACTTTTATCACCCCCCAATAAAACTCAATAAAATTATTATTGGGGGAAATAAAAGTCTACTGGATTTTACTGGGGGACAATAAAAGTGATTAATTGGGTATTAGTGGGGGGTGCATTAAAACAAAACGCTAGATTACGATAACAGATCAGGAGGTTGCCAGAGGTCCCCAAAGAGGTTGTCGGAGACTTTTATTACCCCCAATAAACCCCAATAAATATTTATTATGAGGCAATAAACTTTTATCGGGTATTTCTCTAAAGCTATAGACAAAGATATGAGAAACTTCTCTTGGGGCAACTCCTTTAAGTCTCCTCCTGTTGCTTGGGACCAAATTTGCCTTCCCAAGTCTATGGGGGGCTTGGAATCCGCCCTATTTCTTTCTTCAATAATGTGGCTTTAGCCAAATTAGGCTGGAAGAATCTTATTGACAATGATAACTGGTGGGTTGACATGGTTAGAGAAAAGTATTTGTACTCTTTTTTTAACGCCACCAAATTAACAAGCAAACCATTCGCTTGCTAGGAAAGGAATCCTTGATTCCAGAAGCCTTATCATCAAAGGTATGAGATGGATTATTAATAATGGTAATCACATAAAATTTTGGACTTTTAATTGGATCTATGATTTCCCTTTACTTAACTTGATAGACCAAAATATTAGACACAACTCTATTAACTTGGATGAAACTGTTTAAGATTATATTGATAATGGGAGCTGGAATATCCCAAAGCTTTCCCGGGTCCTTGAAGCTTCTGTTGTTAGAACTATTTTTTTTATCAACTTACCTTTCTGTGATGTTGAGGATGAACTTACCTGGGGGCCCGCTTCTAATGGTAGATTTTCCATTAAGTCGGCTACTGGATTGCGATGTGATATGGAAAAGCACCCTAAGATAACATTTTGAATAAAATGCTTCCAAATCCCTCCAAAAGTCAAAACCTTTGCTTGGCTTTTGGTTAGGGATAGAATGAAAACAAGAGCCAGACTTGCTCGTTTTAATAATGGCCTTACTTTTATTTGTGCTCTCTGTAATTCAGGCGTAGAAGATTCTAATCACATCTTCTGCTCCCGCTCAAAGACTGTTTTGGTTTGGAATTTGGCTAACTCTCTTCCTAATCCTACCTCTTTTTCCAGCTTGGAGGCTTGGTTGATTTTCATATTTCAAAATGAAGAACTCACTACTATTGTATTTTAACTTTTTAGCAGATCTGGAAAGCTCGAAACACTGTTATTTTCAAGTCTGCAGAATTTTCTGCTGGCTCTGTTGTGCATGCCTCTGCTTCTGTCGTTGCTGCCTACAAAGACCACAATCCGTCTCATTCCATCTACTCAAGGAGAATAGATGAAATTATCAAGTGGCATCCCCCTCCTCCTGATTTTACCAAGTTAAACTTTGATGGTTCAAAAAAAGGCCTCCTCTGGTCTTGTAGCCTTTGAGTTTGTTCTCAAAAACCATTATGGTCACCCCCTGGTTGCAGGCTTGCGTTGCCTTGGTAATGCCTCTGTCTCCGTCCCTGAGTGTGCTGCTCTCAAAGATGGTTTGTTAGCGGCTATCCATTTCAACCATCGTCGACTTCTTGTGGAAGGGAATTCTTCACTTATCATTAACTGCGTCAAGAATCGTTGTGAGATCTCTTGGCATCTGAAGTCCCTTGTCAAAGATATTGTTTTCCTTACAAGGCACTTTGACAGCATTTCATTCTCGCATGTTTTCCGGGAGGCTAACTTCCTTGCCGACTCCATCAATGCTTTCTCAACATCCTAAGTTTTTGATCAATCAGCTGCCTCCCTCTACTTTTTCGACTGTTAATTTGGATCAGTCGGGCTTGTTTTTCCTTTTCTCCACAAAAAAAAAAAAAAGGTTTATTGGGTTTTATTAGGAGGCAATAAAACCGGACACTAAACTCCGATCAGCGGTCGCCGAATTCTGCCATCCCCTGACCAGATTGTGGCGAAGTCACTGATGACTTCTCTCTCTCTAAGTGACACAGAGAGAGAGAGAGAGCAAAATTGTCCCGAAAATAAACAAAAAAAAAACAGTAAAAAAAAAAAAACTTGATCGGGTATTAGTGCAAAAAATATGTAATTTATGGGGTAAGTGGGCAATCTTATAAAATATTTGGGTAAATGGGGTCAGTGTAGCTCAAATTTAAGCAAATGGACATTTTCCCTATAAATGAATCTGTACGTGGATTATATTTGGAGTGGATTGACATAAATCCGAATCTGTTGTAGAGAAACTGAAATTGAGAGGAATTTGCTGTGTATTCTCATTGATAATAGGGGCCTCTTTATATAGAGGATTACAATGCATAGAATCTCAATCGTACAAGGAAAGTAATCGTACATTGAATAGGAATCTAGATCCTTCTAATTTAACCCTATTACTACTAGGTCAAGTAACCTAGAGTTTGGGCCAAACACATAAAAGAGAGATTTCCTTAAACACTCCCCCTTGTGTTGCCCAAACGCGGTGCTTCTCTCGTTGCCTCGTTAAAAACCTTGCCGAGTAACAAAAACCCAGTGGGACAAAAATAACCTCGATCGAAGGGGAAAAAGAGCACAACACACCCTTTACGTTTCGAGACCATACATATAGACATCTCCCCCTGATGACTACGGTCATGGGAGTTCGGATAACTTCCGTAAACGATGCTACCAACATGTTTCTCGAAAGTGGAATTTAGGCAATGACTTAGTGAGCAAGTCTGCCACACTGTCCTCAGATCGAACCTAGTTCATTTTGATCTTGAGGAGAGTCTGTTGTTGCTGATTAAGCTTGGTGTTGTCGCTTTGATGTAGCCTTACTTCATTTGTTCAAAACAAGCTGCATTATCCTAAATGCTCGTAGGCTCATCTATGGTAGACTTCAAACCACAATTGTTCGAACATGCGTAATTATGGATCCAATCCATATACATTCACGAATCTCTTCGTGAAGAGCAATAGTCTCTGCATGGTCCGAAGATATAGCGACTAGGGTCTATTCTGTAGACCTCCAAGATATCGCAGTCTTTACCCATGGTGAACACTTAACCAGTTTGGGAATGACCTTTGTGTGGGTCAGAGAGATACCCAGCATTAGCAAAACCTTCCAAAACGCTAACTTCGTTTTGGGATGGGGAGAGGGGACGCAGGCCAGTGTTGGCGGCGTTCCTGGTGTGTGATGGGTCCGAATCCATCATCTCTCTGTAGGGATAGAACAAGCCCATATCAATCGTACATCTCAAGTATCGAAAGATATCTTTTACACCAATCCAATGGCGTCGCGTTGGCGCAGAGCTATATCTAGCTAACAAGTTCACAATATATGAGATGTCCAGTCTTGTGCATGGAGCTAAGTACAATAATGCGCATATTGTACTTAACTAGGGCATTTCTGCCCCTAGCGCATCTTCGTCATCATCCTTTGAACGAAGAGGATCCTTTTCAGGATCAAGACTACGGACGATCATTGGGGTACTTGGAGGTTTGACCTTGTCAAAGCGCCTAAGCATCTATCAACACGATGCTCAAGTTCCAAACCGAGACATAATCGTGTTCTCCCAAAATCCTTCATCTCAAACTCGGATTTCAGATGTTCAGCGGTTTCCCTTAACTCTTTAAGGGCTTCTAATGAAGATCATGTCTAACATGAACCGCGATAGAATCCTAAACTTGTTATGGAAACGCGTGGGCATATCCCTTCCCAATCAAGTAGTCACTTTAGTGAGCATTTCAACCTCTTTGTAAACGCGCTCCGTGGTCTAGAGCCACTTGACTTGGGTAAATGAAGTTCACCATGAACCTTCATGTATATTCCGTATCTAGATCCCCATAGAGATACGTAGTGACCACATTTGTAAGCTGCATGTTCAGTTATTCGAAAACTACCAAACTGACAAGGTAGTGGAGTGCAATGACATCCATTACGAGAGAATATGTCTCATCGTAGTCGATTGCAGGGCGTTTTGTGAGAAGCCTTGCGTCATAAGGCGAGATTGCCATCTCTTTTTCTCATCACGCTTTCTAACGAAGACCCATTAGTCAATAGGTTTTATGTCAGGAGGTGTTGGCATTACTGGCTCAGAAAACCTTCCTCTTCGTTAGAGAATCCATCTTAACCTGGATCGCATCTTTCCATTTAGGCCAAATCTCTCTACGTTGGCATTCATTCATCAACGGAGCGTGGTTCGATATCATCTAACTCAACAAACTTATGCCCAACGAAATGCGCAACTACATCATCAATTATGATGGAGTTTCTATCCCACGTCTCATGTACACTAGTGTAATTTTCATAGAGCTCTATATTCTCAGGAATAGGGTTCTAACGTTGAGGCGTCCCCCAACGATAACCATAACCCGGAAGATTCTCATGAGACGGATTTTGAGTGTCGATGATCAAATGGTTGGAATGTGCCAAAGTATCCTTCGAACTCACGGGCCTCCCACGCATCCTAGCTGGGGCCGTGGCCTATAACGCCAGAGTACCACTCTCTTTGGCATTGGCGCCATGCCTACCTCTGTGTAGGGTGGCGCTACGTCCTCTCGTAGGGACTTCCATCCTTGCGGGCATGTTTGCAGCATATTTGTGTGATCTCGTCACTTTAGTAGGGATCGAGATGAGACATAGTGGGGACAGGCCACGACAATTCCTGTCGTTCCTGCTGAACATATGTGTTCTTATCGCCCCCTAACGACGGGAAGACTGTCTCATCAAAGTAACATCCGCACATCTAGCGGTAAGGAGATCGCCATGCAAGGGCATTAAGTGGCGGACGATTGTTGGAGTCTCAAATCCAACTGAGTTGCTCATTCGTCTGTAAGGACCCATTATAGAGCGCTGTGGCGGCGCAATTGGCACATAAATGGCACACTCAAATATGCGTAAGTACGATATTTGTACCCAGTCACTAGCTGTAACGCAGAGGTAGATTGAGTGGCAGTGGGTCGTAGACGAATTAGCATAGCTGCATGCGATATTGCATCACCCCAAGCGGATATAAGGAGGTTGGTGCGCATTACCAATGTCCGGACTACCATCGTAGTCGTTTCCGCGAGACCATTTGGGTGTGCTCATGGGAATATGATGTCCAACATCAGTCCCAAATGCAATGACTATCGAAAGTCTTCGATGTAAACTCACTAGCATAGTCAAATCCAATTGACTGAATAGGATTATTCGGGGAGTCAGCCCGTTGTCATATGATGTGTGCTAGGAGTGTTTCATAAGCAGCATTACAAGTGGACAATGGCACAACACGTGACCAGCGTGTTTGCATATCAACCAACATCATGAGATATTTAAACGTCCGCAAGTTGGTGGAATCAGTCCACAGAATCCCTAAGGATTCTATGTAAGAACATAATGAGTATTTTCATATCCTTTGCATAGGACGGTCTCAGTCCTAATTTTCCTAAGGAAGTGGCTTTGTAAAATGAGCGAGAGGCCTTAGAAGCAACCAAGGAGAGTTTTGGTTGGGCCTGAGCATTTGAGACGCATGTTGAAGCAAAGTTTGTGACTACATCACCCATCATGGTGTCATGACCATGGGAAGTGGCATCAATGGCGTTATAACCATGGGGATTGACATCCATGGCGTCATGGCCATGGGTAGCGCCATATATGGCGTTGTCACAAGGGACTTGGGCGGCCATATGGCGTCCCAAGACAGCTGCAGCGCCAGATGCTGCAATTGTTGCGGTCTTGCTAAGTCCAGGAACCAATTTTTGATTCTTGCTTCATTTCGCTCGAGGGTGTCCATGTGAAGTTATTAGTAGACGGATCATCATATCATGACCAGGGTGACTTATCCTGTCGAGACAAAGCCAATATGTGTCTAAATCCAAGAGATCTTCTCTCATAACTTTATTGGATTTAATAGCTCGAATAGTGACATAGAGTCTACTAGAGAGACACATAAACTTCTCTAAGATGCGCCTTTATTTGCAATCATTAGAGGTATTGCAAAGGAACTCATTTTTGTTCTCCTCATGCATTTCTGCATGGAATCCGTTGGCTATTCATAGGGTGTGATTTGCCCTAGGAGCGTAGAGAGTTTTGTGAGAATAATCAAGGTGCCATTTGGCAAGGGGAACTTGGGCTATTCCATGTCCTTGAATTAATACTGATGGCCCAGCCATCGTAGTCACAAAGTAACATGCTCATGAATCAAAATGGAGTCATAATGAAGAGAACTCGAAATTTTATTCATAAGCCAACGGAGTACATCATTATCTCTTAACCATTAGGAAAATCCAATCCAAATGCTAGCTAATGTAAAACAATGGTAGTCGTCTAACTTCTTTCGGTAATTCCAACGCAAATGTGACCAGGTGAGTAGAGAGATGTCGGTGGAGCACAGCTCGCTTAATTACCACTTATCTCCAAACCTTCCTAGACATCACATTTACATTGAGTACGCCTACTTTGAAGAAAGACTAAACCATAGGCATCTACTACAAAAATAATATGGCAATTGCCTACATCTCTTGGAAAATAAAGACTTAAACAGAATTGGCGATCTATTGATCCCAGCCAGATTTGTAGTCTTTAACCCTTCACTCTAGATCATCTTCTTGATCTTCTTGTTCTACATAGTGAGCTTCTCTTGCTTCACAAATATGCTTTGTAGGCGGTGACAAGTTCTTCACGAGCTCTATAAATGTGTGCCCAAGGATCAGACACTCCACATTGAGAACATACATCTCTTTGCTCAAACTCCATTGATTGAGGCGCTTTGAAAGCGTCATTAAGATGGCTCTTAGTGTTGGTGGAGCCACCAACATGGCCAGAGGCGTTGCCTCCCTCTCTCTTTCCACGTTGACCTCTTCGGTTCTGTGTTCGCCTATTTTGGCGATTACCTTCCCAAGTAGAGCGATTATATGGACCAGAAAGTCCAGAAGTATCCCTAATGTTAGGGTTTTGCTCTTGGCGCCTTCTCTTAGGGGCACGACTATAATTGGATTCCGGAATATGCTCTATTTCCACGGATCTCGAATTATAGTTCTTCACAAGGATGTTGTCATACTTTTCAGTGACATTCATAGCTCCAATGAGCTCATGAAACCTTGTGATCCGTCCTGCAGTAACATCAATTCGATAGTTCTTAGCAACCATCAATGCAGAAACGGGGAAGGTAGAGAGAGTCTTCTCAATCAACATCGCATTTGTGATCTCTTTACCACAGAATTCCATTAAGGATTTAATGCGAAGTGCTTCCGAGTTGTAGTCAAGAACTGACTTGAAATCATAGGAGCGGAGGCTATGCCATCTCACTTCTAGGTCAGGAAGCAAGGAAGGAGTCACAGACGTTGCCAAATCTTTCTTCGAGTGAGACCCACAGCCTTCTGGGGTCTTCCTCATTCATACACTCGTACTGGAGCGAATCATCCATATGACGAGTCATCAGGATGATGGCTTTCGCCTTATTTGCCTCTAAGGCTGCTCTATTTGCTTCCAAAGCTTGAGCTTGCTCAACAGTTAGCACATCCTGGCTAGGCTCGAGAATCGTATCCAGGATTCCATCGGCCTTGAGATGCTGGCGGACATCACGAACCCACCTGTGATATTCAGAGCCAGTTGTTCCCAATGGAGCAAAGTCCAATTTGTTCAGGTTACTCATCCTGAAAGAGAACAAGAAATTAGGGTTAGTTTCGGAGCGTGAAAGGCTACCACGAAAACATATAAAATTTCTGAGCGTAGTCGCTTCCAAGAAATTAGAAATTTCCGAGCGTAGTCGCTTCCAAGAAATTAGGAATTTTCAAGAGGGGTTGGATTAGATCGAAACAATGATGTGTGTGGTCGATCGTTTTCTTCTCAACAAACTCTTAAGTTTGGAGGACTCTACAAGCTCCAAGCTTGGAGTGAGCACGAACCCCCACAGTTCGGCTTTTGGTCTCCCCTATGAAGAAGAAAGGGGGGTAGAAGAAGGGAGGTTGAAAGTCCCCGAGAAAAGAAGAGAAATTGAATTTAAAAACTCTAAAAAAACGGGAACGTTTAGTAAAAAATACCTCGAAATAAGTCGCCGGAAAATTTGGCAGGAAAAAGTCGCCGGAAAAGTCGTCGGAAAAAGTGGCGGGAAAGTTGCCGGAAGTCGGCCGGAAAAGGTTGACCGGCGTTGACCGACGTTGACCGAGGTGCTGACGTGGCACTCTGACGCTGACGTGGGCTGCTGACTGGACGCTTGCGTGAGTGCTGACGTGGCAGGCTGATGTCAGTGGGCTGAGAGGTTGGGCTTCAGGTCTTCTGGGCCGAGCTGTCTTCTCCTGCTGTTGGGCCGAGCTGAGTTCTGGGCCTAGGGTTGACCAGATATGGGCTCGGTTGACTGAAGCAGAGGCAGATGATGCAGGCGGCGGTTCGGTGGTTCAGTTGCTTCAGGCAGCCGGTTCGGGCGGTTTCAGGCCGGTTCCGGTGGTGAATTTTCGGCTCCGGTGATCTGGGGTCAGGCTACAGCTTCTGGTGGAGTATGGAGGCAGTAGGCTGTGAGGAAGACTTCGAACCGGGCAGAGAGGTTTTCGGTATTTCCGGGGGCCGGTTCGGGTATTTTCCGACCGGTTCTGGGGGCAGCGCCGCCGGTTCTGGGCTTCTGGAGGTAAGATCTTCAAGTTGGGCGGCGGAGGTTTCTGGGATTTGAAGGCTACGAATATTAGGTTTCAGGGTTAGGGCTTCGTGCTGATAACGTGTTGTAGAGAAACTGAAATTGAGAGGAATTTGCTGTGTATTCTCATTGATAATAGGGGCCTCTTTATATAGAGGATTACAATGCATAGAATCTCAATCGTACAAGTAAAGTAATCGTACATTGAATAGGAATCTAGATCCTTCTAATTTAACCCTATTACTACTAGGTCAAGTAACCTAGAGTTTGGGCCAAACACATAAAAGAGAGATTTCCTTAAACAGAATCCATTTAGTAATAAAAAATTTATACCTGATCTGATCCAATAACCTGGCGGATAATTGATAACTCAATCCAAATCCGTATCCGATGGATTATCGGACCCAGTCCGTTGATCTAATCCATTTATAATAATGAATATTTTTAAATTTTAAATGATAATATTAAATTTTTATAATGATACTTCATAAAATAATAATAAAATATTATTATTTTTTGTACAAAAATATTGGCAAAGTGTGCTACCACTCTGAGCCGGGACTTGATTTGGATAAAACTCTCTCCAGTGAGTGTTTTACACTAATAAAATATTTTATTAAAATAAATGAAGAATGTCACCGAATATTGAATTACATAACCAAAATATTCCAATTAAAGAACACATACAAACCTTGACACCTGATTCTTGAATCTGAAAGATGAAATTGGTCGTATGAACATTGGTCCAGAGCTCTTCTTTTTCATATCTCAGTTTTCTTCTTTGTGGTTTAAAACTATTTTTTTTTTTTTTTTGAGTAAAAACGATCTCATTCCCCATACATCTTATAATATTAGTGAGATTTGAACTGCTCATCTCCAAAATATCGATTATTCAAATAACCAATATCCAAGTCACTTAATGTAAGTTATTCTCAGACCAGAAAAGTGAGACGATTGAACATGCGGTTCTTTAGTGTCCTACATGTTTTTGCTTTTTTCTTTTTTGAAATATATTTCTGTTTTTCTTTTGGGCAGATAGGATGAATTTCCGAATCTAGACTGTATGGTTTCAAGTTCTTAGCAGCGTGTTCCCGCTAATAATATATGAAGCACAACTCTCATTCGTTCCGTCTCCTTCCTTTCCAGTTTCAGCTGAACATTTATTTCAATACTGAGTTTGCATTTTCCTTCCATTCCATTCCCTCGAGGTCAAGCTTATCTTCCTTCCATTCCCTCACGTCGATCACTCAACTTATGAAAAAATATGCAACACAAATAAGCCTTCATCCGATTTCCAATTTCCAGCTGAGGCTGAAAAGCAATTGGGTATCGAGGCAAGTGCCGGAGGTATCGAATATCTCTACCTTATTGTGTTTGAGTGATAAGGGTTTCAGAGATGAACTATATTTATGCTCACCAGCTGTTTGTGGAAATGCATGCTTCATTAACTTTCTGCATCCCATGACCGATGAACCAAATCATTGAGTTTGTACATCTTCATTGCCCAAAATATGACGGAATCAGCAATGGCTGCATGGACGGGCACGATGGATGTGGAGGTGGTGGTTGGTACGGCGGCAACGCCGTTGTCTCCATTGCTCCACTCAAACTGTGGATGGACTGGGCCCCTTGGGCCTTGGAATGCTTTGTGGGCTTTTTTCTTGGGCTCACTGGATTATGGAGTGGGAATCTACCTTTGTTGTGGGTTAGGATGGAATGGGTCTTTATGACCCATAGTATTGTTTAATTTTTGCTTGGGTCGCAAAAACCAGTGCCTTAGTTGTTTCCCTTTTATGTCTGCTTCGAGGTTTCTTGGTTTTTGTTAAAATAATGGTGCGTGGATTTCCTAAAAGGTGGGTGTACTCGGGATTTTTTGGGATTTTATTCTTATAGAATAGGGTTTCTTGAGGTTCTAAGGAACGATTGTTTTCTGTCAACCCCATAGGGGTGTTTCGTTTTTGTACTGCTTGCTGAATCTAATGAAAGGGCTGAACTATTTTCTCTCAAAAATCTTCATTGCCCAAAATATGGTTTTGTTACTTGAAATTAGTTAGTTTTCTGTTTCTTTCTTGTTCAAGACCATCAAGGGTTGGACTCAGAAATGAGAAATCCAATTTTATTAATTTTTGGTTTTACTTGAATGAGGGGAACTGGGAAGGGGTTTAGACAGCTCACCTCTCTTAAACAGTTGCATATAATTGGCAGTAGCTGCAGTGCTTGCCAGATGGGCTACCTGATCCTCTTTCTTTTCTGGAGATCAGTAGGTTGGCTTTGCTAGAACAACGATGCCAGAGAGAAACAGGGGACTATTGGTCCAAGATTGCTCACATCAAGGACATACTCATCAATCGAATTTATATGATGTTCATTGGTAATTATTCAGTTCTATTCTTATAGGGGTTAAATAGAAAATTGCCTCTCAACTGGTTCTTATGAACTCTATCATTATCCAATATTTACCTCTGATCTTAATGCAATTGTTCGTTTCAAATGCAACATTATTTTCTTGACTTAAACTCCTTGTATAGGCCTTATGTTCCTTATCATTCCTCAGTTGATGATTCCACTTATTAAATATTGGATTGAAGAATTCCCAATGCTGGTGAACTAGGTTGCTTTAACTTTAATTTCTTTTGCACTTGCATCAGTGATTACTCGATAACTTTTGATTTTTTTTCCTCTAGACAATTATATCCTTCAATTTTCAGTTTCTAAATTAGTACTTCTTTCATGGAACTGCACTTCAGAGGAATTTTGGTGAGTCTGCATAGGCTCTTGTTTTCTACGAAACGAAAAATCTCACAAAAAGGATGTGTGGAAACGTCTGCTGGCAATGCACCAGTCATCCTGGCTGCACATTGGTCAAATGAGATGGATTACAATTTACAAGAATCAACTCATTTCAGGCCAGGTGCTCATGAATATTAAAATATAAACGACAGTTATCCCTATGTATCAAAATGTGTATTCATAGTATACTACTCTATGTCAAAATTTTGACAGCTTTTTGCTTTCAATATTTTGGCACTGTGGACCAAGTTAGATCCTTTACGGATATGAAGAAGTGATTAAAAATATGTAATTGCAATACATTCAGCACCAATTAACTTCGTTGTAACCTATAGGTATATGTTCTTTTTAAATTCTTGTGCTTCTATTTGTGTTCATTGTAGCTAAGACATTAATTATTTTGATATTTTGCTGCCACTAATTACTATTCAAGCAGTCGCAGCCTCTCAAGAGTCTCAATCTTCCCAAAGGTGACAAAATTTATTGAAAACTTCCAGTTTCAGTTCTACACATTGTCTATGTGAATCCTCCTTTCCAAAGTTTTCTTAGGTACTTACACTTATATGCCATTACATTTACTCTCATATGGTTTTGGCAGCAATTTATGGAAGCAGGGATGAAGAGTACATCATTCTGCAGTTCCCGTTAACTTATATAATAAGTTTAAACTACATAAAAAAGTAGATTAGTTGATACAAACAATTGTTGGCATGGTGCACACAAAAGTAAATTGGCTTATACCAATTTAATGGTAGATTTTTATATTATCTCTTGAATATTAGAAATAAATTAATTGGTGTTCAGGTGATATCAGCATAGGGAACAGAAATAAACAGCATCAATTGTCTCTGGTCTAAAAGCAGAGGTTAGATTTGGTGGATGGTTCATCGTTAAGTATACAAGGTTGATTGCAATACTCAGTTGGGAGAGGCTTTGGAATGCAAGATTTACCTGCTTTTCTGTTAGAAAATTAAATATATAGAATTCCTGTTATCACCAACTGTGCTCTTCTTTCTTTTTCATTTTAATACAACAAAGAAATGAATTGAAGCATTGGATGGTTTGCTTGTTCTCTGGAAGATTCTGCATCAAATTAGACTTCTACACCTGAGAGTTTTATACTGCCATTCCTTGTACAAGAGAGGTACGTGATAAGAATTGAATATACCTTTACTGGAGCTTAGCTTCAGCAAGAGAAAGAATAGGAAAGATTATATAAAAGAGCACTGAAAAGTTGGATTTTTAGAGTATTTGCTTTTTCTATAAATGGGGTCGTTGTGAGCTCAACATGTGTAACTTTCATTGGTTAACTTTATTCGAGTATAGTGGATAGAAAGAAAAAGGAAGCTGAGTAGTCAATATTGCTTTATTTGAGTACTGATCATATGCTCAATCATGTCGGGTGAAATTTTTAATAAAGCTACGTATTATGAAATTGAGATATATAAGAGTTACCATAAATACAATTCAATGACAACTACCACTGACTTTACTTGATCATGGTTTGTTTTTTAATTGGAGTTCATACAACTTTAGCTATAACATGTAGCTTTTGTTATGTAGTAATTAGCTTCTTAAAGCTTCATAAGGCTTAAGTCTTGTAGTTAAAGGCAATAAATATGCCTTGTAATTCCTGAATGAAATATTTTGAATCTCAGATTTTATCTCAGCCTTTTCTGCTTACACATGAAACACATTTCCTAAACAGTTTCCCATCAACTTCCTGATCATATTTGAGAAAGAGGACTAGCTGAGCTGTGAAACCAACTTCCAATGAGATTATGGTCTTTTCCTAAAGGAAAAGTTATACATCCAGTATGTGCTAATTAATTATTGTTCTCCTTTGCTTTTCCCATTACAGAATCTTCGAGTGCATCTGCTTTAACAAAAGTAATCAGAAAGATAAGGTGATATCGACTCTCCTTGTATTCTATATAATCTAGCTATAAACTTTTGACTAATGGGTCGTTCATTAACAGTTTCATATCAACTTCATCAAATCACTCGGTATCAGCTGATGCTCTGAAGCTCTCCACTCTCAATCATTTCGCAAATAATTTAAACCATGGCTTTGGAGGTTGTGGGTGGAGCTTTTCTCTCAGCTTTGCTTGAGGAAGTATTTGCTAAGATGTATTCTCGGGAGCAGGGCCGGCCCTGTGAGTTTGGAGGCTCAAGACGAAAAAAAATTCGAGGCCCCAAAACAGAGCGTCAGTGATAACAACTTCAAACCCAACCAACATCCAACAAATTCAACAATTGAATTATTTGAATCCCTAAAGAATATCATATAGAAAGCCTCACGTGCATATAGCAAATTTTCAACAGAGAATGAATGAAACAAAGATGAAAAAAAAACGCAAATGGAGAAGTAAAAAACCAAAATTTCATCAAAACACAAAAGAAAAAGCTTCAAAGATCTTACCTTTTTGCTTTTTGGAAGATAAAATCAACTCTTCAATCCCTAGATGTGTTTGAAACTGATCCCCGTTCTTGGTCCTCACTGGTAGTCATCAGTTCTATCATATGCCTTGTTTTCTTTGCGGGGCTAGGAGCACCAAAAATAGTCCTCTTCTTAGAGTATTCAGAAATGCCCACTAAATCTTCATCTAGACAAAAAAACAACACATCTATAGTTTTCCTTAAGCAAAGCAACAATATCAACCAAATTTGGGGCACCAGAGGCATCCAAAATTGATAAGCTTCCTGACAGTGATCTAGAGCAGCACCACAACGACACTATTTTTAGACTCAAACGGGTAGTTAAGGAGAATTTCAATACTTTCTTTCATCAGGTTCAGAGCAATACTAAAGATTGGAATAAAAGGATGCTGGTCATCCATAAATAAAAAAGAAACCATATTCTTATCCAGTAAAGAAAGCTTATGAATGGTACATATTTCACAAACAGAGATAAGCTCACCCAAGAAGTTAGACAAAGATAAGTCAACATCAATTGAATAAGCCAAGTAGAGACGAAAGATAGTGAACAAGAAAATCAACCAACTAACCACTAACTGAAGTCGAATTGCAATCATCAATTGTAACCAAATTGAATATGAAAATTCAAGGAGCGTACCTGATTGATGATAAGATTCTAACCAAAACCCAATTCTTAGATAGACCCAATTTATCTTATTTCCAAAAGAAATTGGGAACCCAGGGAGATCGAGATTAATTTTGCTAACCTCAAACAAGACTCTTGAGACCCGTTTTGTCCGCAAAAAGCAAGACAATTGCATCGAAACTTCATCCCAGCAACACAAATCATCAAACATAGCTAGGTCGCAGAAGCAATACTTGGATATTACAATTTCGAGCCACCTGGGAATACGATGCCCTAGAAGGAGAAAAGAGTTTACCGGCCCAATCTCAGAACACAGTGTGTAATCGTTCTTCGCATCCCTAGTGTTGAAAGTTACAAAAGCCCCAAATTTTCCTGAAGTCGAAGCGGAATGCATTACTTGCTGATGAAAAACTCGATTCTCGGCGTTGAAATTGATGGACTCCAGGCCATGGATTTCCCCATTTAATCACGAAGGCTCCCCAGAAAACCCAGAGATAAAACCCTTGCAGAGCTCGATTTTTCACCATTGACTCTGTTAAAGACACTACCCTCGTTAAACCTCTTTACTCTCTTAGATTATTTCGTTAGCCTTTTTTTTTTTTTTTTTATCTGCAGGCCTATCTATAAAAAAAAAAAAAATTTGAGGCCCCCTAAAATCTGAGGCCCTAGGCGTGGGCCTGGTTCGCCTAGTCTCAGGGCCGGCCCTGCTCGGGAGGTTATGGACTTCATCCAGGGAAAGAAAGTCACTGAGGTTCTACTAAAGAACTTGAAGTTAACATTATTGTCTGTAAATGCTGTTCTCGATGATGCAGAGGAGAAACAAATAAGTAATTCAGATGTAAAGCTGTGGCTGATTGAGCTTAAAAGAGGCAATCTATGATGCTGAATATTGGAATATTGGAATATGCTGTCTAGCTACTTTGCTGCTGTCCACGTTTAGCTACTTTGCTACTGTCCACCTTCTGAACAAAGCTGCTGCTGCTGATGCTATACCACATGCTGTCTAGCTACTTTGCTGCTGTCCACGTTTAGCTACTTTGCTACTGTCTACTTTGCAGCTGCTGTGTCTACTTTGCTGCTGCTGTCCATGTTCCAGTCATAGCTGTTCACGTTCCAATACCTTGCTGTGCTCGGTGTACATAGTTGCTTTACACTTCACTGCAATCTGCTTTCATCTTCTATTTATAGTTTTAGCTTGTAACACTCCATTTAAGACGATGATATATCAGAATACATTCCACAAATATTTGTCCTTCATTTTCTTCATGGTATCAGAGCAGGAATTCAAAGCCTGACTCTGTAATTGTTCTTGTGTAGTTCCCAAGCTTGTCAGCTTATTATGGCTGGGAAATCTGGTTCAAAAAATGAGGATTCTCTTCTAACCTCAAATTCTTCCGATGTTGAGTTTAATCCAAACCAACGTCTTAGCTCTGTTTTGTTGAATGAATTCAACTATCTTTCTTGGGCTAGAGCTGTTACACTTGCTCTTGGAGGAAGGTCCAAGCTTGGTTATGTCAATGGAGTTATACAGATGCCAGAAGCTGACTCCCCTACATATAATTCTTGGTTGTGCAATGATCAACTTGTTATGTCTTGGTTACTCAATTCTATGGAAAGCAGAATAAGGGAGATTTTTAGCTTTTCTGAGTCTTCTATGCATCTCTGGAAATATGTTAAAGAGATGTATGGAAATCAGAATAATGCTGCTCGAGTGTTTCAACTCAAGCGAGATATTGCTGATCTACAACAAGAGGGTAAGCTCTTTGTTCAACACCTTGGTAGCCTTACAAGCATGTGGAATGAGCTAGATGTTTACAGACCTCATACCACAGAGGCCAGTGTTTTGTTAAAAAGAGCAGAGGAGGACAAGATTTTTCAACTCCTTGCAAGTTTAAGCTCAGATTATGAAGATTTGAGAAGCCACATTCTCATGAATTCTGAGCTTCCATCTTTCAACACCGTATGTGCTACGATTCAAAGGGAAGAGGTTCGAAAAAAGGTGATGAATATGGAGAACAAGTCTAGTCTGTCTGAAACTAGAGCCTATGTTTCAAATCATAGGCAAGTTGAAGAGAGAACATACAAAGGCAAGAGAACTGATTTGAAGTGCACTTACTGTGAAGGTGTTGGGCATGTCAAGGACAGATGTTGGGTTCTCCATCCTGAGCAGAAGCCAAAGTTTTCAAAAGAAGGCAAAATTCTTCAAAAAGGCTGGAGTACTCCATCACACAGAGCAAAACTTGCTGATGCTTCTTCTACTGGGAGTATGATGAATTTCACCTCTAATCCCGCTGCGCTTATTAATGAATTTGCTGCCTATCTCAACAAGAGGCAGATGCATGGTGGAAAAGAAGAACCAGCTATAATTGGGAGTGAAAGCCACACTGCACTCCTTGGAAAGTTTGCTGGCTTTCTTGCAAAAACTGATTGTGTCTCACATGAAGAAGCTTCAGGTATTCTAAAATCCTTCTCAACTGCTCTAAATGTTTGTGCTATGGATGATTATTGGATTATAGACTCAGGAGCTACGGATCACATGACAAATAAGCTAAAAAATTTGCATGACTTTGAAAAATTGTCCACTCCTTCTAAAGTATCAGTAGCAAATGGCAAAGGTGTTTCTGTTTTGGGAAAAGGAAAAATAAAATTACTTTCTAGTATCATTGAGTCAATTGCTCTTTATGTTCCTTCCTTTCCTTTTCAACTTCTGTCTGTTGGAAGAATTATACATACCTTAAAATGTCTTGTCATTTTCTCTCCTTACAAGGTTATATTTCAGGATCTCATCACCAAGGAGACGATTGGTGAAGGTTTCTTCTTGAATGGACTTTACTATTTGTCAAAAAACCCTTGTACCTCTAAGGCTTTTCAGACTAGTTCAAGTTTAGCTCAAGATCACCATCTTTGGCATCAACGTTTGGCTCACCCATCTGAGAAAGTGTTGTCTTTTTTGTTTCCTAATATGTGCAAGGCAGCTAATCAATGTGATATTTGTCATTTATCAAAATCCTCTAGATTACCATTTACTTCTTCTTTGTCTAGGGCTAATAAATCTTTTGAAATCGTGCATTCAGACATTTGGGGTCCAGTTCTTGAGTCCTATGATGGTTTTAGGTATTTTGTAACCTTTGTAGATGATTTTACAAGGATTACTTGGTTGTATCTTTTGAAACTAAAAAGTGAAGTTGTGGATGTTTTTAAAGATTTTCATAAACTTGTCATCACTCAATTTTCATCATCTATTCATATTTTACGATCCGATAATGGTTCTGAGTATATGTCCAATAACATGTCACAATACTTGAGCATAGAAGGCATTGTTCATCAAACCAGTTGTGTTGGTACTCCCCAACAGAATGGGATTGCCGAGAGAAAAAATCGAGACCTTCTTGAAAAAACCAGAGCCCTTATGTTTCAAATGAATGTTCCAAAAAAATTTTGGTCTCAAGGTGTTCTCACTGCCACATATCTCATCAACAGATTACCTAGCAGAGTGCTTGGTTTTAAATCTCCTCTTGAAGTGTTGAAAGGTAGAAAGATTGATCTGTCTCACTTAAAAGTCTTTGGCTGCACATGCTTTGTTCATATTCAAGCTCATCAACGTGATAAACTTGATCCTAGAGCTGATAAATGTGTTTTCCTAGGATATTCATCTACTCAAAAGGGGTATAAATGCTACAATTATGCTACTAAGAAACTCATTGTCTCCAGGGATGTAAGATTTGATGAAGATACTCCCTATTTCACAAGAAAATCATGTGATACTGGTCAGGGGGAGTATTTATCAGATCTGTTTCCAAGCCCTAATCTTCCTATTGTTGAGGATTGCAATCCGTTTATCAATCCTGCTATTCCGGTTCAAGAAGTTCCAGCTGTCCTTTCTGATCCAGAGATTGATATGCAATCTGTTGATGAGCCCAGTTCTCCATCTGCAATTGTTCTTCGTAGAAACCCTCCACGAGAACGAGGTCCTCCATCAAAGCTCAATGACTATGTAACCTACAATGCAAGGTATCCGATGACACACTTCATCTCTTATAATAAATTTTCATCTGCTCATTCTGCATTTCTGAGTGCCCTTGATAATACTCATGAACCTCAAAGTTTTGAGGCAGCCAATCATCTTGCTGAATGGAAGCAGGCTATGTCAGATGAACTTCAAGCTCTCAATGATAATAATACTTGGAGTATTGTTCGAATTCCTAAAGGGAAGAAAGCTGTAGGTTGTAGATGGGTTTATAAGACCAAGTTTCACTCTGATGGCACGGTGGAGAGACATAAAGCTCGTTTAGTGGCTCGTGGTTTTACTCAAACATATGGGGTAGATTACAAGGAAACCTTTGCTCCTGTTGCTAAAATGAACACAGTAAGAGTTTTGTTATCAGTTGCAACTAATCATGCATGGCCTCTCTACCAAATGGATGTCAAAAATGCTTTCTTACATGGTGATCTTGAAGAGGAAGTCTATATGAGGTTACCTCCCGGTCATTCTCAATCTCATGATCCTGATATAGTGTGCAAGCTTCACAAAGCCATCTATGGCTTAAAACAATCTCCACGTGCATGGTATGCCAAACTTAGTTCAGTACTTGAAGAAGTCGGTTTTCACAGAAGCAATGCAGATTCTTCATTGTTCATTCGCATTGGCTCAACCAGTAAACTTCTGGTGCTTATCTATGTTGATGATTTAATCGTAACAGGTGACAATGCTGAAGAGATTGAGTTGCTCAAACAATCACTTCGAAACAGGTTTGCTATCAAAGATTTGGGGATTCTTAAATATTTTCTTGGTATCGAAATGGCTACTTCTCATAAAGGCCTCTTTCTTAACCAAAGAAAGTATGTTCTTGATTTGCTGCAAGATGCAGATATGAAGGATTGCAAACCAGCCCGCACTCCCCTTGACAGTAAGCTGCAACTTGATGCATCAAGTGAGTCTCCCTGTAATCTAGCTGTCTATCAAAGATTAGTTGGTAAGCTTATTTATCTCACGATCACTCGACCTGACATTGCTTACGCTGTAAGCATTGTCAGCCAATTCATGCATGCTCCAACTTTGGCTCATCTTCACATTGTAAAGCGAATCCTTCGCTATCTCAAAGGTTCCATTGGTAGAGGCATTTTGATGAAAAACAATGGAAACACTCACATTATGGGATATACTGATGCTGATTGGGCAGGCAACTCCCTTGATCGTAAATCCACTACTGGCTTCTGCACATTTGTTGGTGGTAACCTGGTTACTTGGAAGAGCAAGAAGCAAACTGTTGTTGCTCGTTCTAGTGCAGAGGCTGAATATCGAGCTATGGCCTCCACTGCTTGTGAGCTTATTTGGCTAAAAGGTCTCCTCTCTGATTTGGGGTTCCCTAGTAGTCAACCAATGTCTCTTTTCTGTGACAATCAAGCTGCAATGCACATTGCTTCTAATCCAGTCTTTCATGAAAGAACCAAGCATATCGAGGTTGATTGCCATTATATTCGAGCTCAAGTTCAATCCAAAATTATTGATACTCATTACACTCGAAGTCATGATCAGTTGGCTGATATTTTCACCAAATCTCTCTCTACTGCTCAGTTCCATCGAATTCTTGGCAAGCTTGGCTCAATGAACCTCCTTGATCCAGCTTGAGGGGGAGTATTGGAATATTGGAATATGCTGTCTAGCTACTTTGCTGCTGTCCACGTTTAGCTACTTTGCTACTGTCCACCTTCTGAACAAAGCTGCTGCTGCTGATGCTATACCACATGCTGTCTAGCTACTTTGCTGCTGTCCACGTTTAGCTACTTTGCTACTGTCTACTTTGCAGCTGCTGTGTCTACTTTGCTGCTGCTGTCCATGTTCCAGTCATAGCTGTTCACGTTCCAATACCTTGCTGTGCTCGGTGTACATAGTTGCTTTACACTTCACTGCAATCTGCTTTCATCTTCTATTTATAGTTTTAGCTTGTAACACTCCATTTAAGACGATGATATATCAGAATACATTCCACAAATATTTGTCCTTCATTTTCTTCACTGAAGACCTCTTGAATGAGATCAAGACAGAAGCGTTGATCTTATAATTAGTTAATAATATATAATAAAAAAGGTTCAATGGTGGCAAATGCTATACTTAATGGAAATGCAACGCAGCATCAAGTTTAACTTGAAGCACCTTTTGGTTTCCGATGCACACCAGGTGTTTGTGAAAATGTTTGCTTCATTATCTTTCCTGAATGTGACGAGAGATGACCAAAGCATTTAGTTTGTATCTGTTTATTGTGTCAAAATATGGTTTAGTATTAAAAAGTATTGGAGTATCTCCATCAGTAAAAACTATTTTTTTAACTAAACTATCTATTAGAACAAGAGAGTGAACAATAAAGTTCTGATAAAACAGCATCTCCAACTTTAAAGTTCACGGGATCGAGTGAATATTTAGAACAGGAGAGTGCCTTGGTTGAATGTTGTGCGGTTCGATGATTTGGTAAGTTGGGTCTTTGCAATGCTAGATATCATTTTCAGTCTCCATCTATAATTTGTGGGCAAGCCTATAGTTTGATTCCCTCCGCTCAAAGTAGCTGTGAATCGGTTGGTTCCGCAACCCGGGCCCAGAAAGAAGGGAAGAGCTGAGAATTGCCATTTGGTGCCTTTCTTTTTAGGGGAAATGCCCATACACCCCCAAAATATCAATATAATTCTCATACACCCCACCAACTTATTTTTATTCCCTTTCATACAAATTTTTTTTCTCTTTTTTCCCAACTACCCATCTCACCTACTTTTATACCATTATTAGTACCCTTTTTCCCTTTCTTCCTCCAGCCTTTGCTATTTTACTATTAGTCTATCACTATGAATAGTATTTAAGTTTTTTTTTAATGGATCGTGGTGGGCCCATATCTTGAAATTATTTGTTTAGATAGCAATTACAGTTAAAATGCATCCTCTATATTCGAAGGTAAACAGTTATTTTCACTATTCATAATTTCAATCCTTTCCAGATTAGATTTACTTGCTATATGCAGCAGAACTAGCAAAGAATTAGCAGAAGAAAGAGAAAAATTGAGAAAATTAAAAATTTTTAGAGCAAGACTTAAAAGAGAAACTCCCGACTACTAGGATATTATCTTTATAGTCCATAAAAGAATTTACAAAGTTGAGAAAAATATTCAAGATATCAAAGATACTCTTGAAGAGGAACAAAAACTTCTTGATTATTTGAGCATCAGTTAGATCCACATTCCACTGGTATCAAAGCTTGCTGAAAAAGCTCAAAAGGGAATCCCCAATGTATGGGGACAATGTCTGAATTAATATTAGAGAAGTTGAATTCTCTATTAAAATCTTCTGATGAGAAACATCAGAATCTGATAAAAGAATTATCTGATGTCAAGATCATCTAGAAAAAGTACCAGATATAATCTCCCAATTAGAAAAATTGGAATACAAACTAGATTATATCAAAGAACTTCCTAAAAGGGAAGAAGAACAGCTAACAAGTGTTGGCAAAAAAATCAGTGAACAGCAAGAAATGCTGGATTCTATGAAAAGTTTACTAAAGAATAAGAAAAAGCCTCCAGTTAAATCCAAGAACTCTAATGGATTCAAACCATTAGAAAAACCTGAGAAGAATCCTATTCCAAACATGATTTTTCTAGAACCTTCTACTAGTCTGACTAGTATCAAATATGAAAAACCAAAACACTTGGTAGCAAGAGATGTCAAGATGATGAGCATCTTTGGGAAAAAGAAAGGAGTACAACTCCTAAATGCAGAAGAATTTGAATACAATGAAATAGAACAGGAGGTGAAAAACTCTGCAATTCCAAAATTAGATTTCAAACAAATCTATAAAAGACGAAAGTTTGACTTGATGGACAGCCATCATTTCAAATTATTGGAATTTATAACTCCATCCACTACAGGAGAAACTGATCTCTTAATGATCACTCCTCAAGAAGTTGCCAGAGCAAAGACAAAAAATTATCAATTTATGCACATTGGAGCAGTCCAAGTCAGCATAAAACTTCTTGCCCGAGAAGGTATAAACTGTTCAGTTCTATGTGTCTTTCAAGACAATAGGCTAACAAATTTTCAAGCCAGTCTGTTAGGAACACTTGAAGCATCTTTATGCAATCAAGTGGCGTATTTCAACTATTTCCCAAACTTCTCAACAAGCTTGAAAGCTGTTGTTTACCGTCTGAGACTGAGAGTCAAGACAGATGGCATAACAATAAAAGAAAATATGCAAGAACTTGCAATAGTATACAGAATATACTATAAACTGATGAGTACCACAGTAGAACCTAAGACAAGGATATCAAATATCCCAGGTATTACTACTGGATATCTCACCAGTCAGAAAAACCATTCACAACAAATTCACAAAGTTACGTGGAATGAAGTTACTTTTCCTATTAAATGAAAATTATCTGGTCCTAAGAAACCACCAAAAAGTGCTAAAGCGGCAATTTATGAAAATAGAAAGACTGGAGATATCAGTCTAAAATTTGATGATCACAGAAAAAGTGATGTATGTCCTGAAAATATCAGGATAAATAAAAACTTCAGAAGATGCAACAGTACTAGAGAAACAAGTACTAGTGGCACTAAATTTGTTATAGAAGAACCAACATATCCAATTACTAAGGTAGAACTAGAAGCTAATCTAAATAGACCAGTAAAAATGCTTAGAGCAAAAAAGCATTATGAACTCTATGATGAAGCATAATCTTGCAAAAATACATAAAGATTAGAGCAACTGATCGAAGAAATGAAAATTTTCAAAACAGGAAAGATAAGAAGAGTCCTTCCTTATCAAGATATAGAAATGGAAGACGGAGAAAGCTCCAATTCCAAAACTTTCATCATCAGAGAAAAGGAAAAACTGAAACTCCCTATACAGAAAGCCCCTACAGACAAAAAAGATGAAAGAAATTCTCAAAGATTTGTCCCAGAGGACAATATGCCTAGGGTGCCTATCACAAATTATGGTGACGTACCGAGCTACTGCTCGACAAAGAAACCCGTATGCGTGGTCGCCTAAATAGTACTGTGAGTGGACTTTTGTTTTAAATAATGATGCATGCGTTTATTTCTTGAATTTATGCTTTAATAAATTAGGGCTAAATACTGTTTAGTCCCTGAATTTTTGCTGAAAAAACACTTCAGTCCCTCGCCTTTTAATTTGATACGTTTACTCCTTGTTCTTTCAGTTTTACACCCAATAGGTCCATTCCGTTACACTCAGTTAAATTGTGTCGTTAACTTCCTATTTTAAGGATAAAATTACTATCATAGCCCTGACTTTCTCTTTCTTTAATTTTTTTAATTGTTTTTATTCTTCTCTTTTATTTTCTCTTTTGATTGACACCAATAAAAGAGAAGAATAAAAACAAATAAAAATAATAATAATTTTATATATTAATGCGAATCAGAAGAAAAAATAAGAGAAGAATAAAAACAATTTAAAAAATTAAAAAGTCGTATTAAAAGTTATGACTAATTTTATTGGTGTCAAGCAACAAATTAATCTCTTCTCCGGCTCACCCAAACACCCAATAAAATTAGTCATAACAGAAGAAACAAGGAAGGGACTATAATAGTAATTTTTGTCCTTAAAAGAGAAGAATAAAAAAAAATTAGTAATTTTATTGGTATAAATCAGAAGAAAAAAAATAAAAGAGAAGAATAAAAAAACAATTAAAAAAATTAAAGAAAGAGTAAGTCAGGGCTATGATAGTAATTTTATCCTTAAAATAGGAAGTTAACGGCACAATTTAACGGAGTGTAACGGAATGAACCTATTGGGTGTAAAATTGGAAGAACAATGAGTAAACGTGTCAAATTAAAAGGCAAGGGTGAAGTGTTTTTTCAGCAAAAGTTCAGGGACTAAACAACATTTAGCCCAATAAATTATCATATTATTTTATCGAGCATTGAATTGGTTTTGGATTATAACTTGATTTATTGATTGATTTTCCGTTATAAATTTTGGATTTGAATTTGTTATGCTCGGATTTGAATTTATGATTTATGTTAATTTTCAACAAATTATTTTCTGAGGTGATTTCCAGAATTGCATATTATATTTTATTCGTCGATTTTGAGATTTCTGGAATATTTCTGAAAAATGGGATTTTCGAAGGTATTAGATTTATTTATTATTTTTCGCTTACTTGTTGATGGATTTGAGAATATTCTTTTGGCGTGTGGGACACGTTGTTGATGCATTTGAATTATTATGAGATTCTCCGAGCGCGGTTGGGAATCGTACTCATGATTTTATTTGCGAGATTTGGGGAAGCTATATGGATTTACTGCTTTTCGAATGTTTTTCTTATGTCATACTTTGGGTGATTATATTGTCGCGCTAGCATGAGTCCGCCTTTGTGGTAACGTGATGGGATCACGGAAGTCTGTCCGCCTTACACTGGGTTGCTGCCTTTGTGGCGGTAACTCTGAAGCCCAATATCCTACTCGCCGCACTTAGTGGCTTAAGGGAATATTACGGGAGTATGGGAGTACTTTAGCCTGGGAGGCTATCACCCGAGCCTAGGAGGCTCACTCGTATGGCTATCGACTTCCCCTACTTACACATTGTTATTTTTGGCTAGCAGGGCTAGTCCGATTTCTTTTAACCAGTGAGGCTAGTATGTTTTCACGAATTACATGATGCGAGAAATATGTTTTATAAACGTTGCATGCATCGAGGTTTTTAAAGGAAGAACACATGGGAAAGTATTAAAGCTTTGCTTCATTTTAATTGTTTTATTTATTTTTGTCCACTCACACTAATGTTTTTTTTCAATTACTTTCCCCTGGGCACTTCTGTTTCAAAATGCCCAGTTTGCAGGCTAGTTTAGTTGAGGTCGTTCATACATGGAGTTGAGGCATAGCTGTCATAGCTTCCGCATTGTAGAATGTATCGATCCTTTACCTTTCTATTCCATCTTCTTGTATACTTTATGCATTAGATTGCTCTGATAACCCGTGTGATTAATATTCTTAAGTTGAGAATTGTTTTGTTGTTCGCTAAAAAATTGTCTCGGCCACGTGTCACTGGGCCGAGGGTTTCTTTGGCTTACACGTGTCCTTATGGAGTGGTGACGTGTGCGCGGTCGTGCCAACTCGCGGCCAGGAGGCCAAGCGAGGTTTTGTTCTAGATTGCAGATCTTGCGTCAATCTGACTTCTGATCAGTTGATTGTGGGCCGAGGAAGGATCAATCTCGGCTGCGGAGTTTTCTCTGCCTTGAATGCAAAGACTTTAGCACGGATCGGCCTTACCTAGCCGGAATGTTCATGCTGTGCAACTAGGTGAGTGAACGTGAAAGTGCTAGTGACAACTAATAAATCTATGAGATGCAGATACTCACAAGGCACGGTAAAAACAAAATTAAATTATAAAGTGTTACCCTGATGCCTTGATTCAATACGGGTATAACAAAGAAACGCATGAATGCTAGAAAACTTGCTTACTAGATCCAAACATTCTGGTGATGTCTCTTTTTGGTGATTTTCTTAATGAGTGCAGGAATGTAAATAATGAAAAGTAAACAACAGGAAAGTAAAAGTGCAGCAAATAAAGATAACCAACAAGAATGTAAGCCGTGGGAAATAAAGTGCAGACAAAGTAAACAGCGAAAAGATAAATTGCATGAATGTAAGGAGCAACAATATAAAGTGCGGGAAAGATAAAGGTTTGAGGGCAGCCGCACTAGCCCTTTATTCAAAAAAAAAAGGAGCAACAATATAAAGTGCGGGAAAGATAAATACCGGTAAAGAAAGCGATAAGATAAACACGTAAAGATTGATAAGTGTTGCTGAATTGTTGAAATGTATTGAGATAAAATTTGAGTAATCGCATAGAGTGTTTGGTTGAGGACCCCTAACAATGAATCCTATGGTTCTTTTTATAGTGAAGCTAAACTATTGAATGAAGGAAAAGAAGCAATCTCAGCCTTTACAGCTAAGACCACATTGATTACAAATAGAACAGTATTCATGTTGGTGATATTTTTGACGTTATCAATGATTTATTCTTTCATGAGCAATCAATCAGGCCTTGTAATTGATGATTGGCAGTAAAACTCCTTAATGCGTACTAAGTTTTTTTTTTTTTTTTTTTGATCGGGAAGTTAAGTTAGTAACTCACACACCCATGCAGTGGTATCCCAGTGTTTGGCTCCAATTTTGCTGCAGCTGGTCAACAGTCTCTTTTCTTGCGCGGGCGTGCCAGCACCGTTCGGGTGCGGTCGTCGGGGGTGTCCCTTGACCTGACTTCTATCAAGCGATTGTAGACGAGGAGAGCACCAACCTCGTCGTGGGATTCTTTGTGCCTCGTGGTAAGGACTTTGCTGAAGTTTCTTCTTGTTCACAAGTCGATACTCAATATTGCAGATTGAGCAGAGCGAAATCACCGGGAAGTATTGAGATCTTGCTAAAGCGTGACTTTAGCTTGGCTGAGTTGCTAGGGCGTTACCCTTGCTTGACTGGTTCTGTAACCGTTGTGGTCGCGGCACTACCGTCGGCTCCCGAGGAGACTAGGACCGAAGCACGTTGACAGAGGGTTTGGTGGCACTGAAAGTCGGCTTCTGAGAAGACTAGGACTAGGAGTGTGATCACCGGTAAGAGAAAGAGAAGGAGAGGAGTTGCTCTTAGAGAGGTTGCTCTAGAGAGAACTTAGATCATCTTAGAGATGTTTTGATGTTGTGAATGTGTGTTTTAGAATGAGAGGAGAAGGTGTTTATATAGGGAAGAAAAAGAAGAGTGAAATGATGAGTGGAAGAACAATAATGAAAGTGGAGTATGAAAGTGATTTGTAAAATATGGAAAAGATAGAGAAATGATGAAATGAAAGCAAAGCATGAAGGTGTAGAAACATGGAAGTGATGATGATCTATTAAAGAGATGTAGTAGGAAAATATATCCAAGGAAAAAAAGAAAAGCATCTAGCTTTCTTCATGTGGGTAGGAAACATGAACATGTGAATATTGAGCTGGTTTTAGGTCAGTTTCTGCCCCTTTATTCCTTCAATTATTTCTCCAACAAGACTTCAGAATGAGCCTTGGACTTCTTCATAAAAAATGTTCCACTATGAGTGTAGATCATCCTGACAAATTTTCAGAGCTTTATTCCATGCGGTTGGGCTGGAAATGCTGCTGGACCTCTTACAGGTCCAGTTTTCCAGTTTTGCTTCTGCAAAAGATTGGACTGATTGTTTGAAGGCCTTCCACTCAAAAATATCTCTGGAACTCTGCATAATAAATGATCCTTGGGATGTCTAGATTTAATCTGAAAAGTTTTAGCTCATTTCGATTTCATTTGGTTAGTCTGCCGCCCCTCCTTCCTTGTTTAGCTCGGTTTCTCCTAGCCGAAGTAAGAAAATGTGCTAAAGTTGACTTTTCATGTTTCCATGCTTCCATAGTAGGCTTTATTTAGCCTCTAAATATATATTTCGAACTTGTCGACAATATATAGCTTGAGCCACTGACATTGGCTCAATTTCTCCAAGACACGCCTTGTCAGGCCAAAATGCTTATTTTGGGTCCAAACATTGCCCCCCAGACCTCGAAGTCAAAGGTCTTCGTCTTGACTGAAGAGGTCTTGAATCAACACTACTCTTATAATGTTGTTGCTCCAAAGCCACTTGTATTGGCTTGACTGTTTCCATATAGGCCTCTAAATAGGCCATAAAGCTTGAATGCCACAATCTGGATTGCCTTTGTCATGAACTGACGCTTTCTTTGCCAACTTTATTGCCCCCCATGGATCTGGCGAAACTTGGGCAGGTTGTAGGAGATCTGAACTTTAGCGTGCCCCCCATGCGAAGGAGACTACTTTTGATCGCGAATGAGGATCATTCTCTTCCTTGGTGGTAGCTTCGCCATGTGTATAGCAGCAAGTATCTGCCTTGTTTGCTAGCTCTCTGTTGAGAATGCAACTGCTGCAAAAGAAGCCCAACTCGATGAACCTTTGGCGGCTTCTAAAGAAATGGGCCGCAACCTGGCCCGTGTCAGAGAACGAGCCACTTAGGCCGAAGCTAGTGTCATTGTGGCGGAACTCTGCGTGAAGGAACTTTGCTGAGCTTCATGGGCCAATCTCTGTAGGCCCCCTCGAAAACTGTTTGGTCTCCTTACACGTCAATAATCCCTTCTTTTCCGAGATTTAAGGCATTAATCACTCGTTGAAAAACAACAGTCGTGAAAAAAATAATCTTGTGAAAAGAACAGTTACCTCCTCGAAAACCGCTCCTCACATGCTGCTAGTCCCTTTTTTCCCGAGATTTGGAATCACTAATCTCGATTTACTGACATCGGTTTTGAAATTGAGCTTCATCCAAGGGTGGGGATTTGCCTGAAGTCCCTATAAATAGTTGTATTTCGGGAAGGGAATACTCACAACAACTTTTCTGAAATATTCAAGATGGTCTTTCAGTCCTTGCTTCTTTTTCTCATTCTTCACAAATCTTCCCCTCATGAAATGACCTTTAGCCTCTAAATTTTAGGCTTTATGGCGTAATCTTAAGCCTGGGTTAGGCCTCATGGCGTAATCTTAGGCAACCCCTTGTTTCGTCCTTCTGGGAGTCTGGATGGAACATGCCAGGCTTCAGATTGGTTTAGAAACACGAGGGGGCTCCAAGTGTGGGATCTCTGGTCATGTAAGATCATTTTTTGAGAAAATCCCATACGCGGAGCGAAACGGGGAGAGGGAGGACGGCCACTCTGAGGTTCGTCTTTCCTCCTCTGTTTCCTTCCTTCTGGACCTGGCTCGTGTTGTGCCCTCCAGATGGAAGGGGCTTTGGTTCTTACCTCCTTCTCCCCCTATCTCTTCTTGATAGAATCTTGGAGGGATGAGAAGGGATGGACTCTTTGAAGGAATGGGTTCAAGCTACAGAATGGCTGTTCCTGTACTTCACGTCCAGCTAATGGTGGTTACCAAGGCTAGAGGGGGTGCAGAGACTCAAGCTGATATTCGGTTCCTTCACTCTCTGCCCCTCCAGGAGATAATGGCGCGGCTCAACCCGGCGTTGGATTCCATAGCTGCTTCCAATTGAGGGGGCTTGGAGGCTCCATTTTCTTTCACTGGAGTCTCCCCTTCTCATGAATAATGGTGTTGGCCAAGCCTATGTTGTATTCCTCTACCGCTTCCATGTAAAGGGGCGCGGGGGCTCCGTTACTCCTCTTTTTCCTTCCCTAAAGTCTGCCCCTCCTTGGGATAATGGCACGGCTCAACCCGACGTTGGATTCCATAGCTGCTTCCACTTGAGAAAAGATTCAGAAGATATCGGAAGATTCCTGTTTTGTATTCTAGCCACTTTTGGCTTTGTAATGAATGTACTGCTTTTGGCCGCAAAGCCACTTTATGAATACAATAATATTTTCTTATCCTGATATTCAAATATCCGTGAGAAGCTGTGTCAACGTGTCTCGCAAGGCCCCAAATATAGGCCCCATAGTTGTATATTGAAAAAAAAAATATGAACTTTTAAAATATGCTCCGCATCAAAAAGAGCCTCGCGGCGAGGTTTTTGAGGACATATGTATCTTTTGGATCAACTTGCTGGCTCCCAACTCAAAACTCTTAGCGCCAATAATTCATTCTTTTCCGAGATTTAAGGCAACTTTAATCACGCTTTACTGACATCGGTTTGACTCTTTAACCATCCAGCAGGTGGAAATGCTTTTCCGAGACTGTCCGTCCAAGGGTGGAGATTTGCATGCCCTGTTCCTATAAATAGGTGCATTATGGGGATGGGAACGTTCACGCCAAAAAAAACCTTCCTCTGAGTTTCAGATCCTCAACAATACCCTTCCTTTTTTACGAACATCTCTCTGTCAATTTCAGTCCTTCTCTCACAGATCTTCAGTCCTTCCCAATAATTCTAACAGCAATCTTTCTTAATTACTTGTCATCACCATTCTTCAATTCTCGCATTCTCTCAACCCTTCACCAATGGAACCACAAACCCAGCAACCAACCGAGGATGGAGGAAGCAACAAAGCAGCCGAGAGTAGTGCTAACATGCTTTGTAGGCGAAACAGGTGGAATCCCACTACAGATCAGATAAGAATCCTCAAGGAGCTTTTCTACAATAAAGGAGTTAGGTCCCTAACTATAGAGCAGATTCAGAGGATCTGTCTCCAGCTGAAATGGTACGGCAAGATCGAGTTCAAGAACGTCTATTTTTGGTTCGTGAACCAAAGGGCTCGGGAGAAGCGGAAGAAGAGGTCCACTTCGGATGTTCATGTGCCCATGCAAAGATCAGGGCTTGTTGGTGATGACAATGGTACCAATTGGAAACCTGAGAATCAGTATATTAACTTCGGATCTTCTGCATCTGCTTCTGCTTCTTCAGCTGGTGTGATGATTGCTTTTAACGGACAGATGGGGAACTATGGCGGTTATGGATCCATGAACATGGAGAAGAGTGCTAGGGATTGTTCAATCTCAGTTGGAGGGGGAACTAGTTCTACTTTCTTTGACATGAATGTAGAACAAACTTTCAAGGAACAAAGAGGAGAAGATCACCAGGAGATTGAAACCCTTTCACTGTTTCCCGTGCATGGTGAGGACATCTTTGGCAACATGAAGACTACTTCCGATGGAGGTGGCGGTCACGGTGGTGGCTCTCACATTTCCCTTGAGCTCAGCCTTTCCTGCAAGGGCAAAGCTGGAAAAAGTTTCTGGAGCCGCTGACTCGGCTTAGTAGCTTTGCGAGTGTAGGGACACTTAGAATTGCCCCCTAAGAGTTGTATTTATGACTTTTTATTTTTATTTTATTTTTTTATTATTATTATTATTTTTTATTTTAGCCATAATTTTGGAGATATAAACGCATCAAAGACAGTTGAAAGGACATCCTAAGACTCAAAACAAAACAAAAACAAGAACAACACATAAAGTGACTCAACATATAAGAAAAAACGTTTTGGACTTAGGGATATTTCTCTTCTCCTTTCGGTAACTCCTTTGGAACATGACCAAGTGAAGAGAGGAACGATTTTGGCGGAGCTCAGCTCACTTGATTGACAGGGGACGAGACTCTTTGTCAGCACTTCTCGTATCCAAACTAGACCTTAGACATCACATCCCATTGGATGCGCCCGATGAAGAAGATATTTACCCAAAATTCATTTTGACTCTAATAATAAACAAACAACCAACGAAATAAAGAACAAAGATAAACAAAAACTGAAATATGAATAAAAAACCTAAAACAAAGTTAACGAAATTTGCCTATTTTTTTTATTTTATTATTATTTTTTTTTTTTTTAACTTTAGGCTAAATGGGCTTAGTATTGTATAGTGTTGCCCCCCTAGTGTTGATAGGCAAAGCGAAGAAACGATTATGGGCCTCAAAAACAGGCCTTCATGAATGGGCTTCGCGAGTGTAGGAACACTAGAATTTCCCACGAAGGCTTATGCATGCGAAGAGACTGGCTAATAAATTAATCCCTCAGTGTTTTGACTCCTCAGTAATTTTTGGATCGCACTAATATTTTTTTTTTTTTTTTAATAAGTAGCTGAATTCAATAAGACAATGTGAATCAAGGTTTAGACATGCGGCCCAAGTATAGTCGCCTAGACACAAATTTTCTGTCAAATCCTTTGGGCAACCTTACTGAAATGGCCAGGTGGGGGAGGGCGAACAAGAGAGGCAGAATCCATTTTGGCATGAGCTACTCCCACATAGTGGTTTAGGCCCATTTGCACGCACTTCTGGATTCAAGAACCTGTCATGAACGTTGTCCCCTTTCTAGACACCATTTCACATAGGCTATACTTACTAAGATGAGAAAGGTCATAAGTGTGAAGACAGTTCAACAAGTGTTAATAAAAGCCGCCCTTAACCTTAAGGGACCTGAACTAGGCACCAATAAGGAGTTTAGGCCAATATTAACAAAAGAGACTTCACCTATTCCGTTATGATTCACAACCCCTTACCAAATTCAACTTTTTTTTTTTTTTTTAACTGATTTTTTTTTTTAATGAAAAGAAAACTAGAAACGAAAAAAGTAACAGAAAATTAAAAGCAAAGAAAGAAAGAAGCTAGCAGCACCATGTTTGGCTAACCTCTAGAAGACCACGGGGGAGGCCATCTATGCTTCATTCCAAGCTCCGATGTATCAAAATTGGTAGGGTAAAAATCCCTCCTGTGAGAGCTTGTAGGAAAAGAACAAAGACACTTCTCGTTAAAGAATTTGGAGGAATTTGGCTCGTGAGAGGGGTAATCTTGCCCCCCAAGTATCTTTATTGGTTGACGAGGCATGATCTTCAATTGTAATTTGGGAGATGACGGTGTCCCAATATCGGCTTTGTCGCCAACTGTCGCCAACTTCTCTTGATCAAAGGGATGATCATGGGTCATATCTTGCCCTCCATGCATCTGATCAGTAGCCACATATTTGGCTTGATCAGTGGAGAAATCAGATATTTGTTCAGAGACAATTGTATTGTCAGAAGAACAATCTTGTTGATGACCTTTTCCATGCACAGCCTCTGTGTAAGGCTGTGACTCACCAGTGAGATCCTTAGGTTGATTGCCACCTATAGGCAAGTTAGTCTCAGAAATGACCTCTTCGCGAGCAGGTTTTTGACGTTCCAATTCGCCTTGCTGCGAATTAGCCAAGCTGGAACCTTCCTCGCATAAGGTTGTGAACTCAGATGTGATGTTCGCGGCATGTTGAGTGGTCTGTTTGTCACTGCTCAAGAAAGGCTTATGGAATTGTTCTCTAACTTCTCGAGCGTTCTGCTCAATTTGTTGGTCCCAATCGCGAAACCTCTGCTTTGTTTTTGCGATCAAACTGGCCATGTCTCTGGCTCGCTTTTCTTTATGCCTCTCGACGTTGGCCATGATGATCGCCAGCTGTTCCTCAATGCTTGCCCCCTCTGGGATGGGAATAGGCATAAACTCATCATTAATGGCAGTATCGCCAGTGGTGGCAACATTGACCATCTATTTACTTTAGGAATTTCTTTTGGTAAAGATTTTCCCCTAGCATCTCAATGATGGCGAACAAATGCAAAAAGACTCTAGTGTAGTCCCACTGGGCGTGCCAAAATGTTTGGTTCCAATTTTGCTGCAGCTGGTCAACAGTCTCTTTTCTTGCGCGGGCGTGCCAGCACCGTTCGGGTGCGGTCGTCGGGGGTGTCCCTTGACCTGACTTCTATCAAGCGATTGTAGACGAGGAGAGCACCAACCTCGTCGTGGGATTCTTTGTGTCTCGTGGTAAGGACTTTGCTGAAGTTTCTTCTTGTTCACAAGTCGATACTCAATATTGCAGATTGAGCAGAGCGAAATCACCGGGAAGTATTGAGATCTTGCTAAAGCGTGACTTTAGCTTGGCTGGGTTGCTAGGGCGTTACCCTTGCTTGACTGGTTCTGTAACCGTTGTGGTCGCGGCACTACCGTCGGCTCCCGAGGAGACTAGGACCGAAGCACGTTGACAGAGGGTTTGGTGGCACTGAAAGTCGGCTTCTGAGAAGACTAGGACTAGGAGTGTGATCACCGGTAAGAGAAAGAGAAGGAGAGGAGTTGCTCTTAGAGAGGTTGCTCTAGAGAGAACTTAGATCATCTTAGAGATGTTTTGATATTGTGAATGTGTCTTGGTATCGGTGTTTGGTCATGGTACTACAATCGGCTCTCGAGGAAACTAGGACCGAAGTACGTTGACAGAGGGTTTAGTGGCACTGAAAGTCGGCTTCTGAGAAGACTAGGACTAGGAGTGTGATCACCGGTAAGAGAAGAGAAGGAGAGGAGTTGCTCTTAGAGAGGTTGCTTTAGAGAGAACTTAGATCATCTTAGAGATGTTTTGATGTTGTGAATGTGTGTTTTAGAATGAGAGGAGAAGGTGTTTATATAGGGAAGAAAAAGAAGAGTGAAATGATGAGTGGAAGAAAAATAATGAAAGTGGAGTATGAAAGTGATTTGTAAAATATGGAAAAGATAGAGAAATGATGAAATGAAAGCAAAGCATGAAGGTGTAGAAACATGGAAGTGATGATGATCTATTAAAGAGATTGTAGTAGAAAAATATATCCAAGGAAAAAAAGAAAAGCATCTAGCTTTCTTCATGTGGGTAGGAAACATGAACATGTGAATATTGAGCTGGTTTTAGGTCAGTTTCTGCCCCTTTATTCCTTCAATTATTTCTCCAACAAGACTTCAGAATGAGCCTTGGACTTCTTCATAAAAAATGTTCCACTATGAGTGTAGATCATCCTGACAAATTTTCAGAGCTTTATTCCATGCGGTTGGGCTGGAAATGCTGCTGGACCTCTTACAGGTCCAGTTTTCCAGTTTTGCTTCTGCAAAAGATTGGACTAATTGTTTGAATGCATTTCACTCAAAAATATCTCTAGCACTTATCATAAGAAATGATCCTTTGGATGTCTAGATTTAATCTGGAAAGTTTTAGCTCATTTCGATTTCATTTGGTTAGTCTGCCGCCCCTCCTTCCTTGTTTAGCTCGGTTTCTCCTAGCCGAAGTAGGAAAATGTGCTAAAGTTGACTTTTCATGTTTCCATGCTTCCATAGTAGGCTTTATTTAGCCTCTAAATATATATTTCGAACTTGTCGAAAATATATAGCTTGAGCCACTGACATTGGCTCAATTTCTCCAAGACACGCCTTGTCAGGCCAAAATGCTTATTTTGGGTCCAAACACCCAGCACCTGCACTGTCATTGCGGTGACAGCCAGACTAATCGACTGCACCGCAGACGCACGAACCCAAAGGATCCCTCAAATCTGCTGGCCACAGGATGGAACTGGGATTCGAACGCTAGACCTACGGGTTCTAGACTAGGCCGTTCGACCAGCACACCACACCACGTGGTTGCTTACTAAGTTAATTAAACCAAGCTTTGGTAACGTTTCTCCTGACAATCAAGTTCTTTAATGTGCCGCGGCTAATTAGCCACGATAATTCATTACGCCTTGTGGGTCCGTGGTAATTCATTAAGCCTTGTGAGTCATTTGATCTCAGTAACGGTTCTCCGAACACGTTATCTTCTACCATAAATTTGAGAATCAATTTTGTAAATCTTTAATGTGTCGCGGCTAATTAGCGGCGGTCATTCATTACGCTTTGTGGGTCGAGACCACCTATCTGCCACATGAGCCTTGCCAAATATTGGTTCAAACATTTGTGAAATGGGAGATGTTGTGATTTGGGGAGCAGGGTGGCTCCAGAAGAATAAGGATGGATTGTTTAAAAGTTTAATTGTCTTTCTACAAGTTTTGGGTAGTCCATTTTTAGGGGAAGTTCCGCCAAATTTTTGGTAGAATTTCTTCGAAGGTGGGCCCCGTAGGGCTACTTTGGATTTCAGAGGGAAATCCGGGGCGGGTTCTATCATATTCCAATAAAATGAAGAAATATATGTAAAATCTGATAGAAAAAAATAAAAAATAGAAAAAAGAAAACTCAGTTATTCACAGATAAACATATGGTATGAAATATTTGAGGTTATGTTGGGGCGTAAAATTTTAACAACGGTTCCTAGTCAGGATATATATGACCTAATAAAGAGGCAAATTAATCTGGTTGAGAAAAGCATCTCGAAGTGAAACCTCTGAATGCAAATTTGGGTGAAGAGAAATCTCATCAAAGAGAATCTGGGTGAGGAGAAATCATCTCAAAGCGAATCTAGATAAAAAGTAATTCCCTAAATTAAAATTTGTGTGAGGAGAGATCTCCTCAAGGCGAATATATAACAGAGGAGAAATATCCTCAAAGGAAATTCGAGTGAGAAGTTGAATCCAGGTGAAGAGAAATTCCCTCAAGACGAATCTGGGTGAGGAGAATTCATGATGAAGCAATTTCAGTAAATTAAATGTTACAAAATTGATGGAGCCATGTTTCAAAAAATAACTTATTGTAGTTCAAAAACTTGATGAAACCACCTAGAGTCTCTTTTTAGATGTAGATGAAGTTGACATTCATATATATTTATATGTAAATTCAATAAATTAACTCTTCTAAAAAAGATATATTTTTCAGAATATCCCTGATATTTCCAATATCTCATTTTTTAAAGTTCAGATAGATATGTAAAAGCTAATATTGTAATCCTTGGACCAAACTCAATAGTTTGTATCTGCTTATTGCTCAAAATTAATATGGTTTAGCACTCGAAAGTAATAGACCCATTTACAGGAAATTAGCAAATTATAGCTCTCTATATCTTTCTCAATCTTGCAAATATGGTTTAGTACGCACATCATTTGTTTGTATATGTTTATGCTAAAAATATGAGTTCTCTATAACGTGGAGTGAATAGACATTTACAGGACATAGTGCAATTATCGAGTCACAGTTTGCAATATATTCGTCATTCCTGAAATTAACTGTTTAAATCTGAGTCACATAAACGTGTTGATTCATGGATATAAAAGTATACACTAATTAACTGTGGTTTTCCACAAGTAGAAAAGCATAGTTGTTGGTAAAGTTAAACAAATAATGCATACCAAGTATCAACAACTATAGTAATGGTTCATATAATACTCTATTATATGTTGTTTCCTTTTCTTTTTGACTATTGCTGAGAAAACGCGTTGCTTTTTTCTTGTGCGCTCAATTGGCTTCTTTCGCATTTTCCACTAGTGGGGTCTTCTGTACATTTCCTTTGCTTTTCTCTGAAGTGAAACCGACTCTTGCTTTTGCTCTTGTTGATTTGTATGTTCACTCAACTCTCATTCCATTTGCAAAGGAGAAATAGAAACTTTTGAGTAAACGGAGCAACAGATCTGAAGTTGAGAATCACAGGAAGCTTGCAAAGGCGATCAGATCTGAAGCTTGTTTTGATAGGTACTACTTACACTGTTGAAAATATGGTAAATCTAGTTCAAAACAAATGTTGAGGCTGATTTAGATCTCAGAACTGGAGTCATTACGAATTAACGAACCACGTTGCTTTTCTGTCTAGTCAGGAAACCATGGCTGAAGTTGTGGGTGGAGCTTTTCTCTCTTCTGCTCTTGCTGTTCTGTTTGATAGGATGGCTTCCCGTCCGGTTCTTGACTTCATCCGAGGAAAGAAGAACACCACTGAGCTGCTCCGTAAGTTGAAGATTAAGTTGCGGTCGGTTAATAAGTTGCTCGATGATGCAGAGGAGAAGCAACTCATCAAAGACTCTGGCGTCAGGGAATGGCTTAATGAGCTTAAAGATGTTCTCTATCATGCTGATGACCTGTTGGATGACATCAATACTGAAGCTCTGCGTTGCAAGATGGAACAAGAAGATTCTGGAAGCCGCAGCACCAATCAGGTACTGAACTCTGGTTCCATTTCCATTCATCAACTTGACGAAAGGATACAGGAGATTCTTGACGAATTAGAACTTATTGTCAATGAAAAAGATGTGCTTGATTTGAAAGAGGGTGTTAAGGCTAGGCCACAAGAAAGACTGCCTACAACTTCTTTGGTAGTAGAGTCTAGTGTATATGGAAGGGATGAAGAAAAGGAGGCCATTATCAAATTATTGTTAGCGGATGGTATGACTGGAAATAAGATAGATGTGCTTCCAATTGTGGGCATGGGTGGGCTTGGAAAGACCACTCTTGCTCAACTCGCATACAACGATGACAGAGTCAAGCGACATTTTGAGTATCAATCATGGTCTTGTATTTCAGTAGAATTTGATGTTATCAAAATAACACAGACAATTTATGGGGCGGTCACTTCACAAACTTGTAACATCACAGATCTAGACATGCTTCAAGTTGAACTAAAGAAGGCGTTGTCAGGGAAGAAATTTCTCTTTGTTCTTGATGATGTTTGGGATGTGAATTTAACGAAGTGGGATAGCTTGAGCCGACCCTTTGAGAGTGGAGGTCATGGAAGTAAGATCATTGTCACAACACGTGATGAAGGTGTCGCACGCAAGATGGGTACCCTTCAAAGTCAACATCTAATGCAACTAACAGAGGAAGACTGCTGGTCGTTGTTCTCAAAACATATCTTCTGGAATGGAGGAGATCCGTCGCTTGAAGTGATTGGAAAACAGATTGTTCAAAAGTGTAAAGGACTCCCTTTAGCTGCAAAATCACTTGGGGGTCTTTTACGTTCTGAACCGAGTATTGAAAAATGGAAAGAAATATTGAACAATGACATATGGGAGTCGCGGGATGAGGACAATGACATTTCGCCTGCTCTATGGTTGAGCTACCATTATCTACCTCCACATCTGAAGCGTTGTTTTGCTTACTGTTCCATATTTCCTCAAGATTATGAGTTTTACAAATCGAAGCTGGTTTTGTTGTGGATGGCTGAAGATCTCTTACCACTGAAAAGTCTGAAATCGAATACTACAATAGAAAAGTTTGGAGATAAGTGCTTTGATCATCTAGTGTCAAGGTCATTTTTTCATCTTGCACCAAATCAGTATCCTCTTGAGCCAACTTTCACAATGCATGACCTTATCCATGACTTAGCAAAGTTTGTCTCCGGAGAGTTTTGTGTTAGGTTGGAGGACAATGACTCAGTGCTGGAAAATGTTAGCAAGAGTCGTCACTTTTCGTGTGCAACCGGCAGTTTTGATCAATGGGACAGTTTGTATGAAGCCAAGTATTTGAGGACCTTTCTAGTATCAAGATATAAATACCAACGTCCCAACTTAGATTTTGATATATTCTTGAAGCTTCAGTGTTTAAGAGTGCTCAATTTATCAAGCTACAATATTGGTGAGCTGCCTAGTTCAATTAGCAAGTTGAAGCATCTAAGGCACTTGGACTTGTCTGGCACATCAATTAAAAAGTTACCTGATGAAATGTGTACTTTATATAATTTACAGACGTTATTGTTGTCGTTTTGTAGCAATCTAGTTGAGTTGCCAACTGATTTGGGAAGATTAATCAACTTGCGTCATCTTGATCTCAGTGGCACTTGGATAAAAAAGATGCCACCAAGGATGGGCAAAATGAAAGATCTCCAAACATTAAGAGGTCGGTTTGTCCTAGACAAATACACTGGTGATAACATTGTGGAGATTAAAGAGCTTCAGCAGTTGCGCGGAACACTCTGGATCTCGGGGCTTCGCCATATTGTGCATGTCACAGATGCCATTATGAGAAAGAAGAAGCATCTGGATGAATTAGTTTTGGAATGGGGAGGCAAGTCTGGTGACACCGACGATACACAAAAACAGAGAGATGTGCTGGAGAACCTCCAACCTCATACAAACCTTAAAAAACTCGAGATTCGATCTTATGGGGGCACAAGATTTCCAGGTTGGTTGGAAGATCATTCTAGTTTATCTAATCTGGTTCGTCTTCAGCTTCTGGATTGCGGAAATTGTTTGTCCTTGCCATCAGTTGAGCAGCTACCCTCCCTCCAAGTGCTTGAGATTGAAGGATTAATTAATGGAGTGGTGACTTGGGGTTCCAAGCCTTTTCCAAATCTTCGTACGCTGAGTCTGAAATCTTGTCCCGAGGTAACCGGGGCATTCACGTCAGCCTGCTTCCCAAAGCTTGAAAGCCTCAAATGGGAGGATGTGAATGTAGAATCTCTTAATTACCCTTCACTCCTCTCCCTTGTCCGACTTGAAATAATTTCATGCCCCAATTTTGTTTGTTTTCCCGATGCGCCCAATTTGAAGACCTTACTTGTCCAAAAATGTCCGAAACTGAGGTCATTGCCACAACACATGCACAACCTTCTCCCATCTCTCGAGCACTTGTATTTATCTGATTGTCCAGAATTGGAATCATTTCCCGAAGGGGGATTGCCGTCTAAGTTGGAAAACTTGTACATCTGGCGTTGCAAGAAACTCCTGATTGGAAACCGTATGCAGTGGGGTCTACCAACACTCACCTCTCTCAAAATCTTGTGGGTCGACTTTCGGGGATGTGAACAAGTTGTAGATTCATTTCCAGACGAGGGGCTGCTGCCCACCACTCTCGGAAAACTCGGGATCTACAGTATTTCAAAGCTGGACGACAAGGGGTTTAGACAACTCACCTCTCTTAAAGAGTTGACAATTGGCCATTGCCCAGAACTCCGGTGCTTGCCAGATGAAGGGCTACCCACTTCTATTAGTTATCTGGGCTACTCACCTCTCTTTTTTTTTTTTCCCTATTGTCCATTGCTTGTCCTGTAATGGTATCCTTCAATCATCTAAGATTGTCTCCATATTTTGCAGTCATCTCGGAATGAATAAGCTCTCAGGCACAATTCCATCAAAGCTTTTTAGCTTAAACATGAGCCTGATACATGTGTAAGATTAAATACACGACGCACACACCCATACACAGATATATTGGAAATGTAGACACTGAGAATTGGGGATATCTGTGCATTATAGAAAGTGTGACCTGTTTTCCTTGGAGTCTTTTCATATTTATTGACCATTTTGAACATAAAACTTCCTAACTCCTTAACTCTCTAATATAGTTTATCCTCAGATTATTTTTCTTTCTCATACAATTAGCATCCCCTTATACATTTCCTGCTCAGGCTCTTCGAAAGTAATCAACTCATTGGCAGCATCCCTTCCAGCCTTGGACTTGTAAAGTCTTTGGAGGTTGTGTGAGTATCAATTCCACAAATTCTCTAATACATTATGTGGATTCTATTTTTTTGTTCTATTGTTCTCCGAATCAAGTTCTTTTAATGAAGTATAACTGTCTGATTACAGGCGATTTGATAGAAACATGTTAACTGGGCCTATTCCTCTGAGCCTCTACAGTCTTACAAATGTCTCTCAGCTGTGAGTAGATTAAAACCTTGCCAGATATTACTTTATACTGTTTCAGGAGAGTTGTTACCATTCATTATGAAGAACCTTATAGAGGCCTCTGGTAATCATATTCTTAGATTCTTGTCTAATAACAAGCTAAGCGGCCCTGCTCCCAACCTTACTGGCATGAACCTTCTCCATTATGTGCAAGTTACAAATAATGGAGAAGGTTCATGCCAGTTATGTTACTTTAGTAAACATTTTTATGTTACATTTTCAACAATATGTTTCCTATTAATGCTCGATTCATCCATGGCTACACATTTGTCAAGTTTCATGGATTTTCAGGGACTCAAGTCTCTCATTTCAATAATGTACTGTTAAATGTTAAAAACAAAATTGAAAGTAAAATATTCCCTTATGTATCAGAATGTGTATTCATAGTCTAATACTCTTAAACTAGTATCAAATTTTGACAGCTTTTTATTTAAAATTTATGCCAGGATTCTCTACGTTATGTCTTTGTTTTGGACCACATCAGAGTGTTTTCATAGATGAAGCAGTGATTGAAAGAATGTAATTGCAGGTGGCTCTAGTACTTTCAGCACCAACTTCATTGTCGCCTCTTGGTATTTTTCTTTTTAATTTTTTTGTTTCTTTTTGTCTTTACCCCTTTTTTTTTTTTCATTGACGCTTAGTTATTTTATTATTTTCAATTTTTGACAGGTTCCCTGGTTGATCCGGTTACTATCCAGTTTAGAGCCTCTGAATCATCAATTATTGAAAAGTTCTAGGTACAGGTCTGAGCTAAGCATTCTCTATGCAGATCTTCTTTTCTGAAGTTTTCTTAGGTACGTTATTTAAACTTATATGCCTTGGTTCTAATTTGGACTTGACTATGTGTCTTTATGACTAATTTAGTTTGGTTTTTTTTTTCTTCGAATTCCTAAAATCAAGGAAATTGCCTGTATCGAATCACCATATCTATTTTAGTCATACGTTTTAAGAGATGAACTCTTTATATGCACACCATCTGTTTGTGGAAATGCATGCTTCATTGTCTTTCTAAATTTGATGAAGGATGACCAAATTATTGAGTTTGTAACTTATTGTATACTTGAAAGTGTAATTGTTTTGCTGTTTCTTTCTCGTCAAACCATTCAGTAATGCAATTAATAAAAAGATAGTGCAGTCTGGCTTGCATTGTTATAAGTTTAGGTTGATTTTACTCATTGAAAAGTCTCTAGAACCTCCAGTGTATAGACTCATGTATAGCACATGTATAATGTATTCCGATCGTCGAATCATGGTTCTTTATGTCTTCCTCATTCTATAAAATCGCTGGTTGAATCTGGGTCAGAAAAATGTATTTTATTTTTTATTTTGCTTTTTTATTTTTTATTTTTTATTTTTATTTATTTTTTTTATAAGTGGAGTAGATCAAGACGGTGAGATCTAAGAGACTTTATAGGAACGCTTAGAAACCCAGTACACAGATAAGAAAAATTATATGGATTGATTATATGTAAAGTAGTTCTTAGGATACTTGAGGTTAGCATATATTGGTTTGAATAATTTCCATCCTGCTGGATAAGGTTAGCTACTTGAGCAACCTTTCTTTTCTTCGGAGCTTATGCATTGGTGATTATTAGATCAAATGTGAGTTTTATGCTGCTGAACATAATTCATCTCCTTCAAGTTTCAGGTGTTGAATCAGTAGTTATCTCATTGGACTGGGGAATCTCCTTCTTACAGATTTATTTTTATTTATTTTTTAATCGCAGGATTCCCTCCTCCCATAATTGGCAGGGGAATGTTTGCTGCTGTTTATAGGCTGTTGTTTTCTAATAAAAGAAAACTGTCGCAAACAGGATGTGTACAAAGAATTTCCTGGTAATCCTCGATTCATCCATGGCTGCACATTGCTCAACTTTGATGGATTATGTGTCAATATATATCATCCTGAGAAAGATGCATACTCTTGAATGTTAAAATACCAAAAACATTGCCTTATGTGTACATCAAACTGTGTGTTCATACTTCATATTCCTCTGCTCTTTAGCCTCAAAAAATTTCATCTTGAGACAGATGCATACTTTTGAATGTTAAAATACCAAAAACATTCCCTGATGGGTATATCAAACTGTGTGTTCATAGTCCTCTGCTCTTTAGCATCAAATATGACAACTTTTTGTGGTCAAAGTTAGAGTGAGTTAGAGTAGGATTCTCTACATTGAAGTATTGTGAACCGAGTTAGATTGAGAGATTGAAAGAATTAACTGCAGGTGCTTCTAGTACTTGAGGCACCACCTCCAATGGTTGAATATTGGCTTTCAATCTTCCCAAAAGTAAATGAAAATTTCTACTTGCATTTCTAAGCATTGTCTACATGCATTTTCTCTTCCAGAGTTGTCTAAGCCCTCGTTTGGTTTGAGAATAAAATTGATGGGAAACTTATTCCATTTTTTCTTATTGGGATGGGAAATCAAGATCTTGTAATGTTTGGGTATCACTAACAAAGCAAACAGAAAATTAATAATATTTAAGATATGGTTGACATTCACAACTATAATATCAATATTTTCTTACTAAAATTGTGTAATTATTGCTAGAGTTGTGTAAATGATGCTAAGAAGTGACACAGCGAAATGAATCCCAAGAATGATGGAGGGATCCATTCGGAATGGAGGAGATGGAATTCCATGAGGAAGTGGAAATGGGTAAGTTTAATTGTATCCTACTGCTTCTTTGTTTTCATTTTTCCTTATTTGAGTGGACTCTGTGGTATCTAAGTATCTAACTGTGTTTGTTTTGCAACTGAAATGCAGAATATGCAAAAGAGAAATCAGGTGACAAGTCTGCACAGAAGGCTGCAATTAAGGCTTACAAAAAATCAAAGAATTCTGATGCTGCACATCAGGATTGGTAATTCATTATGTCACTTTTTTTATTCTTATTTTTTTTTTTTGGTCTACTATTCAGTTAATTGAAAAAAGGAAAGTGAAACAATGACATCATTGAAATGCAGTGAGTTTGTGATTTTAATTTTAGATTATAGTTGCTGAGATATTTGTTAATGAGTAATGACAATACATAACAATGTGGCTTTACCGTCGAATTACTAAACCCGAGGGGAATTGCCCGAGGTATCGAACACCATGTGTTTGTGGAAATGCATGCTTCATTGACTTCTAAATTTGATGGTTGATGACCAAATTATTGATTTTAGATCTGTGTGCATTGCTCATTATGGTTTTACGTTAAAAGTATTTGTTTTGCACTTTTGCTGTTTCTTTCTTGTCTGAAACCATGAAATCCGATGAGTAAGGACATTGGAGAGTCTGGGCTTGCATAAGTATAAAGTTTGAGTTGATTGGAGTCACTGGAGTCTCTAGAACCTCCGGTACGTCCGTACGTATACCACCGTACACAACATAATGAAATTCACGAAATCACGGATCTCCACATCTTCCTCATTCTTGAAATGAACTGCTTGGTTATGGGTCACAAATGTGTTATTTAACACGTGCAATAAATCAGGACCTTTAACTGTAAATGGCTTTTAGGAAATCCTTGACTAATGCTGATCGACCAGCATAACCAGGAGCTATTTAAGTTTATACCAACTGTTGGTTATGCTGAAGTTCTAGATTCTTTTCCACCATCATATTTGTTAAGAAAGTTAGAAAAAAATAATGTAGTCAGAGGGGCAGAGTTTCTGACAACTAATGTGTTAACAGTATTATGATGTTTCCTTTGGCCTTCTAAACTAATTAAATGGGATCTGTGACCTATGTTTTCTATAGTCTTCCTATCAGCCTTATGAAAAATCCAGAGAAAGACTGTTAAATCCATGAGGCCGGTCCAGTTAGGAACCCAGCACACGAATCCCACCTTAAATATTGACAATTATGCACTAAGAAATTGGAATATCTGATGAACATGACAATTATACTAATTTAGGCATCAGACGGAAAGCGATGTGTTGCTGTTTCTTTGAGAATGATGTATTTGGTGAATTTCCTAAGCTTTTATGGAATATGAAAACGACTCATCCTTGTCTTTCTTGTTGTCAGTATTGTTTTTTCAACTCTTATCTCTTTGCAACGTATCTATTTGTTTTACCAGACATTATTATCCAAGTAACTTCCAAAGTGAAGAGGGGAAACAAAACTGAAACTCATTTTTTTCAAATTAGCTTTATCCTAGCAGTTGAGCTCAATAATATTCGGATAAACTCAAAATACTAACCTAGTCCTTGTGATGAATTGAGCAACTCAACTGATTAATTTGATGAGAATCATAAATACATTTTCATAGCTAAATTCAAGAGTCATTGACCTCAAATGACCATATATAGTTGTTGCATAACTAGACGTAGGGTGGTGTAATTCAATTCACATTGATTAAGGCTTGTATTTGACTTTTAAAGGGCAATACGAGTTCTAATTCATGAATGACAAATATTTTTGATTTTTCAATCTTAATTTTGCAGATCAGATACTCACTTGATCCAAATCGTTCAAACTATTAGCAATTTTTGAGATTGTAGATTCTTTGTAATCATCTATTTTCTATTGTTTATTTTTCTGCACAGACATTGTCATTAAGAAATATACGGAAGGAAAAAGGAAATTAAAAGTTTAACAATTACCAAGATTTTGGATCTGGCTTTTGCTGTAGTGTATTGTAAAATGCATATGGTTTAAGTTCCTCTAATTGGAGTGACTGCTTGCCAACTATGATTAACTTAATAAGGCTATGATATTAACGCCGGATATTATAAATAAAAGCTAGGGACCTAGTTTCATGGAAAGTTCGTACCTCTTGCAATAATCGAAATCAGTTTAGCAAATTACGCAGGAAAATTCAAACCCACAGCAGCAGTCCTTGCAAAGAAGCCAAAACTAATTTGGAGCTTTTTATCTGAGGATTGCACAGATGTATATATAAGTAACAGGTGGTAAAGAGCTTTCTTGTGCCTTTAGTTAGACTACCAAGAAGCTATAGAGTATCGTGTGTGCATCAATAAAAACAATCTGTTCTCTGTTTTGCACTTTCTTCTCTCTATCTTTTAGTAAACCAGGAATTAATTCATGGCTTTGGAAGTGGCGTTTGGAGCTGTTCTTACTGTTCTGGTTGATAGACTTGCTTCCCGCCGCGTTGTTGCCTTTATCCGTGGAAAGAAAGTCAATAATGTCGGGTTGATCAGGAAGTTGAAACAGATGTTACTTTCAGCTAATGCAGGGCTAGGTGATGCTGAAGAGAAGCAGACCAGAAACAAAGCGGTGAGGGCATGGCTTGGTGAGCTTAAAGATGCTCTTAATGAAGCAGACAGCTTGCTCAATGAGATAGGCTCCGAAGCTCTGCGACGCAGGCTGGAAGAAGCTGAATTTGGAAGCAGCAGCACAAGTGAGGTACAAAACTTGATCGATTCTAGTGATGAATTTGACGAAAGTCTTAAGCCCAAGATACTTGATATTCTTGATAACTTAGAGTACATTGTCGATGAAAAGAAAGTGCTTGGTTTGAGAGATGAGTTAACATTTGGTCTAGAAGAAAGCTTACCCACAACATCTTTGCAAGAGGACTCTGGTGTGTTGTATGGAAGGGACGAAGACAAGGAGATCATTGTCAAGTTACTATTATCAGACGATGCGTCGACATCCACCTCAAATCGTGTAAGGGTGATTCCAATTCTGGGCAGGACTGGGATTGGGAAGACAGAGCTTGCTCGGTCGGTAAACAATGATATTAGAGTGAAGAACCATTTTGACCTCCAAGCATGGATTTGGGTTTCAAAAGATTTTGATATTGTTGGAATTACACAAACAATTTATGGGTCAATCACTTCACAAAGGTGTGATATTGAGGACCTTAATCTGCTGCAGATTAAGCTCAAGGAGGCATTAACGGGGACGAGGTTTCTCTTGGTCCTTGATGATGTCTGGGACTTAAGTTACATTTCTTGGGATTTATTAAGGCGTCCCTTTGAGAATGAAGCATGTCAAAGTAAGATCATCATCACTACACGCGATAAACACATTGCATCCATGATGGGTACTCTTCCTGCTCATTATCTAATGGAAATATCCGATGAAGATTGCTGGTTGTTGTTTGTGAAGCACGCCTTTGAAAACGCAGGTACCACTGCACATTCAAATCCTGAAGTGATTCGAAGACAAATTGTTAGGAAATGTAAAGGCAGTCCTTTAGTTGCGAAAACACTCGGGGGTCTCATGCGCTCTGAAAGAAATCTAGATAAGTGGGAACTAATATTGGGCCAAGATCAGCCAGAGATTGCTCACACCGCTCGCATAGAGGGCGGTTGGGAACTCAATGAGTCCTACGCAAATCCTTGCTTGTAATACTCATTTGCATTCAAATAGTGTTGTGGTTAAATTCAGTTTCTACTAAATTTTAAATCTTTAAAAGTGTTTCTAAATTTTTAATGTCACTACTCCGAAATTCTCCAACTTCCTTTGGAGAGCTTATTCACAATCCCTCCCCTGTTTCAGGAAATTGTACAAGAGTATTCCCTCTCAACTCCGCAAGTTTTGTTGGCAATGTTAAAAAACAAGGATAGTAAGCAATGTATCAATTAGGGTGTGGCTATTGCCACCCTACCATTTTCTTAGTTCACTCTACAAATATTTGAATTATTGAAAAATTATATTACCCAAGTTGAAAATAACTAATAAGTACACTAATTTTCTAAAATCCAAATCTTTTGTAAGGAAAGCTAAATACATAACGGTTTTAGGAAGTCAGAAATTAGGAGAGAATAATCTGTGCTTTTATTGATAATAGGAGTCTCTTTATATAGAGGATTACAAGCAGAGAATATAAGTCTTACAAGGAAACTGAATCGTACAATCATTACAATCATTAGGATATCTCCAAAGATATCTATAAGACTAACTCTATTACAATATGGACAAGTCACTAGTGTTTGGGCCAGACACTTAAATTAGATGTCCTTAAACAATCCCGCTTGTGTTGGCCAAACGTGGTGCTCGTCTCGTTGTCTCGTCAAAAACCTTGTCAAGTAACAAAAACCCAGTAGGACAAAAATAACTTTGGTCGAAGGAGAAAAAGAATACAACACACGTTTCACGTTTCGAGACCAAACATGTAGACATATCCCCTTGATGTCTGCATCTACCTCGAATGACTAAGATCATGGGAGTTTGGATAACTTCCGCAAACTGATGCTATTAACATGTTTCTCAAAAGTGGATTTAGGTAATGACTTAGTGAACAAGTCTGCCACATTGTTCTCAGATAGAACCTGGTTCACTTTGATCTTGAGGAGAGTCTGTTGTTACTGATTTTGCTTGGTGTTATCGCCTTTGATGTAGTCTTGCTTCATTCGTTCAATACAAGTAACATTATTCTATAAATGCTCGTAGGCTCATTTGTGGTAGAATTCAAACCACAATTTCTTCGAACATGTTTAATTATGGATCTAATCCATATACATTCATGAACCGCTTCGTGACGAGCAATAATCTCTGCATGATTCGAAGAAGTAGCGACTAGGATCTGTTTTATAGACCTCCAAAATATCGCGGTCTTACTGAACCAGTTGAACAACCTTTATGTGGTCAAAGAAATACCTAGCACCAACAAAACCTTCCAAAGCACTAATGTCATTTTGGGATGGGGATACAGGACGCCAGCTAGTGTTGGTGCGTTCCTGGTGGGTGTTGGGTCCTAATCCATCATTTCTTTGTAGGGATCGAATGAGCTCATATCAATCGAACATCTCAGGTGTCAAAAGATATCGTTTACACCAGTCTAATGGCACAGAACTATACTTATCTAACAAGTTCACTGAAAATGAGATGTCCTGTCTTGTGCATTGAGCTAATTACTATAATGTACCTATTGTACTCAAGTAGGGCACTTCTGTCTCAAGCAGGGCACTTCTGTCTCAAGCACATCTTCGTCATCATCCTTCAAACGAATATGATCTTTTCTAGAATCAAGACTACAGATGATCATGGGCGTGCTTGAAGCCTTGACCTTGTCAAAACGCCTAAGCATCCATCAACACGGTACTCAAATTCCAAACCGAGAGAAAACTTTGTTCTCCCAAGATCCTTCATCTCAAACTTGGATTTCAAGTCTTCAACGGTTTCCCTAAACTCCTTAAGGACTTTCAATGAAGATCATGTCACCAACATGAACCGTGATAGAATCCAAAACAATGTCATAGAAACGGGCGGGCATATCCCTTCCTAATCAAGTAGTCACTCAGTAAGCGTTTCAAACTAATTGCAAAAGCGCTCCATCATTTAGAGCCACTTGACTTGACTAAATGAAGTCCATCATGGATCTTCTTATCTATTCCATATCTAAATCCCCAGAAAGATACGTAGTAACCACATTCATAAGCTGCATGTTTAGTTATTCGGAAACTACCAAACTGATAGGATAGTGGAGTGTAATGACATCCATTACAAGAGAATATGTCTCCTCATAGTTGATTCGAAGGCGTTTTGTGAGAAGCTTTGCACCATGAGGCGAGACTATCATATCTTTTTCTCATCACGCTTTCTAATGAAGTCCCATTAGATAACAGATTTTATGTTAGGATGTGTTGGCATCACTGGCTCGAAAAACCTGTAGACACCAAAAATTTAATGAAAATAAAATTCATTAAATAATTTGGTCAACACTCAAAATTATGACCAAACAAATTTAGTCAGCATGTAGGTCCCGCAAAATGTCCACGTGTCTTGTGAGTCAGCAAAATCACGCAGACTTAGAGAATGACACTTGACGATACATGAATGGCCCGACGGCAATAAATGAATTTGCTCCGGCTAAATCAATTGATATTAAAGCGGATCAATCAAATCAATTGATTCCGAATAAAATCAAGCATTAAATCTCGTCTGCTGATTAGATATCAATTTATTTAAATTGATAATCAAGAAGAAAATCAGCCATCAAATTAATTGGCTAATTCCTTAATAGTCGTAATTAAATCAGTTAATTAAAGCTGATTGATTTGATTATGCTATTAATAAAATACAAGTAAAATCAGCCATCAAATTAATTGGCTAATTCCTTAATAGTCGTGATTAAATCAGTTAATTAAAGCTGATTGATTTGATTATGCTATTAATAAAATACAATTAAAATCAGCCATCAAATTGATTGGCTAAATTCCTTAATAGTCATGATTAAATCGATCAATTAAAGCTGATTGATTTGATTATGCTATTAATGAAGATGCAATTAATTACGTGTCATCAAGGCATTCCAAATTGAGAGAGACGCCGACACTATAAATACCCCCTCTCAAATCAAGTGAAGGACTTCAGCGGAAGTAGAGAAAAATCACTCCCAAAGTTCATAAGTCTTCAAGCGCGTGAAGAGCCTTCAAGCTGCCAAATAGCCGGTTCATCACCAACCTCAAGCCAAAGCACTCGTCATGTGTCAACCCTCGTGGCCATCATACGACTCAAGATCAAGCATCAATCGCCCCTGAGTCAAGTACACCATCGAGGACGACGACAAACAGAGGGACACAAGCAGACGGAAGAAACCTCTCCAAAGCTCAGAAGGCTCCTAAGCTCGTGAAGAACCATCAAGCTGCCAAATAGCTGGTCTCTTTACCTCGCCGACTTCAGACAAGCAGGGGAAATCACCTACAAGCTCGGAAGTCGTCAAACACGCGGAGGATCAACAAGCACCAAACACATATGCTGATTCATCCACTATCAAAAGCCATACTCGCCACGTGATACCGCTCGTGGTTCAAATCTGATCAAGTTCAAGCCTCTACATCCCTTAATCATCTGTCGTCTTCAAGTCGTCAACAAAGCAAAACTTCTGCCAAGTTCTTCATCAAGTTCGTGGAGAATCAACAAGCACCAAACACACGTGCTGGTTCATCCCCTACCAAAGCCGAAGAACACTCATCACGTGACACAACTAGTGGCCTAAATCCGATCAAGATCAAGCTTCTACAGCCCTTGGTCAATCATCTTCCTCAAATCGTCAACATAGCAAGAAGCTCACACTACAACCGTTCGATTCAAGATCAAGTGCTTGCCACCCTTGGATCAAATCAACGTCAGAGATCGAATCACTTGAGAATTTTGTGAAAGAGCATCTACAGAGATTGTAACCCGCAAATTCATTAATAAAAATATATTATTTTGTACACGTGTCCTTCTTTCATTCGTTGCAGGATTTTTCGTGTTTACAAAACCTTCATCTTCGTTTGAGAATCCAACTCAACCTGGATCGCATTGTTTCATATAGGCCAATTTTCTCTATGTTGGCATTCATCATTTATTAATGGAACGTGGTTCGATATCATTAAACTCAACAAACTCATACGCAACAAAATGCGCAAATACATCATAAAAAATGATAAGAGTTTCGATCCTATGTCTCATGTACACTAGTGTAATTTTCAGATAGATCTATATTCTCATGAATAAGTTCTGTCGTTGAGGCGTCCCCCAACAATAACCTTAATCCAGAAAATTCTAATGAGACGGATTTTGAGTGTCGATGATCAAATGATTGAGTTGTGCCAAAGTATCCTTCGAACTCACAGGCTTCCCACTCATCCTAGCTGGAGCCAAAGCCTGTGACACCAGAGTGACACTCTCTATGGTGTTGGTGCCATGCCTACCTCCTTGTAGGATGGTGCTATGTCCTCTCGTAGGGACGTCTATCCTTGCAGGCACGTTTGCAACAGATATGTGTGGTCTCGTCACTTTAGTGGGGATCAAGATGAGACATAGAGGGGCAGACCACGACAATTCCTGTCGTTCATGTTGAACATCTATGTTATCTCCCTCTAATGATGGGATGACGGTCTCATTAAAGTGACAATCAGCAGATCTAGCGGTAAAGAGATCGCCTACCAAGGAATTAAGTGGTAGAGGATTGTTGGAGCTTCATATCCAATATATATGCTCATTCATCTGTGAGGACTCATCATGGTGCTGTGGTGGCACAATTGGCACATAAATAACACACTAAAATATGCGTAAGTATGAGATACTAGTACCCAGTCACGAGTTGTAACGCAGAGATAGATTGAGTGGCGGTGGGTCATAGACGAATTAGCATAGCTGCATGCGATATTGCATTACCCAAAGCATATATAGGGAGATTGGTGCGCATTATCAATGTCCGGGCTACCATCGTAGTCATTTCTATGAGACTATTTGGGTGTGTACATGAGAATATGATGTCCAACATCAGTCCCAATGATATGTAATAATCATCAAAAGTTTTTGATGTAAACTCTCTAGCATTGTCAAATCGAATTGACTGAATGGGGTGATTCTGGTGCTGCACCAATAGCTATATGATCTGTGTTAGTGTTTGGCTCCAATTTTGCTGCAGCTGGTCAACAGTCTCTTTTCTGCGCGGGCGTGCCAGCACCGTTCGGGTGCGGTCGTCGGGGATGTCCCTTGACCTGACTTCTTTTCAAGCGATTGTAGACGAGGAGAGCACCAACCTCGTCGTGGGATTCTTTGTGCCTCGTGGTGAGGACTTTGCTGAAGTTTCTTCTTGTTAACACAATCGATACTCAATGTTGTAGATCGAGCAGAGCGACATCACCGGGAAATGCTGAGATCTTGCTAAAGCGTGACTTTAGCTTGGCTGGGTTGCTAGGGCGTTACCCTTGCTTGGCTGGTTCTGTAACCGTTGTGGTCGCGGCACTACCGTCGGCTCCCGAGGAGACTAGGACCGAAGCACATTGACAGAGGGTTTGGTGGCACTGAAAGTCGGCTTCTGAGAAGACTAGGACTAGGAGTGAGATCACCGCTAAGAGAAAGAGAAGGAGAGGAGTTGCTCTTAGAGAGGTTTGCTCTAGAGAGAACTTAGATCATCTTAGAGATGTTGTTGTTGTGTTGTGAATGTGTGATTTAGAATGAGAAGAGAAGGTGTTTATATAGGGAAGAAAAAGAAGAGTGAAATGATGAGTGGAATAAAAATAATGAAAGTGGAATATGAAAGTGATTTGTAAAATATGGAAAAGATAGAGAAATGATGAAATGAAAGCAAGGCATGAAGGTGCAACAACATGGAAGTGATGATGATCTATTAAAGAGATTGTCTTGAAAAATATATCCAAGGAAAAGAAGAAAAGCATCTAGCTTTCTTCATGTGGGTAGGAAACATGAACATGTGAATATTGAGCTGTTTTTAGGTCAGTTTTTGCCCCTTTATTCCTTCAATTATTTCTCCAACAAGCATTCCAAATTTCACTATGACCTCTTCATAAAAAATGTTCCATTATGAGTGTAGATCACCCTGGCAAAATTTCAGAATTTTTGGTATAGTGGTTGGGCCGAAAACGCTGCTGGACCTCTTACAGGTCCAGTTTTCCAGTTTTGCTTCTGCAAAAGATTGGACTGATTGTTTGAAGGCCTTCCACTCAAAAACATCTCTGGAACTCTTCATAAGAAATGATCCTTGGGCTGTCTAGAATGGATCTGGAAAGTTTCAGCACATTTCGATTTCATTTGGTTAGTCTGCCACCCCTCCTTCCTTGTCTAGCTCGGTTTTTTCCTAGCCGAAGTAGGAAAATATGCTAAAGTTGACTTGTCATACTTCCATAGTAGGCTTTATTTAGCCTCTAAATATATATTTCGAGCTTGTCGACAATATATAGCTTGAGCCACTGACATTGGCTCAATTTCTCCAAGACACGCCTTGTCAGGCCAAAATGTTTATTTTGGGTCCAAACAGTTAGGAGTGTGGTTTGAGCAACAGTAATTACAAGTGGACAATGGCACAACACGAGTCCAACGTGTTTGCGCATCAACAAACATTATGAAATATATAAATGTCTGCAAGTTGGTTGAATCGGTCTACAGAATCCCCTCGGATTTTTTGTAAGAACTGAATGAGTATTTTCGTATCTTTGCATAGGACGGTCTTGGTCCTATTAAAAAAAAAAAGAACTGAGGGCATAATAGACATTTCGCCGCGACTTTTAGATGGCAATGACCTATTAGTCTGAAATTTTGAAGTACAGGGACTAAATGTGTGAAATTAGAAGGTCAGGGACTGAAGTGTTTTATGATCAAAAGCTCAAGGACTAAACAGTATTTAGTCCAATATCTATTTACTCCACCAAAAGATTTCTGGGCCCACTTACCCAATTTAAAGATAAAAAAATAAGTTTGGGCTCCGAATAATTAAAAAGTTATTAGAGACTTCGCCGGAAACCGATCACTGGAATCCGGTCACCAGCCCGAGGTTGTCGGAGGTCCCCAAAGAGATCGTCGGAGATCTTATAAGTTGCCGGAGACTTTTATTACGCCCAATAAGAACCAATAATTTTTATAAGGGGCAATAAAAGTTTGTTACAAATTATTTTAGGGCAATAATTAAAATCTGACTTCTGTCACTAGTCACTGGAGGTCGTCAGAGATCTTATAGGTCACCAGAGATATTTTATTACCCCCAATAAAACCAAATAAATTTATATTTGTGGGGCAGTAAAAGTTTATCGGGTATCATTGGGGCCCATAAAAATTGGACACGGGACTCTGGTCACTGATCCCTGGACCCCGATCACCGGTCACCAGAGGTCCCCAAAAAAGTCGTCGGAGATCTTATAGGTTACCAGAGTGGTCGCCGGAAACTTTTATCACCCCACAATAAAACTCAATAAAATTATTATTGGGGGAAATAAAAGTCTACTGGATTTTAATGGGGGACAATAAAAGTGAATTAATTGGGTATTAGTGGGGGGTGCATTAAAACAGAACGCTAGATTACGATAACAGATCTGGAGGTTGCCAGAGGTCCCCAAAGAGGTTTTCGGAGACTTTTATTACCCCCAATAAACCCCAATAAATGTTTATTAGGAGGCAATAAAAGTTTATTGGGTATTTCTCTAAAGCTATAGACAAAGATATGAGAAACTTCTCTTGGGGCAACTCCTCTAAGTCTCCTCCTGTTGCTTGGGACCAAATATGCCTTCCCAAGTCTATGGGCGGACTTGGAATCCGCCCTATTTCTTTCTTCAATAATGTGGCTTTAGCCAAATTAGGCTGGAAGATTCTTATTGTTACGTCTCGTATCTCAACTTACCGATTTACTAGTCATTTGGACTGTAAACGTCAATTATTTTCACTTTTACTTTGTTTCGATACTTTTAGTGGCCTTAAAAATTGACTTTTTGTTCGGGTCAAAATTTGAGAAAATTTTCTTCTGGAAAGTCGTAGAAGACATTAAACCGAGTTCGTGCATATGTAGTACGTACAAATCGAAGTTCGTATAAAAAAAATTATAGCCAAAATATTAAAGTTACTGTTTATGGTAACTTTTTATATATATAGGAAAGTTACTAGGGTAAGTTTCCATTTCAGAAACTTAAATGGAAACTTACCGTCAGTCTCTCTCTCCTCCCTCTTTCTCTCGGTTCCCTCTCCCTCTCCCTCTCCGACCTCTTCACCTTCTTCCGGCCATAACTCCTTCATCCGATGACGGATTTTGACGCATAAGTTATCATTGGAAAGCTCTCTCCCTCCTCTGCATTTCTATGGTGTTTGGTGATTGATTCTAGACTGTGGAGAGTGCAACAACGAGAAGAAGAGGACAGTCACTGTAGCAGTTTTGAGTCAACGCTGGTATCTCCCTATTCCGGCCACCTCCGGTGATAAACCTTGGTCCATTGGAAGTGCCTTGAGACGTAGATGATGTTCTCCAAGTATTTAGCAGCGATTTGAAGCGTGGAGGAAGAATCGAAGGTTTGAATTTTCTCATTGTTCATTATCGGGGTTTACTGTTTTCATAATTGTTAAGGTAGTTCTAGTTGTTTTCTGACTTGGCGGTAGTTGAGAGAAGTGTTAAGGAAGTTGAGATGGGGTTGCTGCCAAAATTTGGTGGCCATCGGAGGTGGTGGCCGGTGGCATATGGGCCCACATGCCACCACTGTGCGAGGCACGTGGCTGGTGAAGATTGGAGAAGTTTTTAATCGATTATGAATTTCTGAAAATTTAGAATTTCGATTATCAATTTACGAGAATCCGACCGTCGGATTTCTCTCGAATCTGCCCTAAAACTTGTAAATTAATGAAATGGTGTTAGTGGTAATGTTTGGGTTGAATCGGAGAAGGAAATGGAGATGTTGACTTAAGATTATTGATTTTGGAATCGTATTTAATTGCTGAATTGTTATTCACGGAATATAATTGTGTACAGGGTGCTATACCTAGTTACCACTCGACGAAGAATCTCGTATGCGTGGTCACCTAAATAGTACTGTGAGTGGACTTTTATTTTCAAAGAATGATGCATGCAATTATATTTCCTGAAATAATAATTTATTTATCGAGCATAACATTTTGCTTTGGATTATAATTTTGGCATTGTTTTTCCATATGAATTTTGGATACGAATTTATTATGCTCGGATTTGAAGTTATGATTTATTTTCTGGAATATGATTTAATTTTCAGAGATTAATTATGATTTATTTCAATTATGTTTCGGAAATGGATTTTGAGCATTCGATAGTTTATCTCCGATATATGATTTTAATTGAAATCATGATTTATGTAATTCTTGACGAATTATTTTCCAAGTTGATTTCTGGAATTTAGTAATATATTTTATTCGTCAATTTTGAGATTTCTGCCATATTATCGGACTTGAGGTTTTTTAAAGGATTGTTATATTTATTATTTCTCGCCTATTTGTTTATGTTTTCGATAGTTTATCTCCGATATATGATTTTAATTGAAATCATGATTTATGTAATTCTCGACTAATTATTTTCCAAGGTGATTTCTGGAATTTAGTAATATATTTTATTCGTCGATTTTGAGATTTCTGCCATATTATCGGACTTGAAGTTTTTTGAAGGATTGTTATATTTATTATTTCTCGCCTATTTGTTTATGTTTTTGAGAATGTTTTGGCGTGCGGGGTCACGTCATTGGAATATATTTGTTTTCTCATGAGGAATTGGGGAAGCCTTATGGATTTACTGGATTTGAATGTTTTCTTCACCATATCGGGGTCGTTCTATTAGTTCTCCTCCTCACATACTTTATGTGTGTGGGTGGCAGTTGAGGTGATTGGTTCTCCTCCTCACATAAGTGGCAGTTGAGGTTATTAGTTCTCCTCCTCACATACTCTGTGTGTGTGAGTGGCAGACGAGGTTATTAGTTCTCCTCCTCACACAATCTATGTGTGAGTGGCAGTCGAGGGTAGCTCCTAAAGGGCTCCTTTACCTGTATGGTGATATTTCTTTTCCATGTCCTATTATTACTTGACTAGCGGGGCGAGTCCGATTTCTCTTAACCAGCGGGGCTGGTATGTTTTCACGAGATTTTGAGTTTAAAGAAATATGTTTTACAAACGTTGCATGCATCGACGTTCTATAAGTTTAAATACAAGGGAAAGTATTCAAGTTTGCTTCATTTAAATTATCTTGATTATTTATTTTTGTCCACTCACACTAACGTGTTTTTCAATTACTTTCCCCTGGGCCCTTCGGTTTCAAATGCCCAGTTTGCAGGCTAGATTAGTTGAGATCGATCGTACATGGAGTTGAGGTATAGCCAACAGCACAGCTTCCGCGTATCCATTTTATCCATGTTTTCCTTGTTTACCTTTTATATTAGAATTGCTCTAATAACCTGTGGGATGAATGTTATTAGGTTGAGATTTGTACTTGTGAAATGGGAGATGTTGAGATATGATTTGGAGAGTATGGTGGCTCCAGGAGAATAAGGATGGATGGTTTAGAAGTGTAAATGTCTTTCTACAGGTTTTGGGTAATCCATTTTTAGGGGAAGTTCTGCCAAATTTTTTGTAGAATTTCTTCTAAGGTGGGCCATGCAGGACCACTTTGGATTTCAGGGTGAAATCTGGGGCGGGTCCTGTCACTTAAGGACAATGATAACTGGTGGATTAGATTTGGGCAAATGGACATTTTCCCTATAAAGGAATATGTACATGGATTAGATTTGGAGTGGATTGATCTAAATCCGAATTCATTTAGTAATAAAAAATTTATACCTGATCCGATCGAATAACTTGGCGGATCATTGATAACTCAATCCAAATCCGTATCCAATGGATTAAGGACCCATTCCGTTGATCTGATCTGTTTATAATAATGAATATTTTTTAATTTTAAATGATAATATTAAATTTTTATATACTTCATAAAATAATAATAAAATATTATTTTTTTGTGTACAAAAATAGTGACAAAGTATGTTACCACTCTAAGCTGAGACTTGATTTGGATAAAGCTCTCTCCAATGAGTGTTTTACACTAATAAAATATTTTATTAAAATAAAATGAAGAATATCACCGAAAATTGAATTACATAACTAAAATATTCCAATTAAAGAACACATACAAACCTCGACACCTGATTCTTGAATTTGAAAGATGAAACTGGTCGTATAAACATTGGTCCAGAGCTCTTCTTTTCATATTTCAGTTTTCTTCTTTGTGGTTTAAAACTTTTTTTTTTTTTTTTGAGTAAAAACGATCCATTTTCCCGTACATCTTATAATGTTAGTGAGATTTGAACTTTTGATCTCCAAAATATCGATTATTCAAATAACCAATATCCAAGTCACTTAATGTAAGGCTGCTCGCGCCGGTTGTCGGGGGAGATTCCAGAACCGAAGTACGACGTACTCCTGAATGCAGAAAGAAAGGAGGCCTGGCTGGCGAGGAAAGAACAAGAGGAGGTGGAGATGCAGCCAGGGGGCTGTGGTACAAGATTCGGCCTTCATCCGGCTAAACATACTGGATGGTCTATGGCGGCACCGGATTTTCCGACGATCGGGCTGACAAGGACCCGGGAGGAGTGGGAGGAGAATTCCGGCCAACTGGGACCTAGAGATGAGAATGACATGGAGGTAGTGGTAGAGAGTACAGAGGAGGGGCGCACCAGTGAGCCAAACCATAAGAGGAGGAAGCTAGAGGTGGAGCGGGGGACGACGACGGCGGAGGGGCTCACGGAAGTTACTATTATGGATTGTTCTTCTTTGAGGGAGGCAGTATTGTCGAGCTCGGTGATAGCACAATCATCACTTAAGGTCCCACTTCCGGATATTCATCCATTGTTTGTGGATCAGGTTTTAATTCAAAAGCAGTCACAGTCGGCTGATCCCTTAATTAAGGAGTTGATTAGGAAGGGGAGTAAGGGTACAGCTGGAAAGTCAAAGGAAGTGGGGTCGGGTAATTATCAATCCATGCAAAAGCCTTTGAAGGATGGCCAGAAATGTTCCATGATTGATGACCATAATGAAGTCCAAAATGGGATTCGACCAAGTGGGGGACAGGGAGGGGCCAACCTGTCTCCATCAACCAAGAGGCCTATTGGGAAGATTCTAGAATGTTCCAAGAAGTCCAAGAAGGCTAGTAAGAAGGGGTTCTTGGTGCGAAAACTCCCTAGCTCTCCGAGTCGGAATTTACCTTTGAGTCTTGGACGTACTCTAAAACGTTCCTCCGTGATGGGTCCGGCACTGACCCATCACGAGAAATGAATCTGCTATGTTGGAACTGCCAAGGAATTGGGAATCCTTGGACAGTTAGAGGTCTTAAAGGGCTTGTGTCCCTAATTCATCCCAATGTAATTTTCTTGTCGGAGACTAAGTGTTCTGTAGCTGAAATGGTTGAGGTTCGGTGTCAACTTGGTTGGCGTAACGCGTTTGCGGTGCCTTGTAAATTTCAACAGAAAAAGAGTGGAAAGGGTGTGAGTAGAGCTGGAGGGTTGTGTCTTATTTGGAATGATGTTGTCCCGGTTTCTCTTCGGAGCTATTCTGGAAATCATATTGATGTCCAGATTGGCAAGGCCTCTGACCCTAAACGATGGAGATTTACCGGGATTTACGGCCACCCCAAAGTGGAGGACCGCCATCGTACTTGGACGCTTCTTAAAACTCTTGGGTTGCAGTGTAATTTGCCTTGGGTTATTGGTGGAGACTTCAATGAGATTATGTTTAATAGTGAGAAAGAAGGTGGTCCAGTTAGATGCGAACGACAAATGGACGGCTTCAGGGACTTTGTTGAGATCTTTTCTCTTAAGGAGTTATCCTTTACGGGTCCGAGCTTTACTTGGAGAGGGAAGCGTTGTGGCGAATGGATTAAGGTCCGGCTTGATCGATTTCTTATTACTAATGGGTGGTCTGATTTGTTCCCAGTTTCTAGGGTGATTCACCAATCCCCTAATAAATCTGATCACCTTCCAATTTCGTTGGAAGTTCGGGAATGCCGATCACAAAGGAAAAAGAAGCGAAGGAAGAGGTTCCGCTTCGAAGAACTTTGGCTCCGAGATGAGGAATGCACTAGAGTTGTTGAGAGGGGCTGGAGTTGGTCTGGTGGGAGTGATGCTGTTTCTAGGGTTTGTGGGAAAATCAATGAAACACGTCGTGTGTTACAAGATTGGAGCGACGTGAAGTTTGGGTCTTTGGGTAGGAGTATTAGTGAGATTAGAGAACAGTTGGCTACTTTCTACGACTCTTCTTTCTCTTCCCCACCGGATGACACAAGGGTTGCTCTTGAAAAGAAGCTGGATGAACTTTTAAAGCTTGAACAAGATTTCTGGAATCAAAGAGCGAAGGTTTTCTGGTTAACGGAAGGTGATCTGAATACCCGGTTTTTCCACCAAAGGGCTAGTAACAGACGGAAAAAAAACCGGTTGAAAGGGCTATTCAATGATTCTGGGGATTGGTGCACGAAGGATGGGGAGGTTGAGGAGATTGTCTTGTCTTATTTTCGCTCCTTATTCACGACTTCTCGGCCTCAGGGCTGTGCTGAGGTAGCTTCTTTTTTGCCTCATTATATTACTGACGAGATGAACGAGATGCTTTCAGGTATTATTACAAGTGAAGAGGTGTATCGAGCTCTCAAGCAAATGCACCCGGGAAAGGCACCTGGCCCTGATGGATTTGCACCGTGTTTCTATCAACGGTTTTGGCATGTTGTTGGGAGCGATGTAACTGAGGCCATACGGTGCTTCTTGAATTCAGAGGTTCTGTTGAGGCATGTTAACCACACAAATGTCACCCTTGTACCGAAGGTGAAGGAAGTTGAATACATGAACCAACTTCGTCCCATCAGTTTGTGTAATGTTCTGTATAAGTTGGGTTCAAAGGTCCTCTCCAACAGGTTGAAGCCGCTATTGCCAGCTCTTATTTCACCTTATCAGAGTGCGTTTGTGCCCGGACGTTTAATTTCGGATAATTCCCTTGCTGCTTTTGAGATCTCACACTTTCTAAAAAAGCGTAGAAGAGGACTGGTCGGCTATGGGGCTCTCAAGCTCGATATGAGCAAGGCCTATGACCGTGTTGAATGGGTGTTTTTGGAACAGGTTCTGAATAAGCTAGGGTTCAGTCCCATTTGGATTGGTTGGATTATGCGATGCGTTCGGACTGTCTCTTACTCCTTCATAGTAAATGGTGATCCAAGAGGCCATATTGTACCTACGAGGGGACTCAGGCAAGGAGATCCAATTTCCCCTTACCTATTCCTATTGTGTGCGGAAGCATTGTCTAGAATGATTATTCGAGCTGAGGAGTCTAGCTCTTTGCATGGGGTTCAAATTTGCTCAGGTGCACCTACAATCTCTCATCTCTTCTTTGCTGATGATTCGTTTATCTTCTTTAAGTCAGAATTAGAGGAATGTTATGTGCTTAAGGAGATCTTTGGGTCCTATGAAAGAGCGTCTGGCCAACTCATCAATTATCAAAAGAGTAGTGTGTCTTTCAGCAAAAATGTGAAACGAGACAAACAAGACGTTCTTGCTGCAGCTCTGGAGGTGGTACGGGTTGATAAACACGACAAATACCTGGGATTACCTACTGAGTTGAGTTATTCCAAGACCGAGGCCTTTAGCTTCCTCACTGAACGGGTCCGGAAGAGAACACAGGGATGGAGAGAAAGGTCGTTGAGCGCCGCTGGTAAGGAAGTTATGTTAAAGGCAGTGGTGCAATCCATTCCGACCTATGTAATGAGCTGCTTTGAACTCCCTAAACACCTTTGTTTCGAAATGCACCGGCTTATGGCTAGGTTTTGGTGGGGGGACAAGATTGATGACAAAAAAATCCATTGGTTGGCTTGGGAGAGATTGTGTGTTCCCAAAACAGAAGGTGGTCTTGGATTTCGAAACATGGTTCATTTCAACCAAGCTTTGCTCGCGAAGCAAGGTTGGAGAATTCTTCAGTCACCGGATTCATTGGTAGCTAGGTTGTACAAAGCTCGGTATTTCCCGCGGTGTGACTTTCTGGATGCTGTAGTGCCAAAAGGGGCCTCGTATGCATGGCGTAGTATCATGCATGGCAAAAATCTGTTACGTAGAGGGGTGAGATATAGGGTTGGCAATGGAGCACATATTTCTGCATGGCGGGACCCGTGGGTTCCACTACCCATACATTTCAAACCATTTTCCTCTCCAGCTGTGGGCTATGAAGAATTGAGAGTATGTGACTTAATGGTGGAGAACGATTATGAGTGGAATGTTCCACTTTTGGAAGCTTTATTTACACCACTGGAAGTTGGCATAATTGCAAGTATCCCTCTAAGCCTTAGAGGAGCAAATGACAGCTTGATATGGCACTATGATAAGAGAGGAAACTATGGAGTGAAAAGTGGATATCATTTGGCCCGCCTTGATGATGGTAGATCTGACCGGGCTTCTAGTTCAAATGGGTCTTATGGGATTAATGCTACTTACTGGAAGATAATTTGGGGGGCCAACATCCCACCTAAAGTGCGTGTGTTCGTATGGAGACTACTCAGAGGCATTTTACCTACAAGAAGAGCTCTCTCCCATAAGGTTAGTCTTCTTGATAGTAATTGTCTTTTTTGTAATCATGCATTAGAAGATGGTTTACACTTATTCAGAGATTGTGATGTTACCACATGCTTTTGGGTGTGTACCAAATTGGGTCTTTTGGCCAAGAAGGTGGAGGCTTCATGTGTGGAGGATTGGGTGTTGAACGTCATTGATAAATTGGATGGTAACCAACGTTGTGCTTTTTTCATGGCACTCTGGGTCATATGGTCTGAAAGAAATAATGTCTTGTGGAACGGAAATTTCTTCTGTGCTTCTAATGCTGCTCAATGGGCTAGTAAATTTCTTGAGGAATATCAGCAACTTCATGTGCATGGAAATGCGAAAGGTAGAAGGGAAAAGTCCAAATGGCAGAACCCCCCTAGTGGGCGTCTGAAAGTGAATGTGGATGGGAGTTACCGGGCTGATCATGGTGATGGTGGAGTGGGAGTTGTGATACGTGATGAAAATGGTATGTGTTTGTCAGCTCTGGCTCGATATTTCCCACATGCTTCATCTGCTCTACATATGGAGGTTGAAGCTTGTAGGGCTGGGCTTTTATTGGCAATCCATCAGGACATGACCGTTATTGATATTGAGAGCGATTGTTCCCTTGCTGTCACTGCTATACAGCGTGAGGTGGAAGATAGATCTGACATTGGGCGAATTATCGATGATTGTAAGTCATATTTGACATCTTTTCACTCAAGTCAGGTTAGCCACATCTTCCGTGAAGCAAACGGTGTGGCCAACAGGTTAGCGCACCTTGCTAGTTTTAATTATATTTCTGATGTTTGGTTAGATGAGACTCCTGTTATTATTCGGGATGTTCTCTATGAGGATGTTTGTAATCTTTCTAATGTCGCTCGGGGTTCAGGTATTATGTCCCCCCCGTTGCAAAGTTTTAATTCAATAAATGGAATCGGGCGTGGGGCTGAGCCTCCCAGCTAGGCTGGGTTCCAAACCCTTTTCAAAAAAAAAAAAAAAAAAAAAGTTATTCTCAGACAAAAAAAGTGTGACGATTGAACATGCGGTTCTTTAGTGTCCTACATGTTTTTGCTTTTTTCTTTTTGGAAATATATTTCTGTTTTTCTTTTGGGCAGATGGGATGAATTTCCGAATCTAGACTTATGGTTTCAAGTTCTTAACAGCGTGTTCCCGCTCATAATATATGAAGCACAATTCTCATTCGTTCCGTCTTCTTCCTTTCCAGTTTCAGCTGACAATTTATTTCAATACTGAGTTTACATTCCATTCCATTCCCTCGACGTCAAGCTTATCTTCCTTCCATTCCCTCACTTGCGCTCGACTTATGAAAAAATATGCCCTATTCATCCGATTTCCAATGTCCAACTGAGGCTGAAAAGCAATTGGGTATCGAGGGAAGTGCCGGAGGTATCGAATATCTCTACCTTATTGTGTTTGAGTGGATAAGGGTTTCAGAGATGAACTATATTTATGCTCACCAGCTGTTTGCGGAAATGCATTCTTCATTAACTTTCTGCATCCCATGACCGATACCAAATCATTGAGTTTGTACATCTTCATTGCTCAAAATATGGTTTTGGTACTTGAAAGTAGTTAGTTTTCTGTTTCTTTCTTGGACTCAGAAATGAGAAATCCAATTTTATTAATTTTTGTTTTACTTCAATCAGGGGAACTGGGAAGGGGTTTAGACAGCTCACCTCTCTTAAACAGTGGCATATTGGCAGTAGCTGCAGTGCTTGGCCAGATCAGTAGGTTGCCTTTGCTAGAACAACGATGCTAGACAGAAACAGGCGAATATTGGTCCAAGATTGCTCACATCAAGGACATACTCATCAATCGAACTTATATGATGTGCATTGGTAATTATTCAGTTCGATCTATTCTTATAGGGCTTCAATAGAAAATTGCCTCTCAATTGGATTTACCTCTGATCTTAATGCATGTCTTCGTTTCAATGCAACATTATTTTCTTGACTTAAACTCCTTGTATAGGCCTCATGTTCCTTATCATTCCTCAGTTATTAAATGTTGGATTGAAGAATTCCCAATGCTGTTGAACTAGGTTGCTTTAACTTTAATTTATTTTGCACTTGCATCAGTGATTACTCGAGAACTTTTGATTTTTTTTTTTCCCTCTAGACAATTACATCCTTCAATTTTCAGTTTCTAAATTACTACTTCTTTCATGGAACTGCACTTCAAAGGAATTTTGGTGAGTCTGCATAGGCTCTTGTTTTCTACGAAACGAAAAATCTCACAAAAAGGATGTGTGGAAACGTCTGCTGGCAATGCACGAGTCATCCTGGCTGCAAATTGATCAAATGAGATGGATTACAATTTACAAGAATCAACTCATTTCAGGCCAGGTACTCATGAAAGTTAAAATATAAACGACAGTTATCCCTATGTATCAAAATGTGTATTCATAGTATAATACTCTTTGTCAAAATTTTGACAGCTTTTTGCTTTCAATATTTTGGCACTGTGGACCAAGTTAGATCCTTTACAGATATGAAGAAGTGATTAAAAAAATGTAATTGCAATACATTGAGCACCAACTTCGTTGTAATCTATAGGTATATGTTCTTTTTAAATTCTTGTGCTTCTATTTGTGGTCATTGTAGCTAAGCCATTAATTATTTTGATATTTTGCTGCCATTAATTACTATTCAAGCAGTCGGAGCCTCTCAAGAGTCTCAATCTTCCCGAAGGTGACAAAATATATTGAAAACTTCCAGTTTCAGTTCTACACATTGTCTATGTGAATCCTCCTTTCCAAAGTTTTCTTAGGTACTGAAGAATTCCCAATGCTCTTGAACTAGGTTGCTTTAACTTTAATTTCTTTTGCACTTGCATCAGTAAGTTTTCTTAGCTACTTACACTTATATGCCATTACATTTACTCTCATATGGTTTTGGCAGCAATTTATGGAAGCAGGGATGAAGTGTACATCATTCTGCAGTTCCCATTAACTTATATATATAATAAGTTTAAACTACATAAAATAGTAGATTAGTTGATACAAACAATTGTTGTCATGGTGCACACAAAAGTAAATTGGCTTAATACCAATTTAATGGTAGATTTTCATATTATCTCTTGAATATTAGAAATAAATTACTTGGTGTTCAGGTGATATCAGCATAGGGAACAGAAATAAACAGCATCGATCAATTGTGTCTGGTCTAAAAGCAGAGGTTAGATTTGGTGGATGGTTCATCGTTAAGTGTACAAAGTTGATTGCAATACTCAGTTGGGAGAGGCTTTGGAATGCAAGATTTACCTGCTTTTCTATTAGAAAATTAAATATATAAAATTCCTGTTAGCACCAACTGTGCTCTTCTTTCTTTTTCATTTTAATACAACAAAGAAATGAATTGAAGCATTGGATAGTTTGCTTGTTCTCTGGAAGATTCTGCATCAAATTAGACTTCTACACCTGAGAGTTTTATACTGCCATTCCTTGTACAAGAGAGGTACGTTATAAGAATTGAATAGGGGTTAAGCCCGTTTGCCTAAAATCACCATGTATTTTGCCCAATTGGTCCAACAAGATGATATTTTGCCCAAGTACACAATCTTTAGGGGAAAAGACTCTTAAGGGTAGTCCTTTTTAAAGTAGTGTCTAATGTATCATATGCTGACTTTTGGGTCCAAAATTCACTTTTCTCCTAAAACAAACTTGTTCACACTTCTGAGAAAAACAAGACTAGCCTTCAACATGCTCAAGTTTTTCACCTAACGGTTATCTTAACAGGTGGAATCACTGCTGCTTGTTTCTATCCTAAGCTGAGGCAAGTTTTCTTAAGAAGTAGAAAATCTGAACTTAAAGGTAGTATATGATACTTGGCAGAACGTAAAACTTTTAACAATAACAGATAATTTAAATAAAAAAAAAACTGATGAAGTGGGTGAACACAATTAATTTATTCATATAAACATATTTACAAACTAAAAATTCAGAGCCTCATTCTCAGGTAAACAGCTAAGAAGAAGCTGTTTAGCTATCCATAAGAATGATTACAGATACTTTCTTGTAATGAAAGCACACTTCACTCTTAGATAGGAAGGAAAGAGCACACTGCTACTATAGCTTTCTTACTTCTTGAGAGAATCTGATTCTTCTCAATTTTCTAATCTAGAACTGATATGGCAATTTTTCGAATAATCTTCGAATGCCTTACAACTGAAGCTAAAGCTCCTTATATAGGGAGCGGACTCCAAACTGGAATTCAAAACTACTTATATCTACAGAACGACTCCGTGATTTCCTGCTTTCCTGAGTGCTCCTGCAGGTGGAGGTCGGACGGGGAAAAGCAGATTCCTCTAGGTGAAATGTTTTTCACCTTACTTTTCTGAAAAGCAAAAGTAGCTTTTGGGAAAGATCCAAAAGTACTTTCGGTGCTTTCTACACCTACTGCTTCACATGTTCTCGTCTGTTTCTGAATTGTGACCAAGGACAAATGAGTCGTTGTCTGCCTGGGCCATTCGAGCAATTGTTGCATTGTCTTCGACATCTATATCAACATACATCTTGTAGTGGTTGTCTGTTTCAAGCTTTTCAACCCACTGTAAGAATGCCAGTGTCGAGTCTATCTCCTTTCTTGTGAGAGATAGGAAAAGATCACTGCTGACTACGTAAGGATGATCGTACACAATGATAATTGTCTTTTCTCCTGCTACCAGGAAAGTATTCTTGGTATCTTCAGAGATGATCTTCTTGATGTATTCTAGTGACATGGCCTTCATCCATGGGATGCTTGAATTTGGCTGATCATTGTAAGCAACACAGGCAGGCTGAAGATATCTTCTTTGAATGATCCTCACATAATGATACGGAGAAATGTATTCAACTTCACCGTTTGTTTTCTGAATCCATTCTGGTGGGGTGGATCTGAACTTCAATCTCAGCATGCAGTCATTTTTTCTGATATTTTTGACTGTGTTGACTATTATAGGGGGCAGTCCCTTGAGATTATCATTTGTTTTAGTCCATAAATTATGAAAAAAACCATTTTCAACAAGCCAAAACTTGTGTTCTTGAGGATGTTCACTCTGAACATTGACTAAGTATCTTCCAACATAAGGTCCAGCAATAATGAAGAGAGTTGGAGGAATACAAGCCTCAGAATTATGCCTTCCTATCAGATTATGGAATTTGAACCAATCTGATTCTTTTAGTGCTATGATAGGAATTCGAGCACTTTCTGGATCTTCAAGACAGTGAATTTTTTCACTTCTAACAGCACTCTGCTGTATTTGAATTTCTTCATGCTGTGGTCTAGCATTTTCATGGAGTTCTTCAGCTAAGGCGAACAAAGCTGGGAATATGATACCACTATTTCTTTCCTGAAAGGCAAATAAGAGATTATCCAGGATTGCCTTCTGGTGGTAAGCTAGCCTCTTGCCAGTTCTGAACACAGGATCAGCAAAGGTTCTTAATTCATAATTAAAAACATTTATTACTCCAGTTGGAGTTGGTTTGCTTTTTGGCAAAGCAACAGCCGTCAACGGTCTTGATGAGCCTTTACCGTCTGCCGTTTGAGACGGGCTAGCCAATCCTTTACCCTGGGATTGATCAGTTGAAGCTAGTCCTTTTGGACTTAGCAGGAATCTTTTGAGGATTTTTTTTTTCTTTAGGATCCTCAGCAGGTTCATGTTCTTTCCCAAGTCTTCTGCTTCTAGGATTACGACCTTCGTCTTCATCTTTTCGATTGAACATGGCCAGTTCTCTGGTTAAGGTGTCTGGAAGATAGTTCTTGTTTCCTGCAATTAATTCAACATTATAATCATATTGGTTAAGAAATAATTGTCAATTTGCTAGTCTTACTCTATCAGCAGCTTTATCAAGTTTAAAATTTTTGAAATTATTTACTCTAGCATAATCGGTGCGAACAGTGAAGGGTTTTCCAAGAAAAGCTGGAGAATTTAAAATCGTTTTCTTGACAGCCAAAATTTCTTTTTCCCCTGTGGGATAATTCAGTTCTGCAGGGCTGAACTTGCCACTATAAAATTTACAGATCTTTTCAATGTTAGTTTCAGGCGTTTTTGCCAGAACAACACCGGACCAGTAATTTTCACTCGCATATGTTTGGAGGATAATTTCATCATCTTCTTCTGGTTGTTGTAGAGGAGGGAGATTCTTGCAGAGTTTTTTTATCTGCTTCACAATTTTTTCATCATCTTCTATGAAGTTCCATTTTCTTTTGGAACTGGTTTTAGGAGATAACATTGCTGTTAGTCCTGAGATTTTGGGAATGAAATCTCTCCCATAATTTATGACTCCTAGGAATCTCTCTAGACTCTTAGCATTAGGAATTCTATCTGGGAACTTCTAGATCTTCTCAAGGATGTGAGGTTGGAGTTTTATTACTCCGTTTTTGATATTTATTCCTAGGAAATCAACTTCATTGAGGATAAAGAAGATTTTCTTTTCTCCCAGGATAATTCCATGTTGAACTATCAGCTTTACAACCTCGTGGAGGTGTTTCATGTGTTCTTCTTTGTTTTTGGAAAAGACAATGATGTCATCAATGTAGACGACGCAGAACTCCGCAACATGTTTGAAGATGTTGTCCATCTTTCTTTGGGAGATTGAGGGAGCTTGCTTTAGAACAAAAGGCATTACTAACCATTCGTAATGGCCTTGTGGTGTTCCGAATGCAGTGAGAGGAATACTCTCAAGATGCATCTTGACTTGCCAAAACCCTACTTTGCATCGAATTTTGAAAAGACTTTAGCTCCTCTGAGCTGGTTGATCAATACTCTTACTTGAGCAATTTGATAACCGTCTTTGACAGTCTTCTTGTTGACGTCTCTGTAGTCAATCACCATTCTAGCTTTCCTCTGAGATTTTCTGCATGATTTCTCACGTAGAATGTTGGAGCATGATGAGGGCTAGTGGAAGGTTGAATTAATCTCTTGTTCAGGAGATCTTCAATATCTTTTCTGAATTCTTTCTGATCTTCCTCTTTGTACTGAGGAATGGCTTTGACATGACAGATAGCATTCATATCATGTAATCTTAATTCACAGACCACTGGGTCTTTTTCCCAAAACTTCTGAGCGTCTACATCGATATTCTGCTCGAGTAGTTTCTTGATTTTCTCAAGGGTGGGAATTTTCTGAGACTCAAGCTTGTTCTGAAAGTGCTTGAGGTTATGCTCATGGATGAAACTAGCTTCTTCATCAATGCTAGTTGTTTCTTCTTCTTCTTCTTCTTCTTCTTCTTCTTCTTCTTCTTCTTCTTCTTCTTCTTCTTCTTCTTCAGAAGATGATTCTTCAACAAATAGTTCTTCTTGTTGTTTGACTTGGAGGATGGTTTCAAATTTGGGTTTGTAAGGGGTAAGGGTAAGATCACCATTATTTTGTTGCGATCTCTGATATTGTGTAGTAAAGTTGGGACCTACTACACTTTTGGCTTGTGTAAGCCTGTCTACCCAGAACACTCGTTCTCCTTTTCTGAAGCCTATCGCTTCTTCATCTTGGATGAATCCCTGTTGGAGAATAAAATTATTTTCCAACAAGAAGTCAGATCCTTGGCCTTCTGATTGCCGAACATTATGGATGATAAATGTTCCTCCACCAATGTTGATGTGAACATTTTTTGCTACTTTATTCATTGTGAGATGGCTTCCATCAAATGTAACACCAGTAGCTGTTCTTTTCTTATCTTCTTTTCAGAGTTCTTCTGGAATTGCAAATCTCTTTGCAACTGTGAATCCCGATCCATTATCTACAAATGCATGTAGATGATATTTTTTATGATCAGGGAATTTGAGTCCAATCTCTATGTAGTTGCTGTATCTACTAGTAGAGACGACTTTCAATTGTTGAAGCTCATTTTCTTGAGCTTGTTCCTGAGATATGAATGGTTTACATTCTTTTGGAACATTTTCTGGTATTTCAACCAGTTCAATGGTTGCACCGAGTTTTTCTTCCTCGATGTTTTCTTCCTTTTCTTTTGAGGAAGATGGTTCCATAATTTCTTGGAACATAGTTTCTAATTCTTTCTCTTTTTTCTCAGAGAAATATTCTTCATACTCTTGTTCTACCAATTGGCTGACAAGGTCATTTTTGGTATTTCTTCTTGCTTCTGCTATGAAGCATTCTTTGTGATAAGTCTTTTTAGACCTTTCACATAACATAGGAAGTCCATTCTTTTCATGACATAAACAGTAGTCACAAACGAATGTACCAAGGTTCACCTGATAAGAAGACGTTATTGCTTCCGTCTTACTTTCTTCCCAGTTTTTGACGTGTAGCACTCATCTGTCTAGATTCCAAGTACTTTATTTCAGAATCTATGTCGGAATCAGATGATTCTTCTTCTTCAGACCAGGCAGAGTAAACTAACCTGTCATCATCTTCATCATCAGAATAGGCTATTTTGTAGCCCTTCATATTTGCTGTTTCTACTATAGGCTCATATTCTTCGAATACAACTTTAGTAGATCTTTTATCCTTTTTCCAGGCATTCATTGGCATAGTGCCCTTCAGCTTTACATAACCAGCATCTGCAAGCTTTCTTGCCTGGTTGAGTATTCTGATGGTTGACTCTTCTTTTTTTTGAAGAATTTCTTTTTAGGATCTTCATCCTGTTATTTCTTGTAATTGGAACTTTTCTTGAATTTCCAATATTTTTTCTTATTTTTTGAATTTTTTCGAGTAATATTTTTTTTTTCTTTTTCTATGGAACTTAGATTCATGACATCCCCAGTTGGTTGGCATATCCAGTATTCCATAACAGAAATTTTCAACTCCATTGAGTTGTTTCTTGGCCATCTTAGCTCTAAGATTGGCTTTGCATTGTTCTTTCAGTAATTGCCGAATTCTGTCAGCAATTCCTCCAACTGAAAATCTTTCAATTGGTTTTTCTGCTATGCTTTCTCGCACAGCTGTTCTCCATGGTTCAAGGAGTTTCCTGTGCAACAGGTTGACTAGATCAGTATTTTCTAGTTCACCGATTGTACAGTAATATTCTTGAAATTCATTCAAGTATTCTTCAAAATATCTCATGTCATAAATTTTGAGAGCATGGACATTTGATTTGGCCATTTCTTTAGCCTTCTCACTCAGATTTGAGAGATCTCCACAGAACTGATCATACAGGGGTACTGCAAAATCATACGGAGATTTTGAATTTTTTATCTTTTCTAGCCAATCTCTTCCTCTGGCAGTCTCTTTAAAAGAGAAGTAATACCTTTTTGCTACTCTAGTAAGTGTAGTTTCATAATACACCTGAAGATCTGGTGCTTCAAATTTTTCAAGGGTTAGAGCAGAAGCCATCATCAGGCTATCAACCCATTGGTCAAGAGTTTTTCTCTTGTCTAGAGCTTTGTCTAGATTTAGCCAAATACCATGAGTGAAAATTGGTACTCTGGGTATATTGTCCTCTGGGACAAATCTTTGAGAATTTCTTTCTCCATTTTTGCCCGTAGGGGCTTTCTGTAAAGGGAGTTTTACTTTTCCCTTTTCTCTGGTGATGAAAGTTTTGGAGCTTTCTCCTTCTTCCATTTCAATATCCTGATAGGGAAGGAGTTTTCTTTCCTTTCCTGGTTTGAAGTTTTTCATTTCTTCTATTAGTTTTTCTAATCGTTCAGGATCTTCATAGGACTTTGCTTCATCATAGAGATCATAGAGCTTTTGTGCTCTAAGCATATTTACTGGTCTGTTCAGATCAGCTTCTAAATCTTCTTCAGTGATGGACTCTGATGGTTCTTCAGAGTATTTAGTACCACTAATTTCTCTAGTGCTGTAGCTTCTTCTGAGAAGATTGTTGTTTATCCTGACATTTTCAGGACAGACGTCACTTTTTCTGTGATCATCGAATTTTAGACTGATATCTCCAGTCTTTTTGATTTCATAAATTGCCGCTTTGGCATTTTCTGCTGGTTTTTTCGAACCTGATAATTTCTATTCAATACGAAAAGTTACTTCATTCCAAGTAACCTTATGAATCTGTTGTGAATGGTTCTTCTGACTGGTGAGGAATCCAGTAGTAAGACCTGAGATATTTGATATCCTTGTCTTTGATTCTACTGTAGTACTCATCAGTTTATAGTATATTCTGTATACTATTGCAAGTTCTTGCATATCCTTTTTCATTGATATGCCATCTGTCTTGACTCTCAGTCTTAGACAGTGAGCTGCATCTTTCAAGCTGGTTGAGAAGTTTGGGAAACAGTTGAAATATGTCACTTGATTGCACAAAGATGCTTCAAGGGTTCCCAACAGACTAGCTTGAAAATCTGTTAGTCTATTGTCTTGTAGGACACATAGAACTGAACATTTTATTCCTTCTCGAGCCAGAAGTTTTATGCCTACTTGGACTGCTCCAATGTGCATAAATTGATAATTTTTTGTTCTTGCTCGAGCAACTTCTTCAGGAGTGATCTTCAGAAGATCTGTTTCTCCTGTAGTTGAGGGGGTTGTAAATTCCAATAATTTGAAGTGGTGGCTATCTAACACATCAAATTTGCCCCTTTTATAGATTTGTTTAAAATCGAATTTTGAAATTGCGGAGTTTTTTACCTCCTGTTCAATTTCGTTGAATTCAAATTCTTCAGCATTGAGGAGTTGTACTCCCTTCTTTTTCCTGAAGATGCTCATCATTTTGACATCTCTTTTTTCTTCTTTCGGTTTTTCATACCGAATACTAGTTTGACTAGTAGAGGGTCCAAGAAAAATCATGTTTGGAACAGGATTCTTCTCAAGTTTCTCTAATGGTTTAAATCCATTAGCTTTCTTTGGTTTTACTATAGGCACTTTCTTGTCCTTCAGTATATTTTTCATAGAATCCAGCATTTTTTGCTGTTCATTGATTTTTCTACTAACACTTGTTAGCTTTTCTTCTTCCGTTTTTGGAAGTTCCTTGATATAATCTATTTTATTTTCCAATTTTTCTAATTTGTAGATTATAGAAGATAATTTTTCTAGATAATCTTGCACTACTAGAATTTTGTTCATAGACATCGGCCCAGAACCGATGTTAAACTAATTTTCGACCGATGTCTTAGTGGGTGTAGAGAAAGATATAGACATCAGTATAAGCGCGTTTTTAACCGATGTCCCAGACAACAACCAACATCGATTCTAAAAAACAAATCGATGTATAATCGTTATAATCATCATATTTTTGTATGTTAGGTATGTCTAATTCTTCATATTTTCACATTTTATGCTTAATAAAGTATATGTCGAACAATACTTACGTGAACATTTGCATCGATTTCTATTCCAGAAGCGATGTCCAGTACACTTGTAGACATCAGTTCTCACGAGTATTGTTTGTTCTTGGCCATTTTTACATGTAGCTTAGCACATTATTTTCTTAGGAACGATGTCTGTATCTTTAGGTGTCATCGGTTTTTTTTTAAGGACTGATGTTTCATTTAACACAGCACATCGTTTTCATTTAAGCAAAACGATGTTCAATGGTTTTATGTATATCGCTTGCTTTTTCTAGAACCGATGTGTTGTTTCATTGTAGACATCGCTTTTGTTTTGTAAAATCGATGTGCATTGGTTTTGGGTACATCGGTTCTGTGGACACAATTCGATATATTGATAATCATAAGACATCGATTTTCATTTTGATACTGATTTCTAATCTCTCAAGTGACTTCGTTTTCCTTGGCATTACTGTTTTGTTATGCTTTTATATACTTCACTTCATACTGACAGGCATAATGTGCAAATGGAAAAGAAATGCATTTCCCATCATCCAAAAATCGAGGCTTTCCATTAATTTTCTTTTCAAGTTCATGATTCAACATAATTCACAAAATAAAACCCCAAAACCGACAAAGGCTAGCCTAGACATTTGATCCAGCTTTAGAATTCTTATCTGTAGCCACTTTAGTAAACCCTATTGGAAATATTTCAATGTCTAGAGCTACAACACAGTACTCAGAAATCAAAGTACACATATGTACCCTATTCATATTCATCAGCAGCAACTTTTGGCTCTTCGTGTCGTTGAAACCAAGTGTACGTTGTATTTCCTGTGGTATCTCCAAGATTGCTTCTTCAACTCTTTGCTAGCCAAATATTGCTGGTAATTAAGTGTTCTGCAGGCAATAATAGACTTGATCACAGTTCATATTGATTGCACTGTAGGACCATATGATACATTGCATGTCAATGAAGTGATATAATTTACCCGCTGATAGTAAAAAAAATTATTGTTCACAATTGAATGACAAAATAGAATTAAGTAAACAATCCAATCCGACAGAAGAGGGCGTCAACTAAATGCACTGCAGCCAACTGCAGAAAATCAAGAAGCCAACCAAATGAAGAGCAGAAGGCACATCAATTATTCATGGTCATGGTGAATGGTCAAAGCAACAATATCACAAAAGAAGAATATAATCATACCCTGAGGTTTAACTTCTTTATGAGTTTCATGATAATATTCTTGGCGTTGGAGTAAAGAAAGAATAGTTCCATATTTGGCTAGGAAAATCAAAAAGAAGATAGTGATCTGCAGTAACATTAATAGGCAGCAGAATGCTATTGTCAATTTTACCACTACCCAGGGGACAAACTAGAAGAATGCTAACATGGCTAGCATTCTTCTAGAAGGATTGTGTGTGTAGTGAAGTTTTCAACTTAGGAAATAAGACTTAATGTTTCTCTCTAGCTAAGCTAGCAAGCTATATATACTGAATCTAAAAGTATAAGGAAAAATGTGTTGGCAATTGAGATACGGAAGTAAGAATATGAAAAAGAGAGAGCTATATATGAAAAACAACCGGTAGAGTTGTTATGACAAGTAAATTGAGTTATATATGTTGAGAAGATAAGAAAGGGTACATACCTGTGTAGTCTGAACCACAGACTTCTCAGTCACAATTTTCTCCCCTAGAAGGATTGACTCTACACGAAGCAAGTGTATATCAATGGAAGAAATTGGAACTGCAGATGCTTCTACTGTTAGTTCACCACTAACAGGATCCGATAAAGAACATTGAGTGGCCATTTTTCCAATGATTCGAAATCCACCTATTCAGCAATACCTCTTGTCAGTCATGGTATCATGAAAAAGAAAATGAGCATTCCCTTTCCAATAATAAAGGCTGACAATACTCCAAACTTTTAAGAACAGTAACTAGAGATATGTAAATGAAACAGAAAGCAAGTTACTTTAAATACAAAATCAGAAAGCAAGTTACTTTAACTAATATATGTAAATGAAACCACACAGAATAAAATCAGATAGCATCTTAATCTATAGTCAATGCATACCTTTATCACTTTCAACTATGAACTCCATTGTTGTAGATAACGACTTATACAGGTATCCTCTCGATATATCTACAGTCACTAAATACTATGGCACAATTCATCATCATGTCTCGGTTAAGTACGAAAAAAGAAAATGCATTTCAAAGGCAATCAGAAGCAATGATATATTCCCAACTAATAGTGTAAACTACAGAATATTTGTACTTTCCAAGGCAGAAAGATGCACCTGAATGTTAATATTTCCTCCATGGAACGTCTCATAGAACTTTTCGAGGTTATCTTCTTTTGGTTGCCTGATATGCATAGAAAACGGTATCTGCCACAAACACAGAACTTTAATTCGCAAATGGTATAATAGGAATTTGAATCCACCATAATTTACTGCAACTGGAAAATCGAAAGTGGCTAGAGGATACACTGCTACAGTTCCTAAACTACTTGTTATTCGTACCTCGGTTATGCCTGAAGCAATCTTTCCGGCAGGTCTAAGCTCAACAATTTTGTTCCTGCTTTCAAGTGAGAAAAACAAATCGGTTGCAGAACGCTTCCATATAATGGTACCAAACAAAATCAACATCTTTTTACATTCCGTTTTCTCAGATCATTTCAGACTCAAAATTCAAAGCACTAACAATAAAGATTTACCATTTTTCGAGTTTCCTGAAGATTTGAGATTGACACTGGGGTTCTCATTCTGACTCCCAGTTGCATGACCACTCTCATCACCTTCCTCATCATCTGAACCCTGCGAACACTGCAAAACAAGAAACAACAATTAAAAGAACAATCCTTACTTCACAGAACCAAAACCAAAAACCAAACCAAAAACCTTACTTCACAATTAAAAAATAAAACAAAACCAAACCAGAAACCTTACTTCACATTTTCACTATTAAAAGAACAATCCTTCCACTTACTTTTGGATCATCATTGCCCTGGAAATTGCCGTGGAAAGTATTGAAGTTCTCTTTCAGACCCTCTTCCTATTACACCACCAAACCCAAAATCAGTTCCACATTTCCCAGAAAATGTATAACAAAAAATCAACATATCAAATCTGAATCTTCATAAACAGTAAAAAAATCAAATACCTTTAGCTCCTGCAAAGCATTAGGGATTGCCCCAAACCCTTTCCAAGTATACTGGTTCCTAGCCTTTCGCAAAAGAACCTGTAAAATCAAATCACCCAAGTCAAAAACCCTCAATTTGGGGCAAAATTAAAGAAAATCAACCTCCTTTACATCTCAAATCTGCATCCAGACCAACCTTGTTTAGCTATTGCATTCCTCTAGTTCATTAGACGAGAGAAAAGCACAGACGAGAGAGAGAGGGAGGAGTGATTATAATCGATGCTATAATTTGAGGACTGATTCCAAGCTGGAACAAGGACATTTTAAGCTCTGCTGTAAAATCACCGAGCTCATATGCAAATAAACAACATGGATGACCCTATAACAGACCACCTATTAGCAAACTATTGATAAGATATATATAAGTAAAAAAAAAGGAAGGTTAAATTATATTCTTTGATTAGAAAAGGAATTGGAATCAACATATATAAAGAGGATGTAAATTCACATAAACACAACCCCACTGACCCACTCACTCTTAATAAGAGTAAAACATTTCTCACAGTTCTTATAAGATTAGTCTTTCTGTTGCATTGAGTGTCGTATCATTCCAAATGGATGCTGGAACAATGCCACTCAGTGAATTGTTCGCAATGGACCTGCCATGCGAAATAAATTCTCAGTTTATTCCATTGCAAAGTTTGTATAACGGAACTGCTATAACAATTAATAGCATTATATGTAAAATAGCTCCTCCAGTATTGACAGAGTACGGTCGAAGCTCAGATTTAGCTAAGTAAGATTAATAAACAATGCAGTGAACCATATAAATAATTGCAAAATAAGGAAAAAGCAGATTGAAATCACTCACAATCTTTGAAGCAGTGGAAGACCGGAAAAGTTGGCAGGAATGCTCCCAGTAAGAGTGTTGTTTGATAAATTTCTGTGGACATGGGTCACATGTTAAAATTAAAAATATCATTACAATCCTTCAAGAATCAAATATGTGAGTCCCCAAAACTCAATGACACATTTTTCAAAAAAACTAACATTAAATTCATGATAAGTGCCAAAATGTATATGCAATAAGCGTCGACCCAACAATCTGTTTCACTTTCCCCTACAAACAAAAACCCACAAAACAATCACACAAATCCAACAATACACAAACAGAGTTTTAAGCCCCAAAAGATTTGAACTTTGAATCTCCAATACCTTGTGTATATCAATACAGGGTCGGAAACGAACAGCACAGCTTATGAGTACTCAATCGCCAAAACCCTATAACCAAACAACAACAAAAATAGGTTCTATGTTATTACTGCATACAAAAAGTTACATACCAAAAACGAAAGCATAAACTTACTGAACGTTGCATATGGCCTAGACCCATCAAACTTCTTTTTACCGAGACAGTCCAATCTCAAAAGCATAACAAAATCAATAGTTCAAACTCAAGGTGACCATACAATTTCATAGCTCACAATTTCAATTGGAACAAAGATTGGAAGGAAGCAAGAGAGAACATAACCAAGCTGGACTTGACAAATTAGTTAATATTGAAGCCACCCACAAACTCTCGCTTCTTAAACTCTAAAGAAAAACAATCATACTTCAACAATAGCCCACAAATAAAAACAATAGCCCACAAAAACAGTCAGACGTACAGATCTGGTGTACAGAGAATGGCGTTCCGAAGCTGGACTTCGTCTCCGACCGGCATCGTAATTGAATCCTTCCTCTCAAACTCCAAGCTTTGATTTGAGAGATTAAGACAGAACGGCCTGGATGATACCCTCGTCCTCCTCGGAGCAAAATGCGGGGTCAGAGTCGCGGAATTTGGTGAGGCGCGTGAGATGAAGGACTGGACGAAGTCGATGCGGAAGAAGCCAAGGAGGCGATGAGTTCGAGTGAGGAAGAAGAGGAGGAGGAGGAGCTCGATCTTGGGAGGAGGAGGAGGAAGAGCTCGGGCTGGGTTCAGAATGGAGGTCGAGAATCGAGATTGAGCTTAGCCGCTTAGGGTTTGTGTTTTGGTTTTGGGGTCGGGCCGGGTGCTTTTTTTTTCTAAGTGTGAAAATTTTAAGTTTTAATCCCCGCGTCCTTCAATTCATTAAAACACTTAGCGCGTCCATGAAATGAGGTTCCCGCAAATTTTCAAACAAAACTTTTAACACCGGTTATTTTAAGACCCGATGTTAATAATATACATTTAAATCGGTATTTTCGTAAAGCGATGTTGGATTGCTTTTTTACATCGTGTGCAAGTCTGACCGATTTAAAACATGCGATGTCTATGAACAGATTTCTAGTAGTGTTGACATCTAGAAAATTCTTTCAGCAAGATCTGATGTTTCTCATCAGAGGATTTCAGTAGAGAATTCAACTTCTCTAATATTAAATCAGACATTATCCCCATTAGGGATTCCCGTTTTGAGCTATTTTACAAGCTCTGAAACCAGATAGTTGCGGATCTAACCAATGCTCAAATAATCAAGAGGTTTTTGTTCCTCTTGAAGAGTATATAAGAGATCTTCTATATCTTGTTCAACTTTATAGATTCTTGTTTGAAGTCTATAAATGATATCCTAGTAATCGGGAGTTTCCCTAACAAGATTATCTCTAAAGTTTTTCAACTTTCTCAACTTTTCTTTTTCTTTTCTCAATTCTTTGTTAGTACCATTCCAAAGAGAAATTAACTCAAGTCTACCGGCGATCGGAATTATGAATAATAAAAATTTACTGCTTTACCTTTGAATATAGAGGATGAATTATAGTTACAAATATAGTCTAGACAAATAAATTCAAAATGGGCCCACCACGCTTTATCAAAAAGAAAATAATAGTAAAAGCAAGGCTTAGAAAGAGAGAGGGAGAGGGGTACTAATGGTATAAACATTAAGGGCATGTTTACTTACTTAGAAGGAAATGGAATGATTACGGAGTAAAAACATTCCTGCGTTTACTAACACATAAAGGAATCAGAATGATTCCGGGTAAAAGAATTCCTGCGTTTACTAACACATGAAGGAATCAGAATGGATGTAGGTCTCACCTCCTTATCAGGAATCTATTCCTGAATATTCAGGAATTCGATTACGAAGGGGGGAGATGAGTTTAGGAATCATTCCTCCGGAATCAATACTGATTCCTTTCTTCTCTCATTCCACTTGTCTCCGATTCATGATTATTTTCCATTCCAAGTAAGTAAACGTGCCATAAGTGAAAGGAATAGTTGGGAGAAAAAGAGAAAATTTTTGTGTGAATGGAGTTGAAAATAAGTTGGTGGAGTGTATTTTAATATTTTGTGGGTAAGTGGTCATCAAGAGAATATACATCTACTGGAGCTTAGCTTCAGCAAGAGAAAGGATAATATATAAAAGAGCACTGAAATTTTTTTTTTTTCTTCTTTTTGGTAACAAAGAGCACTGAAAGTTGATTTTTAAGAGTAGTTGCCTTTTCTACAAATGGGGTTGTTGAGAGCTCAACATGTGTAATTTTCCTGATTAACTTTATTCGAGTAAAGTGGAGAGAAAGAAAAATGAAGCTGAGTGAGTAGTCAATATTGCTTTATTATGCTCAATCATATTGGGTGAAATTTTTGATAAAGCTACGTATTATGAAATTGAGATAGTAACTCATTATTTTGATAAGAGTTACCATAAATACAATTCAATGAGAACTACCACTGACTTTTCTTGATCATGGTTTGTTTTTTAATTGGAGTTCATACAACTTTAGCCAGCTACAAGTCTACAACATGTAGCTCTTGTTATGTAGTAATTAGCTTCTTAAAGCTTGCTTGGTAAGGCTCGAGTCTTGTATTTAAAAGGCATATTAATAAATATGCCTTGTAATTCCTGAATTAGATATTTTGAATCTCAGATTTTATCCCAGCTCCTTCTGCTTACGCATGAAACACATTTCCTAAACAGTTTCCCATCAACTTCCTGATATTTGTGTTGGAAAAATTAATAGAATGAAAATAATAACCCCAACCACAAAAGGATAATATGCAAATAAATAAAGGGGTAAAAGAAAGAGAACACCGGATATAACGTGGTTCGGCAAGGTGCCTACGTCCACGGGGCAGCAACAACAAGAACTTCCACTATGATAAGGTGGGTACAAGAGATACACAACTTCAAGAATACTACTTGAAGGAAACTCTCTCTCTCACACTTGTTTTGCTACCTAACAACTACAACACTCTCAACTTGGAGTGGACACTCTTCACACTCAACTTGGATGAAGATGTGATTGGATTGGATCAGATGAGACTTCATTGGAATGGGCAAATGACCTCTCCTTCTATACACCAAGGAGGAACCCTCTAGATGACTTCATTAATGCTCCATTCAACCACCTTCAATTAATTCTCCTTCATGAATCTTCCACATTCATCTTGGTCCAAGCACTTCAAACTCTAGAACCAAGAGATGTTTGACCCCTCATAAATTCCTTGTGGGAAACTAGAATACATTATTCTAGAACCAATAGATCATTCATGAACATTCTTTGAATTTGGTCTGGATATTTAACAATCTCCCTCTCCAGACCAATCCGGGGAAATGCGAAGTGAGACTTCTACTTGAAGTCCATCCCAGCGGACTTGCTGCAATACTCCAACTTCTGCTGTGGAACCACTTTAGTCAACATATCAGAAATATTTTTGTTGGTGTGAATTTTCCTCAATTGGAAAAACTTCTTTGACACTACATCTCGAATCCAATGATAACGATGATCAATGTGCTTAGTGCGAGGGTGATACATTGAATTTTTGCTCAAGTGAATAGCACTCTGACTATCACAATGCACCACATAATTTTCTTGCTTCACACCCAATTCTTGAACGAACCTTTGCAGCCATATCATTTCCTTGCCAGCTTCATTTGCTGCTATATACTCAGATTCAGTGGTGGATAAGGCAACACACTTCTGTAACTTGGACTGCCATGACACAGCTCCCCCAAAAAATGTAATTAAGTATCCAGAAGTGGACTTTCTATTATCAAGGTCTCCTGCCAAATCTGCATCTGTGAAACCTTCTAAGACTAGTCCTGAACCACCAAAACACAAACACAACTTTGAGGTGCCCCTCAAATATTTGAGTATCCATTTGACAGCTTCCCAATGCTCTCTGCCAGGATTAGAAAGATATCTACTAACAACACCAACTGCATGTGCAATATCAGGGCGGGTGCATACCATGGCATACATAAGACTACCAACAGCTGATGAATAAGGGATACCTGCCATCTTGTCTTTCTCCACTTGTGTAGTTGGGCATAAACTTCTGCTTAACTTGAAATGATTTCCTAGAGGTGAGCTTACTGGTTTAGCTTCTTTCATGTTGAACCTTTCAAGCACCCGTTCAACATACCTCTCTTGTGACAGCCATAATTTCTTCGCTTTCCTGTCACGAGCAATCTCCATGCCCAAAATCTGCTTAGCTAGCCCTAAGTCTTTCATGTCAAATGACTTTGATAAATTTGCTTTCAACTTGCGAATCATAGAAACATCTTGGCCCACAATCAACATATCATCAACATAGAGCAACAAAATTATGAAATTACCTCCAGTAAACCGCTGGATATAAACACATGGATCTGCATCAGTTCTCTTGTACCCATGACCCACCATGAATGAGTCAAATTTCTTGTACCATTGCCTCGGCGCTTGCTTAAGCCCATATAAACTTTTCTTCAACTTGCAAACCATGTGCTCTTTTCCCTCAACCTCAAAACCTTTCAGTTGCTCCATGTATATTTCTTCTTCCAAATCACCATGAAGAAATGCTGTTTTCACATCTAATTGCTCCACCTCAAGATCCATGCTAGCAGCCATGCCCAAAATAACTCTGATAGAAGTCATCTTGACAACTGGTGAGAAGATCTCGTCAAAATCTACTCCTTCCTTCTGCCCAAAACCTTTCACAACCAAGCGAGCCTTGAACTTTGTTAACTGTTCATTCTCATCTCTCTTCAACTTAAACACCCATTTATTTTTGAGTGCTTTTCTGCCTTTAGGAAGCTCCACCAACTCATAGGTGCCATTCTTCAATAAGGACTCCATTTCAGACTTCATCGCCAACATCCACTTATCACTGTCTGCATGAGTTTTTGCCTCCTCAAAGCATTCAGGCTCCCCATCATTGGTCAATAGAATGTATTTGGAATATGGATCATCTCCATCACTAGTGACCAAAATATATTGTGAAGAAGGATACTTGGTACTTGGCTTTGGCACTCTGTTGGATCTTCGAACTGGTACTTGGGCATTTTCTAGCTGCTCCCCCTGATTAGGCTCCCCATGATCATGATCCTCCTGATCATTATCTTCAGGTTCTGCTGCTTCTGCTTCTGCTTCTGCTTCCGCCATATCAGGAACATCTTCATTTACCATATCTTGAGTTTTGTCACTAGGTTCTTGTAGAAGCGGTGATGAATCGTAGGTGAGGCGGTCTGCATGTTCTACTTCCTTTTTGTCAAAATCTGCAATGGTTTGACCTTCATGGAACACCACATCTCTGCTTCTGAATAACTTCTTGGTCTTTGGATTCCACAACCGGTAGCCCATCTCTTCATTGCCATACCCAAGAAAGATGCATGGCATGGACTTGTCATCTAGCTTTGATCTTTGCTCCTTTGGTACATGTACAAATGCTTTGCACCCAAACACCCTTAAGTGGGAATATGAAGCACTTTTACCGGTCCACACGCCTTCGGGAGTCTCCAAGCCCAACGGTACACATGGTGTTCGGTTGATAAGGTAACATGCGGTTGTCACTGCTTCACCCCAAAACTCTTTTGCCAGGTTGGCTGTCTTCAGCATGCTTCTCACTTTTTCTAGAATGGTGCGGTTCATCCTCTCTGCTACACCATTATGTTGTGGGGTGCCAGGAATTGTCTTCTTGTGTTTGATGCCATGCTTCGAACAATAATCTCTGAACTCGTTCGAAGTGTACTCTCCGCCATTGTCACTATGGATACTTTTGAGGGTTCTTCCTATCTCCCTCTCCACCATGGCATGGAACTCCTTAAAAGTTTGGAACACCTGGTCTTTTGATTTCAACAAATAAATCCAAACCTTTCGTGAAGCATCATCAATATAAGTGACAAAATATTTATTATGACCTAGTGATTCAACTTCCATGGGGCCACATACATCTGAGTGTACTAGGTCTAATACATTTTCTTTCCTTGTAAATGTTCTTGTGAAACTAACTTTATGTTGCTTACCAAATAAACAATAATCACAAGGGTCAAGTGAGGTACCTTTGGCAAAGGGAATTAGAGACTTCTTTGCCAAAACTTGCAATCCCTTCTCACTTATGTGGCCTAGCCGCTTGTGCCATAAACTTGGAGAAGAATCATCTACAACATTCAACTCTCCTTTGCATATCTTGCCATATGTCTTGTAGATGGTACAACACAACTTCCCTCTAGCAACCACTGATCCCTTGGTAAGCCTCCACTTTTGATCACCTCCATGATGATGAAACCCTTGTCGATCAAGCACACCGGTTGACATCAAATTGAGACGTAGACCTGGAACATGTCTAACATCTTTCAACACAAGCTTGTTGCCCAAATCAGTCTCAAAACAAATATCTCCAATTCCTCAAAATCTTGGAGTAGCCATCGTTGTCCATCTTCACAATCCCAAAGTCACCACCTTTGTATGTAGTGAAGTACTCCAAGTGTGGAGTGGCATGGAAAGAGGCTCCGGAATCAACGACCCATGCAACACCGGGACAATCATCAACATGTAGACATTCACCTTCAAGACAAAGGAACTCACACTCATCATGAGACACGGAAGCTGCAGTGTTTTTCGTGTCATCCTTGGGTTGATGAGTATTGCCATCTTGACCCTCCTTTGGATCCTTCTTCAACTTGTTGCAATTCTTCTTCATGTGGCCAAAAATACCACAATGATGACACTTTCCATTAAATCTTGTCCTCGATCTGCTTACACTCCTTCCATGGCCTTTGGGACCTCTACTTTTGCTCATTCCTCTATTCTCCGCCACAAAGACTTGGGTATTGTCGGAGCTTGAAGATTTTCTTCTAGTTTCTTCATTCAACATGTTACTCTTAACATTATCCATAGACAATACACCATTTGAAGCGGAATTACTTACAGTTACAACGAAGGTTTCCCAATTGTCCGGCAACGATCCCAATAGCAATAAGGCTTGCAACTCATCATCAATCTTCATGTCCATCGTGGCCAATTGATTGATTGTACTTTGGAAGTTGTTGAGGTGCTCGGTTACTCTAACACCATCTTTGTACTTCATGTTTACAAGCTCCTTGATTAGAAATTCTTTCTTGGCAGCGGTCTTCTTCTCAAACAAGGACTCCAACTTCAACCACAATTCATGTGCGTTGGTTTCTTTGGACACATGGTGGAATACACTATCATCCACCCATTCGCGGATATGACCAATGGCTTTGCGGTTCATCTTCGTCCAATTCGCATCCGAGGTCTCTTCTGGCTTGGCCTCCTCTCCTTCGATTGGCTCATGTAAATCTTTGCAATAGAGAATATCCTCCATTCTCGGCTTCCATGTAATCCAATTAGAGTGGTTGAGTCGGATCATGGTACTCCTTGAACCTTCCATTCTAACGCCCCTCACGAACCAAGGGCTCTGATACCACTGTTGGAAAAATTAATAGAATGGAAATAATAACCTCAACCACAAAAGGATAATATGCAAATAAATAAAGGGGTAAAAGAAAGAGAACACCGGATATAACGTGGTTCGGCAAGGTGCCTACGTCCACGGGGCAACAACAACAAGAACTTCCACTATGATAAGGTGGGTACAAGAAATACACAACTTCAAGAATACTACTTGAAGGAAACTCTCTCTCTCACACTTGTTTTGCTACCTAACAACTACAACACTCTCAACTTGGAGTGGACACTCTTCACACTCAACTTGGATGAAGATGTGATTGGATTGGATCAGATGAGACTTCATTGGAATGGGCAAATGACCTCTCCTTATATACACCAAGGAGGAACCCTCTAGATGACTTCATTAATGCTCCATTCAACCACCTTCAATTAATTCTCCTTCATGAATCTTCCACATTCATCTTGGTCCAAGCACTTCAAACTCTAGAACCAAGAGATGTTTGACCCCTCATAAATTCCTTGTGGGAAACTAGAATACATTATTCTAGAACCAATAGATCATTCATGAACATTCTTTGAATTTGGTCTGGATATTTAACAATTTGAGAAAGAGGACACAGCTGTCCAATGAGATTATGGTCTTTTCATAATGGACAAGTCATACATCCAGCATGTGCTATTGATTGTTCCGCTTTACTTATCCGATTACAGAATCTTCGAGTGGCTCTGCTTTAACAAAAGTAGTCAGAAAGATAAAGTGATATCGACTCTCCTTGTATTCTATATAATTTAGCTATAAACTTTTGACTAATGGGTCGTTCATCAACATCAACTTCAACTTCATCAAATCTCTCGGTATCAGCTGAAGATATCCACTCTCAATCATTTCGCAGATAATTTAAACCATGGCTTTGGAGGTTGTGGGTGGAGCTTTTCTCTCTGCTTTGCTTGAGGAAGTATTTTCTAAGATGTATTCTCGGGAGGTCAAGGACTTCATCCAAGGGAAGAAACTCACCGAGGTTCTACTAAAGAACTTGAAGATAACATTATTGTCTGTAAATGCTGTTCTCGATGATGCAGAGGAGAAACAAATAAGTAATTCAGATGTGAAGATGTGGCTGACTGAGCTTAAAGAGGCAATCTATGATGCTGAAGACCTCTTGAATGAGATCAAGACAGAAGCGTTAAGGCGCAAGGTGGAAGCTGAATTTGGAAGTAGCACAAGCAAGGTACACTGTTAGCACTAGTACTACAATAACTTCTTTGTTTTACACCTTAATTTTATTAATTTTTGGTTTTACTTCTATAATTTTTGTTTGCCTTATCTTATATTATTTGCTTGATGAGTGAATATTTTCATTTACAACGAACGTTTGTTTGTTAGTTTATGATTATATGACTTGGAGAACTAGAATCTATGAACCATCTTAGTTATTCTCTTCTAGTTAATTTTTTATATTACTCTCTTACTTAAATGATAGGTATTAAGCGTGGGCCTGATCAGATTTGATTGTGTTCTTACACCATGGGGCTCCAAAGGTTGTTGTATCTTATGGGAATACCATTTAATCTCGTATAATAGAGTATTACATTCATCCAAGCCTCACTCCTGTAAACAATCATGTCTTTCTATCTACTTCATATTATTTGATTTAGCTAGATATTGTCTTTAGTTCATAGGAACTTCGGTGTTTCTCTAAGAGTTTAAGAGAATTTTGAATAAAATATAATATTTTATTATTATGTTTTGTTTAAGTCGCATTCTTTAAATTGATTCTGCGTTGTGACTTGGAGTTAATTAACTGGAGAATTCCTTTGATGTTTATGAATTAACAGATGTTCAAGAAATTCTCCAAGAAGATCTTTTCTCCTTGGTTTCATGCTTTTGAGAAAGCAGTGGACTCCCAGATAGAGGACATTATGGTGAGACTAGAATTCCTTGCAAAACAAAAGGATGTCCTCAATTTGAAAGCAGATACAAGACACAGAATACCACAAACTCTACCTTCAACTTCTTTGGTAGAAGACTTTGGTCTGTATGGGAGGGATGAGGACAAGGAGACGATCATTAAGTTATTGTTATCAGATGATTCGACAAGCAGTAAAATAAGTGTGATTCCCATTGTCGGCATGGGTGGGATTGGGAAGACAACTCTTGCTCAGCTTGTATACAATGATAGTAGAGTGAAGCAGCATTTTGACCTCCACGCGTGGGTTTGCGTTTCAGAAGATTTTGATATTGTTAGAATGACACAAACAATATACGGGTCACTCACTTCACAAAATTGTGATATCACAGACCTAAATATGCTTCAAGTTAGACTCAAGGAGGCTTTAAGTGGGAAGAAGTTCTTCTTTGTTCATGATGATGTTTGGAGCGAGAATTACAGTCACTGGGATGCCTTAAGGCGACCCTTTGAGTCTGCAGCACCTGGAAGTAAGATCATTGTCACAACACGCAACACAAGTGTTGCATCTATGATGGGTAATCTTCAAACTCACCATCTAACTCAAATATCTGAGGAGGATTGTTGGCTGTTGTTTGCAAAACATGCCTTCAAAAGTGGAGTTAATGCAGATCCAAATCTTGAAGAAATTGGAAAACAGATCGTCAGAAAGTGTAAAGGCCTGCCATTGGCTGCAAAATCACTTGGCAGTCTCTTATGCTCTGAATCAAATATTGAGGAATGGGAAAATGTGCTAAAACATGACATATGGCAGTTTTCAGATAAGGAGACTACCATTCTGCCAGCTCTATGGTTGAGCTACCATTATCTGCCTCGACATCTCAAACGTTGTTTTGCCTACTGCTCAGTATTTCCCAAAGATTTTTCTTTTACAAAATCAAAATTGGTTTTTCTTTGGATGGCTGAAGATCTCCTTCAACCCAAAAATATGAAAACTGCAGAAGAAGTTGGAGAGGACTACTTCGATGATCTCCTCTCAAGGTCATTTTTTCAGCACTCACAAGGGGACTTTGATCACCAATCTGTATTCACCATGCATGACCTTATCAATGATTTGGCAAAGTTTGTGTCTGGAGATTTTTGTGTTAGGCTGGAGGACAGTGACTCATTAGACATTGCGAGCAAGGTGAGCAAGGCTCGGCATTTTTCATACATGAAAACATATGGTGATGGCTTTGAGAAATTTGAGGCTTTGTATGATGCTAAGCATTTGCGCACTTTCCTACCATTATCCCAGAGGAATCCAATTACTGCACAGTTCCAAATGTCCGACAAGATACTGCTTGATCTGCTGCCTCAACTGCAATGTTTGAGAGTGCTTAATTTATCAGGGTACAATATCCGAGAGTTGCCTAATTCAATCGGCAATCTGAAACAGTTAAAGCACTTGGACATGTCTTTCACTTCAATAGAAAAGTTGCCTGAACCAGTATGTACGTTGTATAACTTACAAGCATTATTGCTGTCATATTGTCGAGGTCTTGTTCAGTTGCCAACCAACTTGGAGAGGTTAATTAACTTACGCCATCTTGATATCAGAGGTACAAAGATAGAACAGATGCCACCGCAAATGGGAAAGTTGAAAGATCTCCAAACATTAAGTAACTTTACGATAGACAAGGCTGCAGGGTATCATGATATAGTAGAGTTAAAGGAGCTACAGCAGTTGCGCGGAACTCTTTGTATTTCAGGACTTCATAATATTGTTAGTGTCTCTGATGTTTTGGAAGCCAATATGAGGGACAAGAAGTATCTGAATCAACTAGTTCTGAAATGGGGTGGTGCTAGTGACGATTCAATAAAAGATCGGGAAGTGCTGGAAAACCTCCAACCCCATACAAACCTGAGAGAACTCATGATTGTTTCTTATGAGGGTACAAGATTCCCGGATTGGTTAGTACATCATTCTTACTCTAATCTGTATTCTCTTCAACTTTTGAATTGTCAAAACTGTTACTTCTTGCCACCACTAGGACAGCTACCCTCCCTGAGAGAGCTTGAAATTATTGGATTGAATGGAGTGGTCTCAATAGGTCCTGAGTTTTATGGTGATGCTACTTGTGTATTTAAGCCATTTGGAGCTTTGCAAGTTCTGAAATTCGAAAATATGCGGGAGTGGCAGAAGTGGTCTTATGTTGGAGGTAACAAAGGAGGAGGAGTTTTTCCTAATCTTCATGAGCTTCGTCTGCGGAATTGTCCAAAGTTGACTGGGAGATTACCATTAGACTACTTTCCAAAGCTTAAAACACTTGTAGTGTGTCGGACTAACATATATTCCCTCACTTTTGTGCAAGAAACTACATGTGAGGAACTCCAATTCCTCGATTACATGTATATATACTGTCCAAATTTTGTTTGTTTCCCCAGTGGAGGGCTGCATGCTCCCAACTTGACCAAGATACATATCGTTCGGTGCAAGAAACTGAGGTCCTTACCGGAAGAGATGCACACCCTTCTCCCATTTCTCCAGTCAATGGAGATAAAGGATTGTCCAGAATTGGAGTCATTTCCAGAAGGGGGATTGCCATCAAAGCTGAAATTACTTCACATTGAGTCATGCAAAAAGCTCATTGCAAACCGCATGCAGTGGGGGCTTCAAAGACTCGTGTCTCTCGAATACTTGCTAGTCAACTTTGGAGATTGTGAAGAAGTATGTTCATTTCCAGAGGAGGGCCTGCTACCTACCACTCTTACTTCGCTCTCCATCTCCACTCTGTCTGGCGTTAAAACAATGGAAGGCAAAGGTTTTAGAGAGCTCGCCTCTCTTCAAAGCTTGGCAATTCGGAGATGCCCTGAGCTGCAATGCTTGCCAGACGAAGGACTCCCCCCTTCTCTATCTCTTCTAGAGATCTTCTACTGTCCTTTACTAAAACAGCGGTACCAAAGAGATAAAGGGGAGGACTGGCCCAAGATTGCTCACATTCATCACATAATGATTGATGGGGAACATATATAACATGGGATTTCTTGATATTGGTCCCAGTTTTTGCAATCAGGTACTTGTTATGAAATCTCTAGCTGCTTCTATGCTTAATTTCAGTCATTAGTGAATTTTAAACGGCTTACTTCTGATCTTTCTATTGTTCTACTTTTTATGAACAGATTCTTATCATTTGCATGTTATGAAGCGACTTCTACCGGTCTTCTGTTGGTTTTGTGCTGTGCTTGACAGAAGAGAATACTTCCAAATTCATTATATTGACAGTTCACCTATTCATCTGCTTATGAATCAAATGGTTGATGACAGAACTCAGGTTTCTCCTTTGGAATCACAAATGTACGATACAATCCTTGAACATTTCTTGAAATTGAAGTGTTTTGTTCAGTTTCTTATTCCTCGAATAACTATGCTTCTTCCTAGAATAACCATGCATTCTATATTGTTGCAGGAAGTCAAACGGCTCTCTACAAGCCATTTTTCGTAAAATAGATCCCTCAGTTGGCAGGTAATATGAGAAAGTTATTCTCTCATGTCATGGTATTCAAGTGTTATGGTATAAGGTTATGATATTTAAATGTGGGTTTAGTTAGTTGTTTGGCATTCGCAAGCTCGTCTCATATTGGTCAGTTCTCAAAAGTTTAAAATAACGTTTGCATCCACGTGATGAGGCACAATATTGCTCCCCAGCTCATTGTGAGGCACTTGTGAGGATGTTTGTATGTTCATTACTGATCCCTTCTACCTGCATATATGTTCTACAGAAGACCGCAAATTCGTTATTTTATACTCATTTGCCTGTGAAGTGAAAGAATGTAGGAACTAATATATATGTTACAACCGACGAACATTTCTTGGTACTTACTATTTATTTCAAATTTCTGCTACCTAGGATAACTAGGTGTTCAAATGTTGCAGGAAGCCAACCTATTAGATATAATAATATGTACAATAGGTCCTTTTTTTCTCTTGTGATATGGAAATTAATCGACAGTCACCATGCATTTGCCTTTTCATTCCTCCAGTTTGTCTCTAATGCATCCTGATTTAGGAGCTCATCATTTCCATGTCCTCTATTTACGATGTTCTTTTCTTATGCTTCTAGCTGATCTAAATTTTGGTGATTTCATGTAGGAATGAGAATCCACGCTCCAGTTGAGACAAGAGTGACAAAATTCAACTGGCGATCACATTGAAGTGCCAAAAGCCTCATGCAGAATCAGAAGCATATGAAACTGGTTGTCGAGTTGCGCATTGAGCTACCAGCCTACCATACTCAGAAAACCATTAACACTTCTCTGGGGTCTTGATTCAAAAGTTAGGGATTGGATTGTTCGTATATAGTTCTAGGCGTACCTTCTCTCTGTGATGGTTTTGCTCTCCCTGCCCGCTTCTTTACAGAATTATATCTCTGTTGTCTCAGTGTCATGTCTCGGTCCCTATGATATATTCCTCTCTAGTAATCCGTCTTCAGATACGTCAAGCGTGATTTTGTTTTTTGGCTACCTTATCCTAGATTTAGCATTTATGAAGTTTGGCCTCATAGTTTCTTTGTAAGCATATGTCTTGCCTTTGTGAATGTATGTATGTTTTCATTAAACATCAACTATTTTCAGGTAACCCAAATAAATAAATATTATATATAAAATATAAAATAAAAACCCTGTTTATTGCGGAGGATTTGAGATTATTAGAGGAAAGACAGATTCTAATCATTATGTGATGGAATCGATCCCCACCGCCAGCAGAACCGCTGGCCCCACCACGGGAAGAACAGCAGGCACCTACGCCGGCAAATTCACATAATGATCAGAATCTAGTTAACCATCACAAAAGAACGGTATTTGAGCACAAGGGGCATGTGAGATTCCTACTTTAAGACTTAGCAGCTAGCTACAACACCAGGTCACGTTGCTGCAGTTCTTAGGACGAAAGCCACAAGAAAATTCTGGGGGCTTCGAGAGAGTTTGATATTCCAATTCCAGTCGACTAACCAAGAAATACTATATATAATTCTCTTCTTATCAGTTGAGATTCATCGAGAAATAACAAGCTGAAACCAACAAACCAACACAATTGAATCTTAACAAGGGCCAAACATAGCAGTTTTTAAGGATAAGCAAAACAACCATACACCGAAACTGACACGTGGCAAGTGTTCAAAGTTAAACAGGTGAAAAGTTCCCAGATTAAAAGTTAGGAAGTGAATGGTTAAATCCTTCTGAACATGCTGGTGCATAGAGATCTCTTTGGTCATCATATTATGCGCCACAAAAATGAAATCCAGTTTACTCTCAAAATGAATTCCAGTTTACTCTTCAACAATAATAATAAAAAGTCTAACATACCAACGTCAACAAGCATTAAGCAAAAAAGTAAAATAGGCAAATAAGAAAAAAACTGGACCATTTGAATACACACACTTCCTATAAGGAGCAGGCTCCTTACAACCTGCAGCTACAAATCTCCAAAAATAAGTGAAGACTCTAATAAATGCGATATGGCTTCCCCATAGTGGTCTTCAGGTTCAAGCACTTTACCTGATTAAAAGAAATATTAATAAATCAGGGCACTGGAAGATTTTAAATGGGTTTTGTTTTTAAATAAATTTAAGCAAAGATATTGCAAAGGCACATTTTACTTACATTTTGCCAATTTTTTTTCAATAGTGAAACAAGGAAGTTCACACTCAATTGCACATTTTGGAAGATTTGCTTCTCCTCCATTGAGACATTCCCTACAGCAACTCCCATGCAAAGAACCTTCTTCAATTGGAACTTAATTGTTGCTTTGGTCTCAGAAATTTTAGACTCTAGGGATTCTTGGTGAGAAACAAGGGTTGGGAACTTTCCTGCATTGCATTTGAATTGAACCAAGTCCACAAATAAATAACACTTCTGTTACAAAGATCCCACTAAAAAGCGTACAATGCTTCTAATTAAACAAACCTTCCAAGGCACATTAAAACATAATTTTCATGCATAGGAAATGATTTTACAAAATAGAAAAATAAGATCAATAATTCAAACCACAAAACATAATAATAATTAAAAAAATTAAAAAAAAAAACACAAAGCAATCAGCACTAAAAACATGGCTCTTGTACCAACCTGCCTTGTTGAGACCAGGACCCAAAAGACGGGGAATCTGCTTGATAACAGCTTCTGATGCTAAAAAGGCATGGTACTTCTTAGCCAGTTTCTTAACCAATTTCTTGTTCTTGTTTAACTTCTTCAGCGCTTCTACATCCATGTACTCCAAACCGATCTTCTGAGCCTGTAATTAATTAACACAAAACACAGCCACAACGTTAGACAACCATCTGTAAATTCTGAAAGACACAGCTACAAACATCGACTAGGAAAGCAGCATTAGGTCCATGCTTTGACCACATAGAAGCATTACCTCTTCAACATGCTGAGCATCTCCAAGCATGCAGACCTTCATCTTTGGACGAGGAATGTGTGGCAACTTAACGGAACCACTGAAACGCTTGTCCTTTTGGGGATCATAATTTTTCAGCCCAATCTGAAGTTCTATAGTTTCTGTGAACTTACGATTCTTTTCCTTGGAAGCGACCATGATGATAGAAATAGCCTCCCTGAGAGTATCACTCTGAAGCTTACTGTAAAGACACATATGCAGTTAGAAAGGCTAAAACAGAAGCATCCAAATACCAAATGGAAAGTAATTGTAAAATGCTACCAGGCTAATCAAATAGACACTGTTGTGGCTTTTACAAATACAAATCAAAACTTACGAATTTCATTTTCCAACATCAACGGTTTCTTAGAACAGAAAAATCATTCAAATAACTTCTCAATGACTGTCCTGAAAGTTTTTAACCTCCGACACATGAATAACACCTACCAATTCTAAACTTTATCACAATAAAACCAAAAGCCCCAAACGAAAGCCGCCCGAATTTAAGGTCCTCATTCACTCACAAACTCAACTACAGATTCAATTCATGTTTCAGAGCTAGAATTATAAATCATACAATTTCGACTACTCAATTCTAACAATAGTTCAAGCAAGCGGAACGATTACACCAAATTTAAAATCAAAGGAGTGAACCTTGAAGCCTAAACCCCAAATAAAACAGAGAAGTGTAATTAGCATACCTCATGGTCGAAACTTAAGATCGCCGATCCACCAACGATTTCTCACCTGCAAAATGAAAATGATCACAATCAAAGAACAAAAATAAATCACCAAAATTTGCAAATACTGATTGAAACTCATTTCTGCGTAGAGCTGAAACAGAGTAAACCAGAAAAATTTACTGCGTTCTGTTTTGTGGTTTTCCACGGAAAACAATTAGAGGATTAAAGATCCGTGAACTGAAGTACGAAGTCGGAATAATAAAGCACGACGACGAGTAATCGAGTAGGAGGGAGGAGAAAGAGAGAGGGTTTACCGTAGAGAAGAGAAGAGGAGGCCTCGCTAGGGTTTCAGGCGGCCAAGCAACTTTATATAAGGAGCTAAAGACTGTGAGGTCGTGACTGATATGAAACCTAATCAAAAGGTATACGTTGGGCTGGGTTGTCTATGTGGGCTTCTGCAAACTTTCATTTGGTGCATCTACAACAATTTCTTTTCTTTCTCTTTTGTGTTTGTTTTTTTTTTCCATTCGACCTTCTTTTTCATAACTTCTAAGTTTTTTTATTTTTCAATTTTTGAAGAGGAGAAGATTTTATTAATTAATTTTCAAAACCAGAAACACGCGCGCACACACATATATATATATAACATCCCGAAAACTTGTTACTAAAATCAATGATCAAGTAATATAAGACGGAACAAATTTGTCAAACCTACTTAGTGTCAGCCAAATGAGATAGGCTTCAAACTGTAATATTGCACAAGTAGAGACTAGAAAGATAAGATGGCTTAACAAGGGTTTATTTGTCAATGAAATATATATGATTCATATAATGAATTACAAAACTTAGATTTTCTATCAAATTACTAAAAAATTAAACTGAAACTGGGGAATTACTTTAAATAGCTCTGGGGATTGGATATTATGTTTCCGTGTGAAGCTAGATACAAGAAAAGTTTTGGCAAGGAAGTTCTGGGAGTTATATTTTGGTTCAAAGATGACCTCTGGGTTTAATTTTAATCATGTCATTGTGGAATATGATTCTTTTGTTGTGGTGAATTTGAAGAAAGGGTAAGAAGCCAGACCAGAGCCATTCTCTTCATATAGCCACTTATATACTGCAATACCCTTACTCAAAGAACTTGGAACTATCAAATAAAGTATGTCTACAATGAATGTAACAGACTACCGATATACTTGCTCAAATGAGACATAGTATGAACACTACTAGAAATTTCCCCAACGCACACTGATTTGAATTAGTCCCTATTGGGACAAAAGCACACTGATAATAGTGGCTAATGCCATTAGCCACTATGCAGCTACTAATGAGATATCAGTCCCCTCTATTGCAGGTGCTATTGGGGCAATCCACACTGATAAAACATCAGTGGCATCCCTAAACCCAATGCAGCAAAACACCTTTTTCTTTCCCACTGTTATTCAATCAGTGTGTATTCTCAATGCCACCAATATCAGTGTGTATTCTCAAAACATCTTCATGTTCCTTTCTGTGGCTGCATTTTCTGCCTCCAATATTGAACAAACACTAAGCCCTCCCTCTGCAATGTACCTGATTGATGAACAAATCAGTCAACACAATAACAAGGTTATATATGTACTTGTGTGCTTTCTGAAAGTTTCACAGTACTATGGGTTCAATCCTAATTACACATTGCATGAAAGTGAAAGAAAAAATGAACATAACAAAGCAAAGCACTTTAACCAATACAGTACAAGATAAGGAAGGATCCAGGAATATATAAAATGAATAACAGAACTCAAAGATAGTAAACCATGATTTCACAAATGGTGCCTTAGCAATTTACAAGCCTATGACATGATACAATTAAACAAGAGACACGAAAAATCAATGGACTAATTATTACCAAGCAATGGAAACAACATCGAATACCTGAATGAAAGTAAGTATAGCTGCTACATCATAAATAGGGCTCCATTGATTCTGTAGGATGTCCAAACAAATGCTTCCATCAGCATAAACTGGAAACAGGCAGACCGAAGACAGAATTTAGAACTTGAAAGATTTATAAGCACTTTTGAGAATCCTACAGCTACACAAATCCAGACCTGTCCATTTCCTATAGATCAACAAAACAGATAAGGAAAAAAAGTTTATGATTCAAACCTCTTTTGTCCTAACTTAATAGTTGCTAAACTGAACTTTCACTCTAATCACTGCAATAACCTCCAACTTCCAAAGAGAATTTATCCTTATAGTATTGATCTGCACAACCGAAAGCATCATTAAGGCTGAGTAGTTTGCAAGTTTCACTTCATCCATATACAAAAACTGCAAATAGAATTACTATTTGCTAAGATTCCAAATATTGAATAATGACCAAAATTATGCATTGCAGGTTCTTCTCCAATTCAATAAGACACCATTATGTTAGGCCTCCATAATTACTATTTGCTATCAGTTAATAATCACTGTCATAATAATACTGAAAGAGTGGAAATATCATACAAATTGATTCCAAAGTCAAAAACTCTACAAAAATATCAATGAAAAAGTGCAGCTGCTTTCACGTAACCCAATATATATAACTATATATGCTTTTAGTCCAAAAATTCATCTAACAAATCTCTACACAAATCTGTGATCCTCATACTTCATGCAATACCACTGCAGCAGCACATCATCAACATATCTACGGTAATTGTGTTAGAGTTTGAATTACCTGGTTATTGTGCTTGTCCAGCTCAGGAGTAATCTTAGATCTTCTCCTAGCTGCTGCCGCTGTCTCTCCCTGCAACCTCCCTGTAGTCAACTAAAACATTTAGAAATCATAAACTTATATCAAACTAAATATCAGAATACTTATACCTAATACTTTAGGTAATTGTTAGACTCTAAAAGTAATTAAAAATGAACAAAGAAGATAATCTACAATCCCTTAAATAATAATTCCACATTTAAAGTCATAACACCAAATCATACATTCTTCATGATTGAATAAGAAAGCTGGTAACTAATTTCAAACTGTACAAACTTGCAGCAAACATAGATGTCATCAGAAAAAAAAAAAAAAAAAAAACAATAAATTTACCAAATAACAGTTGAAGTTGAAGTTGTTGTCCAAGCTCTCTCCAAGCGAATTTGTAATAGGACAAAAACAACCCTATAAATAAGCACTGACAAGGAATATCAATGCAATCCTGCAAAATCCAAAGCATTTGGTAAGTTACACACGCAATGCACAAACAGTACTAGTTCAAATCCATTCACAGTTCTAAAACAACTACAAAGCTCAAAGCTCTACCTTACTATATAAAAAACACTATCCATAGTACTCCAAGGTATAACTTTAGCAAACTAAGGTTTCAGATTGGAATAGAAAGCACAAATAATGACTCAAGCAGAGTTAATAAGGAGAATGTAAGATATTTTCAAGTTGTAGATACAAGCAGTGAAGACAAGCACATGCTTTGATTTCTAATTTGCTTGCAAATCATATCCTTGAGGTCACTAGATCCAAGTCTTGCAGATAAACATAACCAAAAGAATGCAAGTCTTGAAAAGGTATGCACTATTCTACTACTCTAAAATATGAACAATGAAAATGATCAAGGTGATTTTTAAGGTCCTATAAAATCAAGAGAGGAAGCTTCCTAATAGTCAAAAGGGGATTGCTGGGTTGAAGACCAAACATTACTTATAAAGTCAGTGAAACGGTTTAATTTTTGAAGACATGTACATACAAGAACAGTAGATATGGAAATCTCGAATCTTCCATAACCATATTCCATTATCTATGTGGCAGATTGATAAAGTAAATTGTAAACACAATATCAACTGATTACTGAGGGAAAGTTACCTGCAACCAAGAACAAGCTGACATGTTCTTGTATTTTAAAACTTTAAAAATTTCAACAACAATGAACAACCTCTGAGAATAACTTCTGAGGAAACAAAGTTGGACATATCAATGTACTCTGACAACATCTTCATCAATATCACGCCACTGGAAGGAAACAAAGATTGAAGGAAAACAGAGTTAAAGACTTACACGACTGAACAAAACTCCAAATACAGCATTAGGCGTTACTGAAAATAGAGTATTGACAGACATATAGCAGGGGAATGAGACAAGTAGATATATAAGGGAAGGAAAAAAAAAAACAGAGTGAAACAAAGAAACTGACCAATTTACCATCTGAAAACCAACATCTTTGCACAAAATAGAAATATCAGTCTGATGTGAAACACAGTTTAAATAATTTGATAAATAGAAAAAGAGAGTACCTTTCTACGAAGATATTCATCGGGGATGCCGAACTCTTCCGATCTCGTCGGCCCTGTACCCGACCTAAGCTTCGACCGAGAATGGTCTGGATCCAGAAGACGGTGTTGACGAACCCATCACTTGTTGATAGCGCCGGTGATGACGACTTCCATATAGAACCGTTTGGTGTCTTGATCGGTGTCTGATCTGGTCATATCGGAGTTCGATCTATGTGCGATGTGCCTGTGTGAGAGTGTGATGGAGGAAGAGAGGCGGAAGAGAGAGAAAGAGGAACTGACGAAGGCAAAAGTGAGGCTATCAGCAACTATTTATATCGCATTACTCGTTAGGGTTCCTGACTTATAGCCAAAACGATGTCATTAAAGCCTCTTCGGTTTTTGACACTGATGATATTTGGAATAATAATATGTTAGGGTCACTATTGTCATTAAAATAATAATATGTTATGTGTACTGTTCATATTACCCACTGATAATCAGTGAGAGGAAAAAAAATCTCACTGATGTTTTATATCAGTGTTATACTATTCATTTTGGGACTGATGACTTTTTGGTGGCTAAAAAAAGGGTGCTAATGGGGAAATTTGTTGTAGTGGAAGTCGGTTAATCATCTTTTTCAGAATCTTCGTGGTAGACTTGTTCAAATGGGACATAGTTTGGATTTGGGCCAGTAATCATTCTTTTCAGACCCAACATGACGGTATTTCAAAGAGACTGAAAGAATATGAGGATGGTCTGTTGCAGCCTCATCTTATTGCTATTTAGGGCACGTTTACTTACTTGGAATGTAATGGAATGATTACGGAGTAAAAATACCCCTGTGTTTACTAACACATAAAGGAATCGGAATGATTCCAGGTAAAAGAATTCCTGTGTTTACTAACACATGAAGGAATGAGAATTGGTGTAGGTCCCACCTATTTATCAGGAATTGATTCCTGAATACTCAGGAATTCGATTACGAAGGGGGGAGATGGATTTAGGAATAATTCCTCCGGAATCAATACCGATTCCTTTCTTCTCCCATTCCACTTGTCTCCGATTCATGATTATTTTTCATTCCAAGTAAGTAAACGTGCCATTAGTTTTGTTCTTATTTTTGGGGTTTTAGGCCCTTCTACTCACACGAAAAATAATCTTAAAAATCAACCAAAATTAAATACCTATAGTTAGTTAAGGTGTTTTTGGTATACCCAAAACTTCAATTTTTCGGTAAAAATAGTATGTACGACTATAGTATTATTAATAATTCCTAGGGTTTGAGGCTTCAAATCTTCTGTCTCCATTTCCCTATCCCCTTCCCTGTCTCCCTATCCAATTTTGATACGTGGCATTTGTACGTGTCTCCTCAGCCTAACCATCTCTTACCAGCCTGCTAACTCCGTGTGTATCTCTAACCCAACTCTAACTCTGTTTGGACCCAAAATGAACATTTTGGCCTGACAAGGCACGTCTTGGAGAAATTGAGCCAATATCAGTGGCTCAAGCTATATATTGTCGACAAGCTCGAAATATATATTTAGAGGCTAAATAAAGCCTACTATGGAAGTATGACAAGTCAACTTTAGCATATTTTCCTACTTCGGCTAGGAAAAACCGAGCTAGACAAGGAAGGAGGGGTGGCAGACTAACCAAATGAAATCGAAATGTGCTAAAACTTTCCAGATCCATTCTAGACAGACCAAGGATCATTTCTTATGAAGAGTGCAAGAGCTTTTATTGAGTGAAAGGCCTTCAAACAATCAGCCCAATTTTCTACAGAAGCAAAACTGGAAAACTGGACCTGTAAGAGGTCCAGCAGCATTTTCGGCCCAACCACATGGAATAAAAATCTGAAAATTTGTCAGGATGATCTACACTCATAGTGGAACATTTCATATGAAGAAGTCGAAGGCATATAATGAAGTCTTGTTGGAGAAATAATTGAAGGAATAAAGGGGCAGAAACTGACCTAAAACCAGCTCAATATTCACATGTTCATGTTTCCTACCCACATGAAGAAAGCTAGATGCTTTTCTCTTTTTCCTTGGATATATTTTTCTTCTACAATCTCTTTAATAGATCATCACCACTTCCATGTTGCTGCACCTTCATGCTTTGCTTTCATTTCATCTTTTCTCTATCTTTTCCATATTTTACAAGTGAACTTAGATCTACTTTCATTATTTTTCTTCCACTCATCATTTCACTCTTCTTTTTCTTCCCTATATAAACACCTTCTCATCTCATTCCAAAACACCCATTCACATTCAACAACAACATCTCTAAGATGATCTAAGTTCTCTCTAGAGCAAACCTCTCTAAGAGCAACTCCTCTCCTTCTCTTTCTCTTACCGGTGATCACACTCCTAGTCCTAGTCTTCTCAGAAGCCGACTTTTAGTGCCACCAAACCCTCTGTCAACGTGTTTCGGTCCTAGTCTCCTCGGGAGCCGATTGTAGTACCACGACCAAACACCGACACATTCACATACAACAACAACATCTCTAAGATGATCTAAGTTCTCTCTAGAGCAAACCTCTCTAAGAGCAACTCCTCTCCTTCTCTTTCTCTTAGCGGTGATCACACTCCTAGTCCTAGTCTTCTCAGAAGCCGACTTTCAGTGCCACCAAACCCTCTGTCAACGTGCTTTGGTCCTAGTCTCCTCGGGAGCCGACGGTAGTGCCGCGACCACAACGGTTACAGAACCAGCCAAGCAAGGGTAACGCCCTAGCAACTCAGCCAAGCTAAAGTCACGCTTTAGCAAGATCTCAATACTTCCCGGTGATGTCGCTCTGCTCGATCTACAATATTGAGTATCGATTGTGTTAACAAGAAGAAACTTCAGCAAAGTCCTCACCACGAGGCACAAAGAATCCCACGACGAGGTTGGTGCTCTCCTCGTCTACAATCGCTTGATAGAAGTCAGGTCAAGGGACACCCCCGACGACCGCACCCGAACGGTGCTGGCACGCCCGCGCAAGAAAAGAGACTGTTGACCAGCTGCAGCAAAATTGGAGCCAAACAAACTCACCCTAGTTTCTTAAAACCCACCCACGGCTTCAAATCTTCCGTCCCCAGCTACCTCTCTCTGGTTTTTAGCCTGGGGTTTCTAGGTTTTCAGAAATTTTGTCTGGGTTTTCTGACAAAATTTCTTTGATTTGGGTCCTCATTTAAAGATGTGGGTTACTCTAATTTTGGAGCTTTTTCCTTTGAGAAAGAATGTTTCACCGGAAACAATACTTGAAGTTCTGCTTTACCTTTCATTTTGTTTAGTTATGGTTTTCATGTCTTTAAAAGACACCATAAAAGGTGACGTGAAAGTTCACCATCAATAGATAAGTTGATGCTGTTGAATGGTTAATTGGTATATTTGGAGCTTCCTCTTCTCCCACATATTTATTGATGGTGATGGACACAGTTGCTATTTACAATTTGACATTTCCAATTTCCAAAGCAGTATTCCAAACCAACCAATCTCAGCCATAAATTTCCATGAACACCAAATCACAGAACAAGATTTGAACCCACTTGTTCTTGATTTCCCCAAGTTTAACAAAGAACCCAGTTCAGATAAGCCAATTTCCAATCAAGCAAAAGTTTTGAAGTTAGCCATAACAGGTCCGGTAGTGCAGTAAACTCTGCTGCCTCTCTCCTTGACCCCTTTACTCCATAAAGTCCAAAGCTTTCAAGCTTCAGATCCAAGAAGCTTAGCTTGGCAACACTGACAGAGGTGGGAGCATAGCTGTAACAGCTGGTTTTGGGTTTAGATACGAGAGATGATAAAGAAGAAAAAGTTTGTGGGGAAGCTGAAGTCACGACCCAGACAAAAAGCGAGACAGCCGAAGAAGAAAAATAAGAAGATTCCAAAATTTCTGAAAACCCAGAAACCGGAAGATTTGAAGCCGTGGGTGGGTTTTAAGAAACTAGGGTGAGTTAGAGTTGGGTTAGAGATACACACGGGGTTAGTAGTCTGGTAAGAGATGATTAGGCTGAGGAGACATAATGCCACGTGTCAAAATTTGATAGGGAGACAGGGAATTGGGGACAGAAGATTTGAAGCCAAGGTTTGAAGGAAAAAAAAAAAAAAAACTTGATCCCTAGGTTTTTAGAGCAGAGGTGGCGACAAACCCTTGGAATTCTCCTTGGACCAGTAGAAGCGTCGTCCGGCGTTGTGCTTTGGAGAACGAAAATGAAGTTCTTACCAAAGGCATCTCGTCTTCTTCCTTGTATTAGATGTGATGGCTGGCGTGAATTCCAGGCATCATAGAGGTGGGCGGAGCTACTGACTACCCTTCCTAAGTCTTATGCAGGCTTTGACTTCCCTCATATCTCACTTGACATATGAAGCATAGAGTGCAGGCTAGGTTTGGTTTACAGTACTGTGGCGATTCTTGTGAAGTGATTCAGGTGCGGCTTGTTCCCATGCTGTTTCTAAGGCGGGTCTACTGCTCGTATCTCTCTATGGTCGAGGGAATAGGTTGTCTGCTGGAGGTGGGGGGTGGGAGGCTCTTTGGAGGAAGGTTGCCTGATTGGTTCGGTACTAGCTCCTCTGGCAGGTCTGCTATCACCAGGCCTTGATTGCAAGGATGGAGATTGGAGCTTTAGATCTATGACTTGGGTTTGGTTTGGGCTGTGTCCTTTAAAGGGTGTAGCACATTCTGACCTTAGCTAGGCTTGTGGTGGCATTCCTTTATTTATTTCATGCTGGCATACAATAATATGTTTTTAAGTGACTGCATTTAGCCTAAACTTGGGAGGTTGAGTTTAGTTTAAGTTAGGGCTTTTCTTTTTTTCTTTTTTTTTGAATAAAGGGCTGGTGGCCTGGTGCGGCAGCCCTCAAGTCTTGATTAATTTAATTTAGGGGATTGAAATTCACACTCCCTAATTTGTAATTCATACTCCATATTTCCATCTTTGATCAAAATTCTCATAAAAAAGATAAAATTTAAGTTACCAAAAAAGGAAAGAGAGAGTATGGATTGTAAAATGGGGGGTGTGGATTTCACTCCCTTAATTTATTTCCTTTTGAAATATTTAGTCCTTTGAATAAGTGAGCATGTTATTTGTATTGAGTACCCTTGGCTTGGTGGGTTTGGTCTAAACCATGAAAATTCCAACTAGGTTGTTAAGATGTTCAAGCCTGATGTAATACAATGTATGATTTTTCAATCAATGAAATCTTTTCATTCCCCTCAAATAAAAGAAAAAAAAAATCTCCCCCTTTGTCAGTAATTGCGTATGATTTTACTGTACTCTTTCGATTTTCTTCTAAGCAAAGATTGTCTCACGCTAGTTAACCTGACACTTCTTTTTAATTGCTTAAGTAATTGCGTTCGTACGGACATATTGTAATGATACTAGGCTACTAGCTAGGCTTTTGCAAAAGCCTCTTGACATCCTCAAGTCACTCCGGTAATTAATGATCAATACAAGATCTATAAACAATCTCTCCAGCAAGGTTTAAGTTAATAATATCGATCCAAAGTGCAAATTCCAAATGGAAAGCACAAATACAATTATGCAAAGGGTTCAGATGCCATGATATTTGCACAACCATGGAGATGGGAGCCATGCTAATCACCAATGAAAAAACTAAGCTCAGCTTTACTCTTATTTATAACAAATACATCAAAACTTATTTTGACAAAAAAAAAAAAAAAAAGATATCCCAAATGTCAGATGGTACGTATTCAAGTAGAAAATTCAACAAAGGAACTGTTTTTTGCAAAAATAATACTAGATGAACTATTTCTTTTGGTATTACCTACATCCCATCTTATATAGCAATTGATATAACACAAAGTCTAACATATTATAGAATTTATTAAATGACGTGGTTGTGTCACATAACGCGGGATCCATGTGGTACACAAAAAAGTGATTCACTACCACTATTCTATTTCCAACGCTTTGTTGGGTAATATGTTATTCTTCTAAAAGTACAGTCATTTAAAGAATTCCAGATTAAGCAACAATGTAGATACATTTCGCAACGAACTTTAATTTATCACAAGACAGGTTTATAAAGGAGTTCTTAAACTAGAACAGTTGCGATGCCTCGATTTGCCTCTGGGCTTGTGAACGCGGATATACAACTCTACAAACTCTAGTGAAACTAGAGTCACAATGTAAGAGGTTAATAGCGCATTTCAATCGGTGAATAGCAGAATTTTCGGCATTTCAATATCATCACAACAAGTTTACGGCTTACGAGGTAGGCATTATTCGTGAAGCAGCTTACGTAGGTCCTCGTATTGACGGACCGACACCAAATGGGCCATTATGTACGAACTTGCCTTTTACCAAAGCAATCAGCACTAAAAAACATGCCTTGTTGAGACCGGGACCCAAAAGACGGGGAATCTGCTTGATAACAGCTTCTGATGCTAAAGAGGCATGGTACTTTTTAGCCAGTTTCTTAACCAATTTCTTGTTCTTGTTTAACTTCTTCAGCGCTTCTACATCCATGTACTCCAAACCGATCTTCTGAGCCTGTAATTAATTAAAACAAAACACAGCCACAACTTTAGACAACCATCTGTAAATTCTGAAAAACACAGCTACAGAGATCGACTTGGAAACCAGCATAACCTAGACCAAGTAGAAGAAGCATCACCTCTTCAACATGCTGAGCATCTCCAAGCATGCAGAACTTCATCTTTGGACGAGGAATGTGTGGTAACTTAACGAAACCACTGTAACGCTTGTCCTTTTGGGGATCATAATTTTTCAGCCCAATCTGAAGTTCTGTAGTTTCGATCTGTTAACTTACGACTCTTTTCCTTGGAAGCGGCCTTGATGATAGAAATAGCCTCCCTAAGAGAATCACTCTGAAGCTTACTATAGAGACACATACAGTTAGAAAGGCTAAAACAGAAGCATCCAAATACTTAATGGAAAGCAATTGTAAAATGCTACAAGGCCAATCAAACACAGACACACTCTGGTTTTACGAATACAAATAAAAACTTACAAATTTTATGTTCCAACATCAACATTTCTTACTGTTTCTTAGAATAGACAAATCAATCAAACATCTTCTCAATGACTATCCTGAAAGTTTTAACCTCCGACACACGAATAACACCTACCATTCTAAACTTCATCACAGTGAAATCAAAAACCCAAAATGAAAGCCATCCGAATCAAAGCAGTGAACTTTGAAGCAAAAACCCCAAAAAACAAAGAAGTGTAATTAGCATACCTCATGGCCGAAACTTAAGAAGTCCGATCGACCAATGATTTCTCACGTGCAAGATGAAAATTATAAGGAGAGCCGAAGCAAATTTATATAAGGAGAGAGCAAAAGATTGTGAGGTCATGACTGATATGAAACCTAATCAGAGGTACATATTGGGCTGGGTTGTATGTGGGCTTCTGCAAAATTTCATTTGTTGCATCTACAATAGGGCTGTCAATTCCGACACAACCCAATAACACGACTCGAAACCCGCACGATTAAAAAGCCGGTCATGACCCATTTAATAAACGGGTCGGCCACATGTCAACTTGCCAACACGAAGTGAACCCGTATAACCCGATTATGCTATACTTCTTCTTGAAATTTTGGACGTTTGGAGTATTTGATCCTAGGATTGGACAATTTGAAATATTTTGTTTCATCATTATTAGACTTAATTATTTATGAATTCTATATAATTATTTATATTCTTCGTCTTATGGAGTTTTTAGTGAATTTAATCAATTTATGCATTTTTTTAGTTAAATGGGTCGTAGCGTTAACTCTTAAATGGGTCATTTTGTCCAACATGACACGACATATTTATTAAATGGGTTAAGCGGGTTGGAAACAGGTAACCCGTTTAATAAATAGGTTAGGTTTAGGTTTAAATTTTCTACACGATTAATAAATGGGTTGAGTTTGAGTTTGTCTCTTGTGACACGACATATATCTTGACCCGACACGAACCCAACCCGACACGACCCATTGACAGCCCTAATCTACAACCTTTTTTTTTTTTTTCTCCCATTCGACCTTTTTTTTTTTTTTCAATTTCTGAAGAGAATAAGATTGAGAAATTTTATTCACACATTGCTAAATGATAGATACACATCTCTTACTTAATACACAACCTATTAACTTTTTTATTTTAATATCTTACTAGAAACACAACCCCAAACTTCCTAAACTATCCTCATTCACAATACACAATATCTTTTCATTAAATACATATTCTTTTTTTTCTTTTGCTGAAATAAATTGAGATAAATATCTGGTAAGAGACTGCCTATTTTTTTTTCTTATACAAGAGAGACTACGGACTACCTATTGCATTGCTGCAGTTGAAAAAAAAAAAAACGAGACCCAAAGAATGGCATATTACACTAGAAGACTCAACATCAATTCCTCAATGGCTCAATGTAAGAGTTTCGGTAAATCACATGGTCATCACTAAAGTTAATACAATGCCACCCAAAGAATGTTTTAATTGCTTTTCACTTGTTGGGTTGAACATACTTAAATGCCAATGGGGAATTGCTTGTCATTGAGGACTTGACCAAGACAATATTCATATGCCAATTGTTGAGATTTGTGAACTACTAATGATGGAATTGGAGAGAAACAAAACAATACATAACAAGAGTTCTTGAGGAATTTTTCAACGGTTTTCACTTGCTCTTGTTTGTCCATATCATTTGGACAGTTAATACATTTTTGAAACTAGATTGATAAGAAGGCTTGATTGCATGCTAAATTATTGAGAATCGAATTCATGATATCCATCTACGGTAGACTTGGAAACAAAAAAAAAAACTGCATATATTTCTTTATTGTTAATATAAATATCTCTTTTGGTAATTTAACTTACCCATAAAATGTACGTGATGTTGGGTTTGTGAAAAAAGGGATGTGTATTTAGTAATTAGAGGTGTGTGAATAAAATTTCTCAATAAGATTTTATTAATTAAATTTCAACACTAGAATTGTGCATATATATATATATATATATATATATATATATATATATATATATATATATATATATATATAGAAAATTTGTTATCAAAATCATTGATCAAGTAATATAAGACGGAACAAATGTCACTACCTTATTCGTCAAACCTACTTAGTGTCAGTCAAATGAGATAGGTTTCAAAATGTAATATTGCACAAGTACTAGAGATATAAGATGTCTTAAAAGAGGTTTTATTTGTCAATGAAATATTTATGATTCATATAATGAATAAAAAAAATTTAGCTTTTCCATCAAATTACTAAAATATTAAACTGCAGTCAGAGAATTATTCTCAAATAGCTTTGGGGATTGGATATTAGGTATCCCTACAAAGCTAGATACATGAAAAGTTTTGGCAGGGTAGTTCTAAGAGTTATGTTTTAGTTTAAAGTTGACCTCCAGATTTAATTTTAATCTAAGAGTTATGTTTTGGTTTAAAGTTGACCTCCAGATTTAATTTTAATATAAGAGTTACCTCCAGATTTAATTTTAATCATGTCATCGTGGAATTTGATGAAAGAGTAAGAAGCTAGATGAGAGTGATCCTCATCATATAGCTAATTATAGATTGCAATACCCTTATTCAAAGAACTTGGAACTATCAAATAAAGTATGTCTACAATGAATTAATGTAATAGACTACCGATATACTTGCTCAAATATTGGGACATAGTATGAATTCAGTTAATCATCTTTTTCAGAATCTTCGTGGTAGACTTGTTCAAATGAGACATAGTTTGGATTTGGGCCGGTGATCATTTTTTTGAGACCCAACCTGACCGTATTTCAAAGAGATTGAAAGAAGATGAGGATGGTTTGTTGCAGCCTCATCTTAATACTATTTAGTTTTGTCATTCTTTCTTCTATTCATATCTCAAAAATTGGTATTTGGACCTCTCTCTTTTTCGAATTTATAGTTGACTTTGTCAACTCATGTCAAATTACCAATAAAGACATTAATAAAGAAAAAAAAAAATCTCTTCTTATCTCTACGAACAGTAATAGTCTTCAACTTGGGGAAAACTTTCCCCTCCAATATAAACCCTAAAATATATATCGCCAAACGTTATTGAACGTTGTAGTGATCAAAATTTTCAGAATTTGACTGCTTCCGTTGTAAAATGAAGGATGAACTTCCAAAAAAAAAATTGCTTTATCCAAGAACCCGTAACTCCACCAAAGTCGTCCATCACCCATAATCCCTAGGATTCATGAGAAGTTATACCATGATCTAGGCCAAAAATAGCTACAGATTCATTCCACGCCATAAGAGACGCAAAACATAACTCCACATATAGGTCTCATATACAAAATTTGGAAACAACATATTACGAAATACCTCATCACCCATATCAAATTAACGAAATGATCACTAACCTAATATGATGCTCCTGTTGAAGATCATAAAAATTTTGGTATTCCTTCAGTTGCTCGCGCCCATTCCTCTGTTACTCGTACATAAATGATGATCTTCCAAAAAAAAAAAAATTGCTGCAATTCTAAATCTTCAAAAACTGAAGGAGGTTTAACTATTGATTTTTGAAAGTATAAATAGAATCTAAAAAAAAAAAGGTTTTTCTTGATTTTATTGGACGATGGGCATTATAGGAAAATTAGAGAGGTGTAGATAGCAAATTGGTTATTTGTAAAAGTAAGTTGGAGGTTTATTAAGTGGGGAGGTCAAAATGCCAAATTTGGAGGTATGAATAGAAACTCCCTTGGGGGTTTTAGTCCCTTCTGCTCACACAAAAAAAATAATCTTAAAAATAAAGAAAAATACGTTAAATACCTATAGGTAGTTAAGTTACTTTTGGTATACCCAAACTTTAATTTTTCTGTAAAAATAGTATGTACGACTGTATTATTATTAATAATTATATATAGAGATGAGCATATATAACATAATAAATTTACACCTAGAAAAATTAAAGGATCTTAAATTCCTAGGGTTTGGAAAAAAAAAAAAAAAAAAAAAACTTGATAGAACTATATTTTTTTGATATCACCTACATCCCATTTTATGTGGCAATTGATGTGACACAGAGTCTAACATATTATAGAATTCATTACATATCGTGGTTATGTCATATAAGGTAGAATGCATGTGACTTTTTTGGGTAGAATTCACTACCACTATTCTATTTGCAATGCTTCGTTGGGTAATATATATGTTATGCTTCTAAAAGTACAGTCATTTAAAAAATTCCAGATTAAGCAACATATGTATCCCACATATCGCACAATGAACTTTATCACAAGGCAGGTTTACAAAGGAGTTCTTAAACTAGAACAATTAAGATGCCTTGATTTGCTTCTGGGTTGTGAAACTACAACTCTACAACTCTAGTGAAACTACAGTCACCATGTAAATGGTTAATAGTGCGTTTCAATATCATCACAAGTACGTAGTTTACGAGGTAGGCATTATTCGTGAAGCAGCGTACGTAGGTCCTCTTATTGTCGGACCATTTGGTGTCGGCCATTATGTACGATGTATTGTAGCTCTCAGTGTACATAGACAAACCACATTATAGGAGGAGCATTGCTTGACCTAGGAGGATGTTCGATCAATGAATAAGAAGCCGTATAATTTGATCACTCCACTCCAAACTCTGCTTAACCCAACAATCATTCACCAGGTTCGTTGCTCTCCTGAAAGATATGCTTGATCTCATTGCCAATGAATCCAGCTAAGAATTGGTTGTACCTGGTACCTACCACCCTTGCTACCAACGACAGGTCCAAACCAAGTGGTGACTGTACTTAATCCCATTATTCATTGTGATAATTTGTTGTACTTGCATCTCAGTAGCCATTCTGACTTCTGAGCCCTAGCATGAGACCCCAGATCTCATCATCATCCAACACTTGGCCATGAAGCCTTTAAGCCAAACTCCACTACCATCACGCAAAACACCACCAACACCAACATTAATTACCATCACTAAACTCTCCCTCCGTCAACATTGATTTTAATTGATCTAACGAGGTGGAGGTTTCACTAGAGAGAGAAAAAAGGATAAAGTTTTTCGGATCCTCATCAAGCACCATCTGTGCCTTCTGATGATATTCATATATTGGAGTGGGAGGCATTTGGACTGCTTGATAAACTAGCAAATTAACTGACAAGCTAGTGTATACATATATGAAGTACTCAAGTAACCAACTAATACTCATAAGAAGTTTCGCTTAATTTGTAGTGAAAATTAGCAAAATCCACCTTATTCGATCTTGAAATGAACTAGTCCAAGTTCATAGCTCGTTATTCTTTTACTATGCTCACACAATTTTTTCTTTACTTTGTCCAACTTATCCTTTGAATAACTTAGATCCAAAAGCTAGTGCAACAGCTGAAGTTATGTAGCTAGATCTATAAATAATTTTTCTACCAAATTAACTCAACATTAGTCAGACAAACAATTTCATTTCAAGATCTAAGGTGATCTGTTGTCAAATCTGTATGTGAAATGTTTGACATTGTACGAATATATACAAGCGAATCAATCTGATCACAATATATAAACATTTCCACCAAGTTAATAGAGCATAATCAATATAATTCATTTCGTCCTGATATCATATATAATTCATGAGTTCGATCATAAAATAATACACACAATGATATTATCCATGAAATAATTTTATGGATCAGTGCAATCAATCTTTGTTTTTCATTATTATTAATTAAATATACATATATATCTTGCACCGTACCATGTACTGATACTGATATCTAGAGAGAATTACTATGACCGAGTTACCAGATAAATCAAACCTAAAAATAATTAAACAAAACGAAGATTTTGATTTACTATCTGAATATCAATAGAAATGCAAAAACCTTCAACACCTACTCTCGATCCTCATGACTCCTTGAGCATTATTATTACTTGCTCGACGACGTCCTTCCCTAGCAAGTGCTTCACGAGCCGAGCTGAGCCCTGTCGGAACCAGCAACGCATCAAACGGAGAGTAATCGATCCACTCCTTGAGCAGCTCCTCCTGCCCCCACGAATCCGGTATCGTCACATGCCCGGCAACCTCCTCCCGGTGTTTCTTCAGCCTCTCGCGTCCCGAGCTCATGTCTGCCGCAGACATGTTATGTAACCCCACAAGCTCGTTGTGGCCTCCGCCGCCGCAGTGTTTGCTTCTTTTCCCAGAGAATGCAGGAACCTTGATCTGGTTGGTGGTGTTGTTAACATTGCTGTTGGGTTTTTCCTCCATCAACGAGTAGTGGGTTCTCTTCATATTGGCTTGCTTGAGTTAGTGGTGTTGTTAACAAGCTTGGTTGAGTTGTTGCTATGGCCGGTTGTGTAGGAAGAAGAATATATGGAGCAGAAGTAGCAAGGAGAGAAGGAATATTGGGTGGGGGTTTAGGTTACACGTCGTGTAATATAGGGTTTGTATGGTAACTGAGATATCTACGTCTCATGTTGGCTTTGAGGTTGGTATTTGTGTGGTGAAGTTGTGATGAGAGAAGAAAAGATTTGGAAAAATAGTCAGTCTCGTGTTTTAGGGTTTGTGAGGTGGACATGTGTTCGGTGTTTAGTGATAAATAAAATCAGTTCCAATGAGGTTGGTGGGCTAAAACGGAACGGGGAGAGAGTGTGAGGTGGAAGTAGCTACCAAGATGTGCACGTGCTTGACACATATCTCAGTTAATTTTTTTATTTGAGCTTTAATCAAACTTGATTTTTTTTTTTTCCTCCAAATTAGTGTGGACGCTTCGGTGAGTTCGGTCCAAGCTTTCTTTTACTTTTTGCTAGTCGAAAAAAATTACTATTATAAATTAGGAAAATGATTTGTGGCCTCAATCTTAGGTGTCATGCCATGTCATCTACACAAATCACCTATTTGTCAAATCATGCCATGTAATTCTTGAGAAAAATATAATCTTATCCTTCCAAAATCTAATGACTCTAAATTATTTTGGCTTTCTTCTATAAAAAAAAAGGGCTAAATACTGATTACTACCCTGTAGTTTGAGTCCAAAATCAATTCAGTCCTTGAACTTCTAATTTCATCAAAAAAACCCCTGCACTTTCAATTTTGATGTAATAGGTCCAATTTGTTAGTTTTCCATTAATTGAGTCCGTTAACTTGCTGACGTGGCTCATATGAGGCCTATGTTTTATGATGTAGTGTTGAGGTGATATGCATAGTCAGTTTAGGAGTGGATCCCACTATTTGAAATCTATCAAATAAAAAGTTTTTAAACAAAAAACTCAACTATAACTAGAACCCACATCAGAAAATTAACGAATTGGATCTATTAGATTAAAATTGAAAGTACAGGGGTGCTTTTTATGAAATTGGAAGTCCAGGGACTGAATTGATTTTGGACCTAAACCACAGGGTAATAACTAGTATTTAGCCCTAAATTGGCTTTTTTTCATTACACTCATGCTTAGATTTAAACAACAATTTTTTTTTTCTACAATCAAGAGTAGAAAAAATTTCATGTAATTCAGTCAATAGATTTGCACGTACATTTGATTAATAGATTTGTATAACATATGTATATGAATTCAACCTTTGTTGGGTTCCTGCAAATTTTGAAAATGTAATGTGAAAAATACATATTCATATGATTGTATTTTTTCTTTTGTTCATTGTTTTCTCTTTATGTAGCTAGGGTTTAAATGCTAGATCTGAATTTATTATTTTTAGTTTGTCTTTCCCTTATATTTAGATTGTAGATGTTAATTAATGGCTGCTAACGTGTAATTTTTTCTTACCTCTTAATTTAGACATAAGTATTTCCTAAATTCAATTTACTAATGCTATATTTTTGTGGATGAAATTAATCAATATTTGGAAAGAAAAGTTAACGTCTATTTCTTAACAGATAATTCAATATATTAATGCCATTTGGGAAGAAAAATTAAAAGAAAGACTTTAATTAAATGAAGAAAAATATTGATTAAAGAATATGTAGACATATCTCTTAAATTAATATATAATTAATAGCTGATATTTTTTTTTTGTCACCTAATTAAATTCATTAATGTAATTGATTCACCCCCTAACATCTAAAAGGAAATGTAAAAGGGTAAAGTTGGTGTTGAAATAGTATGATGTGGCAAGATATATTATATGGAATTGAAAATAAATTTTTATTTACTTACATGGCATGACACCTAGGATTTAAGGCCACAAATCTTAGGCCTCATTGAGGCCCCATATCATTGCCCTATAAATTATAAGTACTGTGGCTGCTTTATAAAATTAAATTGAATATCATTTAGTCATTCAATTGTATCTAATAAATGTACGGTTTTATGAGAAGAATACCAATGTCTAACAAAATTACTCATTAGTTTGATAAAATTGTAATTTTGTTTGGTTGAGTTGTTGCAAAATGAATGGAATATAATGTGATCTTTGTATATAGTTTGGATGAGAATATTGTTGATACTTTTTTTGTTTGGAGTAGAAAGTGCACCAAACTGCCAAAGGCCCAAAATTTGAATGTATTTTTTATATTGGAGTTTGATGTGAATCAAGATATAAAATACTATTCCAGTGCTAGGAATTGAACCTGCTGCAAACTTAAGCCAAGAGAACTTTTGTAGGTATGTTGTTTCTAATCCTACATTATTATGGGGTTCAGTGGCCGAGTAAAACTCATGTTTCATCTAGTCTACTTTTTGTGTTTCTCAGATATATAGACGTATAGTCATTAAGAACTGTGGGAGTGATCAACTACTACTAGACCCGCAATTAAGGCAATTGACTCTATAGTTAGTATGATGATAAATATCGGTTATGAAATCGGCGATTATTACAGCTTTAACTACGATAGTAACTACACGCAATAATTACGATTGGGAATGCGTGATGAATGACCATCGTAAATGTGTCGTGACTAACCGTTGTTAATACATCAATAATCATCATCATAAGTATGTAAGTAATGCAACCATTAAAGCGGGAATAAGGACGGCTTGTCCCCTAAATAAGTTGTCGCCTATATAAAGGAGGCGCGACGTCCAGGTAAACCATCTCATGCCAATTCTTCTTACTAGACGCGACTAAGAAACATACTGACTTAGGCATCGGAGGATTTTCTATATATATCCCCCTTCCTCTTCGAGCCGACAGTCAAACTTCCGACTTAATGCTCCAAGGAATCGAAACTTCTCGAGTGTTCCTAGTCAACTCTTGCTCCAATCCGCATTCATTGGTGAGTCAAAATCCTCTTTAGAATTTTTCGTCACCAACAAGTGGCGCCGTCTGTGGGAAACATTTTTCCCTAAAAAGTGATGGCGGGAGCTGTGCCTCAAGGAATCCTATTTCTGTCACTCAGGACTGGCAGTGATGAAATTCAATCCCCAAACAGACTAGTCCTATACCTAATCCAAGATTCAAACTTGCCTCTAAATGACGAGATGCAAAGACTGAGGCAGCAACGAGGCCAGCGGTGGCACCTTCCAAACCAACAAGGTAACAAAACAAGGACGGCGACAGCACCACCAATGAAGGCTTCGGCAAACCTCTCGCCGATGGGCATGCGGCACACTAATTGGAAGAATAATTGGAGGAACCAGTACAGGCTAATCCAAGAAAGCACACACTGAAGAAAGTGATCGATGAATGTAACTGAGTCGGTCCTCGAGGGCTCGTAGCTGATATCTAAAGGGACGTCGGTAAGCCACCATTCAAATTAGCAAATGGGCACCAACCCAGGTAACTCAGATAAGTATTTAGCAATTATTCATGAGATTTTTGTTTACAATTGATGACAAAATACAATTGAGGCCCGTGGCCGGAGTGACTAAAATATTATTCGCCTGACATTTGTGACCTCCTGGACCTCACCCTCATAGGCGGAGGGGGGGGGGGGGATGAAGGACCACACCCTCGCCGGAGGTGGGGGTGGGCTGGTATACCTCACCCTCGCTGGCGGCGGGATGGGCTGGTGTACTTAACCTTCGTCGGCGGGAGGATGGGCTGGTATACTTTAGCCTCGCTGCAGGCAGGGGTGGGATGATGGACCACACCCTCGCTGGACGCGAAATAGGACGAGGAGATAAAGCAACGCAGGTTACGAGATCGATAATGGATATGAACCACTCAGGCCATGGGGGAAATCCCTTGGGAGTCCATCCTCAAAGGCCAATAAGATGTTGTCTGCGGAAGGAGGATCGTCCTATACGGTTTGGTTTCAAATTCTCCAATACATTGTATTTATGTTTTGTTTTTCTTCTTGAGCGACTGCGTGCACAGAGAAGAAAAACAAGGGGGAATGTAGGGAAGTAAATTATACGTCACGTAAAAGAATTCTCAAAGAGAAGAACTCTCGAGGAGACAATTTTTTCTCAAAGAGAAAAACTCTAAAGGAAGCAAAGGCTCGTGGAGGTGAGTTTCTCTCGAAGAGACAAAAAGTGAACTTTTAAGGAGGCAGGCTATTGAGGGAGCAATTGCACCAAGCACTCAACGTTAGTACGTACGATGATTAATTCTCAAATGATCGATAATTTAAAAATGTATGTTGGTAAACGCTTGAGGAGGCTGGCCCTCGAGGGAGCTATCGTGCCAATCGTTCGAGACGGTCATCGAGGTCAGCGTCATCGACGTCGAGGCAGGCGTCACTGTCATAGAGAAGGGTATCACCGACATCGGGACCATGGAAACACCGATGACTGTCATCGAAGCCGTGTCATCAATGTCAAGGTAGACGTCACCGTTATTGAGAAGAGCGTCACCGACGTCAGGGCCTACATTGCAGTCATTGAGAAGGGCGTCACCGACGTCAGGGCAGGCATCGCTGTCATTAAGAAAGGCATCACCGACATCGGGGTTGGCATCACCATCATAGTAAAAGGTGTCACTGATGTCGGAGTCAACGTCGTAGTCATTGAGGAAGGCATCGCGGTCATTAAGAAAGGCATCACCGACGTTAGGGCCTGCGTCACCGTCAACGAGAAAGGCGTCACCGACGTCGGGGCCGACATCGCGGTCATCGAGAAGGGCGTCATCGGTGCCTAGAAAAGTTTCATGGAGACGAGCGTCGTCGTCATCAAGACTAATGTCTCCGTCATCCAGACTAGTGTCGCTGTCATTGGGACTAGCGTCGCCGTTATCGGGATGAGCGTCAAGGACATCAAGACTAGCAGTCATAGCCAAAGAAACGAATTGTTGAGGAGATTAAGTGATTGACAAGACCTAACACAAAAGCAAAGGAAGAATAAAATGTTTGAGGCTGATAAGCTTCAAAGTTGTGGGGCACTGTTAGGGCCCACGTAGTGCAGCAAGAGAGCCTTTTCTATCTCCAGGGAAAGTCAGTATCATATGTTGACGATACTCGGTCACGGCGTCGCTATATCCATCCTCGCGGCTTTGAACTCAAACCTCGTTCAAGAATTTTTCTCGCTTATAGCATTTGTGGAGATTCTGCAGTCCAAGCACGAACCTAGAAATGGTGGTAAAAGAAGAAAACGAGGAAATTAGGAGGAAAAAAAATAGAGAGAAGAGGGAGCGTTTTGCAGCAAGGTACCCCAGGCACTTCGTCTGGCTTGAGATGCACTGGGGGCACGCTTGGGAACTAGGCAGCTCGCCAAAGGCACCCCTGAAAGTGTAAATCTGGAATACTAATACAATTGCATATAAACATAAACACATATATTGTACTCACATACACAGATGCATATATAATTATAGAGAAATAAATATGCAGATCTTTAGAACAAGATGTATACCTGCTAGAACTGATGAAGCCATCTCAAATACAGATCTTCTGCACTTCTCTTTGTTTGCTATCTATCTATGAGGCAAGAACTGAATAGCTCGTATCAAAGAGAATACAGGGACCTAGTATTTATAGTGAAAACATCCTAATACAATGCCCTCCCATAAAGGATAATTGTAATCACAATAATGTCTGTAATCACTATGATATATGTACTCCGACATCTTAGTGCTTGATTCAAGCTATTTAGGTTTCCCAATATATTCATTTGATTCATATGATAAATATATTTAACAGGGAATATGAATTACTTAATATCTCTAATTACTTGCTCTATTGGTAACAGTAATTGTTGTGCTAAATATAAGCTTGTAATTGTTCAATTTCAACTTACAATCTCCCACTTGAACATTTACAAGTTTATACAACAAGAGTATTGTAGTTCTAGACATAGTAATTAATCCGAAGTGTGCACCTGAGATAAAAGCATTCCAGTACCTAATCAAATCTCTGTCAATCCATAATCATGATGAAGAACTGCAGAAAAGGTTGCACTTAAAAGCACAGCTACTCCACAATCACATATCATCACAACCATGAACTACATGAGACACAAAGATGTCACTTAATATATACAATGCAGGTTTAATGAATCTTCTAAATGCATTTGTATATGGTCCTCTAAATGGTTCCATATGCCTGAACCTCAACACATAATTGCATCAGCAACTATTCTGAATGTGTTATCCAGCTCAAGTCTGGAATGAAACTAAAATGATTCAAAATAACTCATAAACTGAAGTTGTATACAATCATGAAACAGTTATTTGAAAGAATCACAAGAATGAAACAATTGTACTGCAGTAACAAAAAAAAAAAAAAAACGCAATTGGATCCAGTAAAAGAAGAGTTTTATTATAAATAAATTCATAAGATTCACAACTCAATGAGATCTCAAAAATACAACCAAAAGAAAATTCTGCAACTTAATGGAATAAAATTTCCAGCTTTACTACATGAACACTAACTCCCACTGAAACTAGCAATCAAACTCCCACAAAGCTCAAGTATCTAGAGTAGGCAGAATGCCTATGCTTTCAATGTGTTTTTCAAAAGCTGCGATGGTTAATGGCTTAGTGAAAGGGTCTGCTAATTGGTTCAAAGTGTTGATTTTGGGAATAACCAACTCATTATGCTTCACTCTCTCTCGGACACTATAATACTTCAAGTCAATGTGCTTGGAGTTGGTGGATCTCTTGTTATTCTTTGTGAAATAAACTGCTGCAGAGTTGTCACAATGAATCTTCAAGGGTCTTGAAATGATGCTATCAACTAGTTTGGTCTGTGCAAGAAAATTCTTCAGCCATAGTCCCTGACATGTAGCCTCATAAATAGCAATAAATTCTGCCATCATGGTAGAGGTTGCTGTTTGTGTTTGCTTTACACTCTTCCAAGCTATAGCACCCCCAGCTAACATAAAGACATAGCCTGATGTCGATTTTCCTGAAGCTGGAACATGTCCTACAAAATCTGCATCAGAATAACCTTCCACTTCAAGATCTTTGACTCTTCTATACACCAAACTATAACCCTTGGTTTTCTGAAGGTATCTTAACACTTTGTTTCTAGCAATCCAGTGTTCATGTCCTGGATTTGACTGAAATCTTGCCAACATACCCACTGCATAGGCTAAATCAGGCCTAGTGCACACTTGTGCATACATTAGGCTTCCCACCAATCTAGAATAAGGTTTGGTTTTTATGTCTTCCTTCTCTAACTCATTCTTGGGACACTGATTTTTGTTCAACTTGACACCTTTTGACATAGGTGCAGCTCCAAGTGAACAAGTGTGCATTTCAAATCTCTTCAACACTTTTGAAATGTAGGCTTGCTGAGATAAACCTAGAAGATGTTTAGATCTATCCCTGGTAATTTCAATCCCCAGAACATATGAAGCATCTCCCAAATCCTTCATATCAAAATTTTCAGAAAGAAAATGCTTTGTTTGCTGCAATAACTCTTTATCAGTGCTTGCTAACAGAATATCATCAACATATAACACCAGAAAAATAAAATTCCTGCCGCTGATTTTTATGTATACACATTCATCAACAAGATTTTCAACAAAACCAAAAGAAGTAACTACTGCATCAAATTTTAGGTACCACTGCCTTGATGCCTGCTTCAATCCATAAATAGATTTATTCAATCTGCACACTAAGTGTTCCTTTCCAGGCTCTATGAAACCTACTGGTTGTTTCATATAAATCACCTCATCCAAATCTCCGTTGAGGAATGCAGTTTTGACATCCATTTGATGTAATTCCATATCATAATGAGCTACTAGAGCCATTATGATTCGGAGTGCATCTTTGGTAGATACTGGTGAAAAGGTTTCATTAAAATCTATTCCTTCTTGTTGTGTGAACCCTTTCGCCACTAGTCTAGCTTTAAATCTCTCCACTGATCCATCAGCACACCTTTTAGTTTTGAAAACCCACTTGCAACCAATCGGTTTATGACTCCCAGTAGGCTTAACCAACTCCCAAACATTGTTATCATACATGGACTGCAGCTCTGCTTCCATTGCCTCTGTCCACTTTAAGCTTTGATCACTATTAATGGCTTGACTAAAGTTTTCCGGATCATTATCTTCTCCCCAATCAAATTCAGCTTCCTGCAAGTACACCATATACTCCTGTGGGTTAATGGCAGGTTTTCTAATTCTTTCAGATCTTCTAAGTTGTTGAGGGGCTGCTTCAAGATCAACTTGTGCTTCTTGCAAGTTTTGAGGCTCAGGTTCTTGCTCTACTTCATTCAGATTACCCACTGCATTTTCAAAATTGTTATTTTGATTTTCTGCAACAACTTCAAGTTGAAGTTGTTCAATATCTCCAGCTGCAGTTTCAAAAGTGATGGGGACGGCAATGTTTTCAGATTCATCTTCAGGTAACTCTTGAAACTCAAGTTCAAGGTTTTCAAATGAGTGAGAATAGTTGATTTCATCAAGGAAAATAGCCTTGTTCGTCTCAATTATTCTTGTGGTGTGAGAAGGACAGTAGAACTTGTAACCTCTAGTATTTTCTGGATATCCAATAAAGTGGGCTGAGATTGTCTTTGGATCTAATTTTCCTTCTTAAGGGTTATATGGTCGTGCTTCAGCCTTACAACCCCAAACATGCACATGATGCACACTTGGTTTTCTGTTTTTCCACAGCTCAAAAGAAGTCTTCGCCACAGCTTTGCTTGGAGTCCTATTTGTAATGTAATTTGCAGTTTTAAGAGCCTCTCCCCATAAGAATCTCGGCAAACCTGATGTGCACATCATACTCCTCACCATATTAAGAAGAGTTCTATTTCTTCTCTCTGACACACCATTTGATTCTGGTGTACCTGGAGTTGTATACTGAGCTTGTATCCCATGCTCCTGCAGATACAAAGCAAAAGGCCCCTTCTGCTGCCCAGCTTCAGTATATCTACCATAATATTCCCCTCCTCTATCTGACCTCACTGCCTTAATTTCTTTTCCCAATTCTTTTTCTACTTCAGTTCTAAAAATTTTGAATTTTTCTAGGCTCTGTGATTTTTCAGAAATGAGGAAAACAATACAATATCTGGTCCAGTCATCTATAAAGGTAATAAAATATTTATTACCACATATAGTTTGGTGTGCAAAAGGTCCACAAATGTCTGTGTGGATAAGTTGCAATGGCTCTGTGCTTCTATTGGATTCCTTATTTCTGGATTTAGTCATTTTTCCCTTTACACATTCAATGCAGGTGTCAAAATCTGAAAAATCTAGTGCAGGCAACAAGTTTTCTTTCACCATTCTCTGTAATCTATCTTTAGATATGTGTGCAAGCCTTCGATGCCAAAGATAAGTTGAGTTCTCACTGTGTTTTCTCTTTTTACTTATATCTTTCTGTGCATTCTCAATCAGCAATATTTCTTTAGGATAAGAACATTCAAGAGACCAATAATCATTCAAGAAAGAAGCTGAGCCAATATAACGAGAATCATGGGAGATTTTTATTCCGAATGAGTCGATGTAAAAAGTACATCTTTGTTTCACCAACTGAGAAACAGAAATTAAATTCCTCTTCATCGAGGGAATATAGAAAACATTGCTCAAATCAAAATGAGTGCCTGAGCCTAACACTAAACGGACTGTGCCTATAGCCTTCACAGCCACTCCCATGCCATTCCCAACTGCTACTTGCACCTCATTTTTCCTTGGAGCTCTCTTGCTTAGAAAGCCCTGCAACGAATTTGTAATGTGAATCGGTGAGCCGGTGTCAATCCACCAAGAACTAGGAGATAAATCAACTAAATTAACTTCAATAGAGAAAATATCTAACTGTGACACCCTTCTTTACCATCCAATCCTTGAATCCCTGGCAATTTTTCTTCATATGACCTTCCTTTTTACAAAAGAAGCATTTGAAGACTCCTGGTTTCTTACCCTTGCTGTTCACAGTTTTCTTGGGGCCAAGTTTGTAAGGCTTGGTCCCACTGGTACCTTCTCCAGAACCAACTGCACTAGAGGCAACAACTTTGCCTTTTCCCTTCCATTTCGACTTTGAGACCAGATTCACAACAAGTGGTACATCCCTCTTGATCCTATCTTCCTCTTGCACACATATCGCTATCAGCTCATTCAAATCCCACTTATCCTTCTGTGTAAAATAAGTGGTCTTCAACTGACCAAAAGAGGCAGGCAGAGTTCTTAGGGACTGATGCACTATAAATTCAGCAGGCAGGGGTATCTCCAGATCTACAAGCCTAGTAGTGATGTCAATGATCTTCATGATATGCTCACGGACACTCTTAGAGGAATCATAATTGATCCCCATCAACATATCCAGCAGAAGTGAAATCTCTGCCTTCTCATTCTCTCGAAACTTCAAAGCAATAGCAGCCATAAACTCAGTGGCTGTGTCTTTGTCAGCAATACTCCCCCTAACCACAGCAGTCATGGTTTGCTTAAGAATAAGCTTGGTCATCTTGTTGGCTCTAACCCATTCTCTATGTTTCACAATCACTAGGTCAGAGCTAGTGTCATCTATTAGCGGTTCGGGTTCAGTCAGACACCAATCAATTCCCTGAAGGCCAAGGTAAAGCTCTATGGATTCCTTCCACTTCTTAAAGTTACAACCATTGAGAGGTTCAATGGTTGCAAGGGACAATCCTGAGGTGTTCAAAGCTGGGAAAGAAAAGAAAAGAAAACTTTAGTTTTCTGCCTTAGTTTCTGTCTAAAACAAATTTCAGAAAACTATGAATACAATAGAAATCAAGTCACAACAAAACAACTCAAGATCAAAACAGAATATATGGTAATCAGAATCCCCAAAATATGCATATTAATTTTCAATAACAGATCTTACCTGTATGGTAAAAGAATATGTTATTGCTTAAGTTTCTTATTTGCAAAACCAAAATACTAAAAACCAAAGTATCACTGGAACAGTCAACACATGTATAGCAAGAAGAAAAGTCTAGTTCTCTGAATTTAGTTTTTAATACTTCATGATGCACTGTTTTACTTTTAAGAACATAAAGTTAATCCTTCTGTTGAAGATACAATTTGTTCCAAAAAAAAATAAAGACACAATTTTCCTTGTTCCATATCCAAATGATTTCAAAACAATACATTGACAGATTGATGTGTACAATATGCGTCAATATACCATCTTGCAATCTAGAACTAGTGGTTATTACTCCTTAATTTTTAACACAGCAAGCTAAGTTAAAACCAAAGAAAGAGAACAACCTGTTCATCAACGAATTTCCATGAGCAAGATTATGAAAGTTGGATTACCAAAATGGGAGATTATCTTGTCAACAATTCAAGACAAACAAATGTATATATAATTCAACCAGAATTCAAGAGCAGACAATTGATCATTCAGAAATTTTCAACCAATTCCAAACATCAAAAATTCAAGATCAATCATGCTAAAGTAAATTTCATCTGGTCCCCATGTACTCTAACCTAGGTGCATGCCAGGAATGCTTCTAGTGTTTCAGATGCCCAATCAAGAATCATATATACATAAAAAAAAATATTGAAAACGGGAACTAACCCGGTGTTCCTGCTGCTGCTGGAGTTAATCGGAGCAAGATAAACATTTATAGCAACATACAAAGGCATATCGAAATTGTATCTTACAGTAATTTGGTTCAAAAACGCGGAATTTACAGGATCAATAATGATTTTCTCTAGAACCCTAATTCCCAATTCTGGGAAAACTGAAGGGGACGACCAGTTAGACAGCAATGGTCAAATTGGGGTCGTGATTTTGCATAAATGCACTATGTGTATGTGGACTTGTGGGCCAGAAAGCAGGGGAAGTGTTGGGTTTGTTGGAAACAAACTTTACATTTTAATAAGTTAGTGCTCTTATTTATTCTATTTTGTTAATAATAAGAACGTGCAAAACCCAACATGCAAAAACTGAGTTGGTTTATGAAACATGCAATTGGCTCTGATACCAATTGAAAGTGTAAATCTGGAATACTAATACAATTGCATATAAACATAAACACATATATTGTACTCACATACATAGATGCATATATAATTATAGAGCAATAAATATGCAGATCTTTAGAACAAGATGTATACCTGCTGGAACTGATGAAGCCATCTCAAATACAGATCTTCTGCACTTCTCTTTGTTTGCTAACTATCTATGGGGCAAGAACTGAATAGCTCGTATTAAAGAGAATACAGGGACCTAGTATTTATAGTGAAAACATCCTAATACAATGCCCTCCCATAAAGGATAATTGTAATCATAATAATGTCTGTAATCACTATGATATATGTACTCCGACATCTTAGTGCTTGATTCAAGCTATTTAGGTTTCCCAATATATTCATTTGATTCATATGATAAATATATTTAACAGGGAATGTGAATTACTTAATATCTCTAATTACTTGCTCTATTGGTAACAGTAATTGTTGTGCTAAATATAAGCTTGTAATTGTTCAATTTCAACTTACAACCTCGTGCAGGCGAGACCGAAAAATAGGCTCCAGCACGATTGGCGAGTCACTGGGGGCATGACGCACCGCTGGAGACGCCATGAACAGATGAGTCCGGGATGCAAAGACTCAGCACTGGACTAGTTGCAAGACAGAGGCAGATATGAGTTCTGATTTGGGCGCGTCAGTGTCATCGACGAGATGACGAGATGAGATGCAGACTCTGAATAAGGAACAAGGATCTTCTCATAAGAGCACATCTAAGCTTTCAAAGCAAGAAAGGGCTCAATGAAATTCAAAGAAGGGTACCCAAAGAGAAATTTAAAGATGTGGAGCCCAGAGAGAAAATTTGAGCTTTGGAAATTTTCTCTTGGGATGAATTCCCAAGGAGAAAATTTAAGGCATTGTGGGAGTGGTCAACTATTACTAGACACGCAATTAAGACAATTAACTCCATAATTAGTATAACGATAAATATCAATCATGAAATCGGCGATTATTATGGGTTTAACTACGATAGTAACTATGCGCAATAATTATGACCGGGAATGCATGATGAATGACTGTCGTAAATGTGTCATGATTAACCGTTGTTAATGCAGCAATAATCATTATCATAAGCATGTAAGTAAATGCAGCCATTAAAGCGGGAATATTGGCGGTTTATCCTCCAAGTAAGTCGTCGCCTATATAAAGGAGGCCCGACCTCCAGGTAAACCATCCCATTCCGATTCTTCTTACTAGACGCGGCTAAGAAACATACTGACTTAGGCATCGGAGGGTTTTCTGCAGGTAACCCCCTCCTCTTCGAGCCGACGGTCAAACTTCCGAGTCAACACTCCAATGAAGCTTCTTGAGTGTTCCCGGTCAGCTCTTGTTCTAGTCCGCATTCATTGGCGAGTCAAAATCCTTTTTGGAATTTTTCGTCACCAACAAGAACCATTTTTAATTGTTAATAGTGTCTTGACCATTTACAGGATAAAAAAATTTGAGATGAAATATTTATGCAACACCTACAAAGAGAGAATATGACGAGAGAAACTTAACATCTAATTTTGAATCTAGAATAATCATTGCATTATTTTTCCATTTTCAGATCAGTAGAACAATCACTTTCTTAAAAAACAAAAAAAAACACTCGCAGAAATGATCTTTATACCAAAGAGAGATTTTTCAACTTGTGCTCACTTTTCTCAATTTGGTTTCACAATTTACATTTTCTTTTTAAAATAGTAGTTAATATCATTAGATTACTGTTAAAAGGTCAAAGTCTACATACACTTCAATATTTCTATCTAAGCAATGCTACTAATTGTAAGTCTATATAAGCACGCTCGTGAAAGCGAACTTATACAGACAAAAAAAACTTCATATCTTCTAGGACAAAATCATTAATAGCATCCTATTAGCTAGACACGCAATTGTGATACCAACAGAAAGCCACTTCCTAGAAAACAAATATGAGCACCTCTTTATCCATAAGCCACTTGAAAAAATGTCAATCTTATTTCAGATAATTACCAACTCTTATAGCGGTATGATCCACAAAATTATTGGTCCTAGACCATATATCGACCCAACTGTCCAAGAAGGTCCATCTCTTAGGCTAGGTCCACCCTCATCACTAAGTGATAAATGAGGGTGGCAAGGCACCCTTTTTACAGCCTCATAGAATAGAGCCAAATTAACAGCCCAAATTTGAGCCCAAGCCCAAACTTGAGCAAGATGGGCAGAAGACCTAGCTTTCTACTGCCAAGCCATTACCGCCGCCGTTAAGCTTCGGCCCTTCCAGCACAATATCCAGTTGTCCACTACTGTTCAAACCGCAATCGGAGTTGCCCACCGACGATCAGAGAACCTGAGCAAAGCAAGCCCAACACAAACTACTACTCCAAAATTCCGAGCAACGTAATCGAACCCCATCGACACAAAGTGAAGATCTCAGGCAACACCGAGCAAGGTCGAACTCCCTGACAAAGTCCAGCCGCCTCGGCAAAAACAAAAACAAAAACATAAAAAAAGTTTGCTGCCGCACTCAAAACTCGTCCGGCGAACAAACCCTCTGCATATTGGAATGGCCAGACCCTGGTGCCGCCCGATGCCTCTCAAACCCACGACGAACAAATCTCATCACTAGAGTAGACAGAATGGCAATCCCGCTGCCATTCTCTCTCTACCCAACCTCTAGGGTTGCTAAACTTGTTGGACTATGTTTTCTTTATTCACATTTACATTATCGTATCCATACAAAAGAAAGTCATAAAATATCAACAAAAATGCGTTCTCATCATATTTCTGCATTTATAATGTACTAGCCCTTTAAAATGTGCTCCGCACATGTCAATTGGTTTTTTTTTTTTTTTTTAAATTAAAAAAAAAGTTACAGCAGTTTTTCTCCTGATTTTGAGGAAGTTTCTCATTTTTTCATGGGAGGTATTGATGTAGTCAATTGACTATCTTATCCTCATATATAATAATTTATTTATTAATATCTATATTATGTGAGGGCATATATGGTAGTTCAAAAATTTAACCATTCCCTAAAAAATTGGCTTAATTATATAAGATGTCAACAAATTTTCTTGAGCAAAACGAATTGCCATGGTCAATGGACTAGATTTCTAAGTTGATATAGAGAACATCGGCGTTACATGTCTGTTCCGGAGTATGATCTCCATAAGCTTAAATGAGTGCACCGAAACTGTAATTTAATACTAATAGGATCAAAATTTGCTCAGAGAAAGGCCAAAAACTTCACACGACTTGGCCTTCAATAGTTTCTTTTTTCTTCAACTTTCTTTCTCTTCCACCTTTGATATCAACAATGCCTTTTCTTTTCTCTGGATGTTTGCTTTTAACTCCCTCAGTTAAACAGTTATCTTGAGGCACTTGTATTTTCCTTTGTGTTTTCTTCTTTATTTCCTTTGCTTCAGAGAACTATAACAAGCAAGGTTAAAAAATTAAAAATGATGGATTTGCTAAATATGTCTAATGTGAACGGAAACTACTATGTATCAATACCATTCTCCTTGCAACAATCAATACAGTTTCGACTACAAAGCATGCAATGTATTGCAACAAGCAACGTTAAAAGAGTTAAAAATGATGAATTTGCTAAATATGTCTCATGTGAACAGAAACTAATATGTATCAATACCATTCTCCTTGCAACTACAAAGCATGCAAAGTCAGCGATACTCTAGATGCCCAATAAATTAGCGATACAAATCATGCAGTGTCTTTGTTGCTTCTGCATGCCTTATACTTGCCATATCATTATGCAATTGCTGTACTAAAGCCATAGCTAACATTCAAGGTACCATAGCATGGCTACACTTTTCATGCCATTATGCAATCGCTAACTACAGCCACAGTTAACATTCAAGGTACCATAGAAGCTATAGCCAGTATAAAAATTGGGAAAAGAAAAGAAGAGTTGGTATATCACACCTTTTCATTCAGAGTTAAGTTTCTAGAAGCAGCCTTGTCCATGATGCTTTGGTAATATTGTGTAAATGGAGTACTGGCATTTTGCTTTTCAAGCTGCATGGTAACCATTTTCAAAAAGTTTAAGACATGTAACGTTCATCCAATAGACCAAAATGTTGACTAAGAATGCAAACCGGAAGAAATAAATCTGCAGATTGCTGATCTGTTGGTGAAAAGGCTGCCTCATCTCTCTTCTTCCGAATAAATTCAATGTTTTGCTCCACCTGCAGTCCAAGAATAAGATTTCTTTTTCTCACAATACAGATAACACCTAAGCCCATTAACTACCTTACCAGCCATGGAGGCTGTGCAAGCAGTTTATTAAAAATAAAGTGCAGACATTCTTTGACATAAAAATGTTGTTCAAGTTTCTGTCACACAACTTGGATATTATGATGTGTACAGATGGTTGACTGTGCTGGGCTGTGCAAAATAATATGGGCAGTACAACCTCTATTTCATTTTGAGGGCTTGAATATGGGATATTGGATTGCCCAGGCTTCCCTAAAAGTTTTAATGAACTATGGCCAACAAGCATATCTTCAATTTCAGGGGAAACTAATACATGAGGAAGCTATGTCTAAGCATCAAGGAAGGAAATTGCAAATAAACAATAAATTGTTCCATGACAAATTTACCTGGTCAATGAAACGCTTCACTACACGCTTGGAACTTTCTATAGTAGTTATCTCATGAAACTTCTTCAAGCAAATAAGTGGAATAGTTGCAAGATCTGGAAACGATATATGATGGCTCCACTGAGCGAAGTGCGCTGAAAGCAGTTCAATAGCAGATAAAACACACTGCTCTCGGAAGTTCCTTGACTTTAACCAATGCTTTGGAAGCTGTGCCAAAAGTTTAATGAGAACAATATTCTAAACACAACTTGAAAGCATTGACTGTAGTTGATGTTAGATAAGTACATTGGCAAGGATTGCAAAACCAAATTAAAGATATACTTTTTTTTCCCCCTAAATTCCTAACCTTTACGGAAGATAAATGGTTGAAAGCTTTTCCAGGTTTCGCGCCATCCTTGCTAATTTTATATTCTAAGATATCCAACACGAAAGAGGCAACAGGAATGAAAATGCCACTGGAAGAGGAGAGACGATTCAACCATTGAATGCATTTGATTCTCAGAGGCAAATATCTTGGTCCAGAAAACAACACAGCCACTCCATTTATAATCTGAATGACCATAAAAAGCGATGGCTGAAGATCATAATCCTGTATGTTAGCTGATATAAACATTACCCAGAGATCAATGCAACTCGTGTATTGCCAACTGCATATCTTCTTGACTGCTTCCTGCCCATAGAAAAACAAGCACAAGTTCAGGGAATGTCACCTCTACACAGAGAAAACCATGTTATAAGCTACACATATGAACATCTAAATTGAAAAAGCAACAGCTTTATCTGTGTGAAATTAAGGATCAAGCAGCCAAGATATGTAATACATCATACCTTTTTCTTTGTCCGTAGACCCTGCTGCATTATCTTAGAAAGTTGCTGGATACAAACCAATGCTTTGCTAGATGCTTTCTGAACATCGACAGAGCATAGATCAATAATGGAACTTCTTAAAAATTGTATGTGTTGGAACAGACCAGGCTCCACAAATTGGCTATGACCAAGGAACGATTTATATGTCTTAACAAAGCAGGTGTCGAAGTAATCAGAGCGAAACACAGAAGCCACATCTCGTATGATGAGAAAGGATAGAGATGATACAGTTCCTCTCCCTGTTGCCCACAAGTGAACGGCAATCTGCATTTTCATTTGAAAGTGTTGGGCATCAGTTACAGCACAAGAAATGACACGAGATTGACATAAAACAAAGGTTTAGCCATACAGTACGAATATGATAGTAACTAGCACTTTAAGGTCACTCAAAATTTGTAGGATTCCATGAGTTCCCACTATAACTTGTCTTTTTTACTGTGCACATGCCTCTGTGTGTGGAAGAGAAACAGAGAATTTTCTAAGTGCGTATATATCTAGATGCATGAAAATTGTATAGAACATTTATATACAGAATAATTGGATGTGAGTACCGATGTCAATGGAAAACTCTTAAACAAATGCATGAATACTAATGTACTAACTCTGTAGGCATCTATGTACATAATAATTTGATGTCACTACTAATTTTAAAGAAACATGGTTTATATATTGATTAGCAATGTAAGTTTCTACTATGTTGTCAAAATACCTTGATAAGTCTGCGGAGCAAAGAAGGAAAAGCATTAAAAAAGGTTATAGAAGCTCTGATCCGTGCCAAGGAGAAGGCCAATATCTCAGAGTCATCAACCTGATTCAGGAGAAAAAGGGTACTCCTCAGATATGACTTTATCAGTGGCTTAAAAGTACTCCATTTGGTATTCTTCTTCAAATCCACACTCTTCTCTTTTTTGGAATCCAAGCTTGGTAGGCCCATTAGCCCCCTAAATATGTTATCAGCTTCATTAAGCATGAACATCAATATCTTGCCAAGGGTTTCACTATTCTGAAATCCACGGCCTGAATAAGCATCAAATACTCTAGTTGATTCTGCTCCATAGTGGCATGCAGCCCGGTACCCATTCAATAGACTAGTAAGTGCAGACACATTTTGTTGCTCTGTGACTAGTTGACACAAGGAATCAACAGAAGAGCTTGTCAGCAGCTTGCCCCAATTAAAATTCACACCGTCTACATTCTCTGGCTGCATATTATCATCACTCATCTCATCCTCATCCTCATCCTCATCAGCATACTGTCACACAGAAGTGCATTATAGGAAAAGGAATCAGAACATTAGACAGCCATACCACATGTCATACATAATTAGGTTTATAAATGAACAGTAGAAATCTCTAGTTTATACTGCTACAAACTCAAAAGTCGAATATCATCAACCCATACACTCACCCCAGTCTCTTCACAAACAAATAAACACCATTAAATCCACAATATGGAAAACATAATATGTGAAGAAAGTTGCATCTAATGTTAACTTCTACATCTGAAACAAGGGGAACTTTTATAGGGAGGGTGACGAAAGAGAGCATTTATTGTGGACAGAACCTCATCTGCCATAGCATGTATCTGTCATCATTCTGAACAATTAAAGTACTAAATCATATAGACTCAACTGTCAAATATCCAAAGTTACAATAATTAGAAACCACAAAAACCAATTAATACTTTCGCCACACTAGTCTTATACACCGTTAGATTTCACATTTTGTAGGTGAAACTGCAAAACTAGGTCATCCAATTGAGTATTTTCATCATGATAGTTACACCTTTAGATTATAAATGTTATAGGATTATTAGTAAGCATAGGTCCATAGGCATAAGTTAAACTAGAGGTCACATTAGGAGGGTGGAACATAAGGTAGACTTGCCCTTACTAACATTTCTAGATATCAACAGGATATTAATTGTCATGAGAGATAATACTTACATCTTTGTTTCTGAACTGTTCACGCTCCTTATGATAGCTTTCCAAAAAGTTGGCAAATTCAGGATCCTGGAATGTTTCCAAAGAAACATGATCAAAAAGAGTAAAATAAAGCTAGTAAAGGTTAGGTAGAAAATAAAAAAGATAAACTAGACAGAACACGTCCTAAAACTCTACTCAAAATCATAACCATTACCTTTTCCTTCAATTTGTCTAGTTTTTTTGTTTTCTTCACAAGCTCTAATTGAATTTCCTTGTTCTGAATAGATAAAGCACCACTACTACCATCAAGGTTGCCTGCGCACAAATTTCATCAATAGTTGATTCAAAGATAAATTGACATAGGAACAATCAAAAGAGCAAAACAGTATTAATGCTCTCACCTTCTTGAGAATTCTCAATTTCACTATCAGCAAGATGCATTTCACTTGAGTCCTAATCATAAACAATAAAAATAAAACAACCAAATATAGAAGCATAACCAAGTGACTGAATTTAAAACTCGTTAAATAGATATATGTATTCTCCAATACCTCTGAAAGATACCCATCACTGTCCGATTCATCTCCAAACGCATCACTGTCATCTTCATGGAATATTGCATCAAGAGGAGTGTCGTCTATGTATTCAACTTCAGTGTTTCTGTGAACAACTTATCAAATTAATGTGTCTGCAATTCTTAACATACTGTTCTAGAGTTTCAAACAGTATAACAATTAATGTGTCTGCAATCCGTCACATACAACAATGATTTATAGAGACACGGGCTCCATTTGTTTCAACCCGAAATTACATGGTTAAGTTGATAAAAAAGATATTTGTATCAATATGAATCAAGAGAATATTTTGTACTTTTGCTCAAATTCTGTCAATATGTAATTTTCTGCTCGAAAACTCGGCCTCCCAAGTTCTATCTTCCATCAACATAAAAAGGAAGCTTACGAAATCATAAAGTCTATATAATGTGGCACGGAAAAAGTATATTTCAAGACCATCAAAAGGGACCATGCCCATCTTCTCACCTCCCATTAGACAACTCTACCGCGTCCTTCTTCTTCAATTCTTCACCACTACCTTGCTCATTTCCTACAATAATTGAATGAACATTGTTCCATGAGCCCAAATCATAAAACAAACAAACACTCTCCCAGTAAAAAGGAAACACCAAACAACAGTTACTAGTTAAACCCACAACTTTAAACAAAACCCACAACTCCATACATTGAAAAACCAAGGCTTTTGAGTAACTATGCCCACTTAGAGATTGTATAGTATTATGAGAGAAGCAAAGAGAGAAGTAGCTTACTCTTGGGACCTCTCTTTTTGAAGGTGGACTTCAACTTTCGGTTTCTTCTCTCGACAGACTGAAGATTCTTCTTGGAAAACTTCCTGGCCTTCTTCCCCAGTTTCCCCATGTCTCGCCCACAAACTCTGAATCGAACACAATGAAAGAGAGCTCGAGTGAATAAGACTAGGACCTCAGGCGCCTTTGCTTTGGTTTGGTCTAAAACCCTTTCAACCTAAGACGCTAAACGGAGTGGGTTGAAACCGACCCGGTTCAGGGTTTTAAGACTCTGCCTGGACTGACCCGAATCTCGGCTCAAGTATGGGCTAAACTTTCAATAACGATTACCTTGGGCTTTCGGTTTTGAATTTTTTCTTTTAAATTTTTAAAAGAAAATTTAAAAATGAAACTAATTTATGGTTCCATAAAGTTTTGAGTAACCCAATCTCAAAATCTCTAATTAACATTACAGTTACTTAGTGGTGTTAATCTGATTAATAAATGATTAAGGAAATTATGCTAAAATCACATTTAGATTTACATCTAAGAGTAAAAAAAAAAACAAATCAACTATTCATAGGAGAATACGGGTTTTCTCTCTCACGCAATGCGCCGCACGCGCCCAACTTTTGGTTGAGTTTTAGCTGAGCTCTTCTCGTCCGGCGGTACTCCACGTCGGTGGGGCTTGCCTCGTCGTCGCTGTGAGACTGCTGGACGGGTGATGATGGTCTAGGATTCTTTGGCTTCTTAGATCTGCAGTGGCTCGAAGCCTGATTGACAGGACCCGCCCCGAATTTCATCCTGAAATCCGAGGTGGGCCTGTGGGGCTCACCTTAGGAATGACTCTACTAAAAATTCGGCAGAGTCACCCCTAAAATGGACTACTCAAAACCTGTAAAAACACATTCACACTTCTAAATAACCCTCCAAAAACTCCTGGAGCCACCCTGCTCCCCAAAACTGAACAACTCCACAATTTACAACTAATATCCGAACAATACAACATAATCCAAATACACAAGTGCAACTCCCAAACTTTACAACATTTGTCCCACAGGTTATCAGAGCAATCTAAAAGAGAAAAAGAATTCAAGATACAAGTAGGTTCAATAAATAACCTACAATATAGAAAACAACAGCAGCAGATGCTATGCCCCGAGTCCTACTATGCCGAACCAGCTACTCTGCAGAAGTATACGACTAACGTGGTATCCAAGCGTAAGGATCCTTGTCGAGTGATGAGTCAGTACCTCGTCCTTGAAATAGTCGAAATCGGCCGGTGAAGTGAAACACAGAAAATTCAAACCCTAGATTCGGAAATTCCTTCGATTCATCCTCCACACTGTGAATTGGAGCTAATAGCTTTAGGGCAATTGATCACTGGCTCAAGGCGCTTCTTCTAGACCCGGTTTGGTGGTCGGAGATGGCCGGAAATGGAAGAATCGCCAGAAAACCTCCAACTGCAACAGTGATGGTTTTTGCTTCGATTCGGGGTTTTCCTGCCAAATCGTCGTAATCCAAGGTCACTAGGGTGTAGAGGAGGGAGGGACGCTCCTGTGATGGCCGGTTGCACGTCGGTTGATGGCCGGACGGCGGTGAATCGAGGGGAAGAAGAAGGAAGTCGAAAGGGGAAAGAGAGAGAGACAGCTCGAGAAGAGGAGAGAGAAAGGTGGGTTTCCGGTTTTGGAAACCTACCACAGTAAAAATCCCATATTTATAATAAATTAACCATGAACAGTAACTTCCGTATTTCACTCATAACTTTCGCATACGAATTCCGATTTTTAAGTACCACATATGTAAACGCTCGGTTTAACATCCTCTACAACTTCCGTGAAGAAAATTTTCTCAAATTTTGACTCGAACAAAAAGTCAACTTTTAGGGCCACTAAAAGTATCGAAACAAAGTAAAAAGTGAAAGTAGTTGTTGTTTACCGTCCAAATGACTAGTAAACAGGTAAATTTAGGTTCGGGACGTTACAATCTCCCCTCCTTATAAAATTTCATCCTCGAAATTCACACGAACGACTAAAGACTTAACTAAACCAACTCTATTGGGTATGTGTCCCCCGGTGAAACAATATACGAAAATAACACGAGGAAAAGAATATCATACAGTCTGGAGTATCTGGAGGAACGTGATTCTCCTGCTGAAACATGGCATGGAGTCTCGTCTGAGTCGTTGGACGTCAACGGCGGCCACTACCTCGTTGAGTGCCTCCCCTGGCAGAATTAGTGGGAGTGTCGCCCCTGGCAGAACTAGTGGGAGTGCTGCCCCTGGCAGAATTAGTGTGAGTGCCGCTAGATGAACCTCCTGGTGCATAACTAGAACCCTGACCGACGTCTGGAGTAACACCCTGAGTCAATGTAGGGCAATCCCTCCTATAATGACCCGGTTGTCCACACTGATAGCACGTCACATCCCTCGTCTGACGCTGGGACGATCTCTCCCAGTATGAAATCTCTCTGAGGTACCACTACGCTGACTAGTGCCGTCACTGAACTGCCACTCAGACTGACCAACTCCCATATTAAGTCCCCCAAAATCCGATAGGGTGGTCGAATCTGAACTGACACGTCTGCTACCTCTAGAAGATCCAGAACCAGAAGTGGAAGCAGCCCTCTTGGATGGACCCTGACTGGGGCCACCCGAATCTCGAGGTCGGACACCAGACAAATACATGGTCTCGAGTCTCAGAGCAGCATTAACCACCTCAAGGTAAGTATAGAATGGTACAACTGTCAACTGCAGACGATAATCACCCCCCAATCCTTCAATAAACCTGTATATCCGCTCCTCCTCAGTGCCTACCAAATCTGGCACAAACTGGGATAGCTGGGTGAACCGCTGCTCAAACTCCGACACGGTCTTGTCCCCTTTCTCTAGATGTAAGAATTCATACTTCATCCTGTCACGAATAGCTGTGCCATAATACCGCCTATTAAAATGTACCTTAAACTGTTCCCAAGTCATTGGGCCAACATTTCCTGGGTCCTTACTGGTCATGTCCCACGATTCATAAGCAACACCATCAAGAAAGTCTACTGCCAAGCCCACTTTCTGGTTCTCCGGACAATTTATCTTAGTAAAAACTCTCTCCATTTTTTTTAACCAATTCTGAGCGTCCATAGCATCAGGAGCATGAGAGAAACTATACGCTCCATGTCTCCTTGCTCGCTCCATGGTAAAATCAGTTCTGGAGCCGGGAAGCGCTGCAGTCAGCTGCTGGATAATATTTCCCAAGGTGTTCGCCAGTCCTTCAAGAGTGTTTCTGGTGGCTTTCTCCGGGTACCTCACACAGAATGCTATACCGCTTGGGGTACAGATCCAACTCCTAAATCCTGAATCAAGAATACATCGTTAGAGGGGTAAACCGTACCGGACGGTTTACGCCTCTCCGATGCCTGAGTGAGAAACTAATATATATGTAGATCAAACAAATAGTGGATAAAGGATAACTTACCCGTAAAAGGTAGTTGTACTGATGCTTTAATACTCGAACATGGGGAAGGAGTTTCCCCTATCTTCGAAGTGGGACGCAAGCTGTTCTCCTGATGCCTTATCAGCCCTCTGGTGTGTAATCAGATGGGCTGTGCTAGCCATGCCCGGGCCCTGGGTGCCCGGGATGGCATCCCCCAAGAGCCCCGCCATGGTGGGTCGTGAACCCGGCCCATGACATAGTACCTGGGAGTCCCGATGGGCCCCAACCGATAGTGCCAAACCTAGTGAAGACTTCCCTTGTATGTACAAGTCCCCCAAGTTCCAGTTCAAGATGTTTCTTGGGTGGGGACTTAATATTGTAGTCACAAGGTTTAGCACTGGTGTGCCTGTAGGGAGTCCCCCAAGTTCCTGTGCAAGAGATGTCTTGAGCAGGTTACGCTGTAGATAGCTAATCTACAGTGCTCCCAATTTAACCCATAAAGGTTAAAGAAAACCTCTGGGTACCGTTGGAGGTCTTAAGCCTCCGGTACCAAGTGGGGTTTTCTGAGGGCTTGAGCCTCTGGTACCTGACGGGGTAGAATGAGGATTTGTGCCTCTGATACCTGATGGGGTAAAACGAGGACTGGAGCCTCTGATACCCGATGGGGTAAAACGAGGACTTGAGCTTCTGATACCCGGAAGGGTAGAATGAGGACTTGAGCCTCTGATATTCGATGGGGTAAAATGAGGTCTTGAGCCTCTAATACCCGGAAGGGTAGAATGAGGACTTGAGCCTCTGATACCCGGAAGGGTAGAATGAGGACTTGAGCCTCTGATACCCGATGGGGTAAAACGAGGACTTGAGCCTCTGATACCTGGAAGGGTAGAATGAGGATTTAGGTCTCTAGTACCCAATGGGGTAAAATGAGGATTTGGGCCTCTGATACCCAGAAGGGTAGAATGAGGATTTGGGCCTCTAGTACCCAATGGGGTAAAATGAGGATTTGGGCCTCTGATACCCGGAAGGGTAGAATGAGGACTTGAGCTTCTGATACCCGATAGGGTAAAACGAGGACTTGAGCCTCTGATACCCGGAAGGGTAGAATGAGGATTTGGGCCTCTAGTACCCAATGGGGTAAAATGAGGATTTGGGCCTCTGATACCCGGAAGGGTAGAATGAGGGCTTGAGCCTCTGATACCCGATGGGGTAAAACGAGGACTTGAGTCTCTGATACCCGGATGGGTAGAATGAGGACTTGGGCCTCTAGTACCCAATGGGGTAAAATGAGGATTTGGGCCTCTAGTACCTAATGGGGTAAATGAGGATTTGAGCCTCCACTACTAGAATAAGTTAATCACACGACAGTCATCACACAACACATGAGTTTTTGCTGTTGTCTGAGTTAATCAGACGACAGATTTTTTAAACCAGTCGTTTCACCCTCTACTCATCCAACACATCGTTATTTGTTAAATTTGAGAGATTTCAGACAACAGTTATAAGGACATCTGTTGTCTGAATAATGGAAACAATTAATTTACATTTATTTTTTTCCACTCAAAACCAAAATCTTGTTTCCTTCCCTTAGCTAAAAAACCAAGATCTCTCCAAAAAAAAAAAACCAAGAACTCCCACCCAAACCGCTCTCGGCCTCTTTGGAATCGCCAAAATAGTGTTCCCTCCCTTTGCTAAAAAATTAGGTCATATTCTCCCACCCAAAATCGTGTTCCCTCCCTTAGCTAAAAAATTAGGTCATTCTCCCACCCAAAATCGCTCTCAGCCTCTCTGACTCACCAAAATCGTGTTCCCTCCCTTAGCTAAAAAATTAGGTCATTCTCCCACCCAAAATCGCTCTCAGCCTTTCTTTCCCTCACCATTGCTCTCAGCCTTACTCTGACTCACTATCAATCCCCCTCACCCTCAATCCAGTTCACCCTTTCACCCTCGTCAAGCCTCTATCTCACTCACTCTCGCTCTCACTCACACTCGATACACTCTCAGTGGGCTGTCTCCGTCGACCGAGACTCACCCTCGTTCTTCTTGGTTTAAATCTTCTGGGTTTCATAACTCAATTTGTTCTTAAAGACCTTTCTATTTCTCTCCCTTCCAATTCAAGACCCTTTTGATTCTTCCTCACCTTTTGTCGCCACTGTTGCTCTAAAACTTTGATGGGTTCTCTCTAATTCCAACTCTTCTGCATGGGGTCTTTCTGGAGCTGCTGAGCTTTTTGACTTGAGGGGGCTCAAAGGTGATCAAACTCCGTCTCTTTTTGTTGTTGTAAGAATCATGCTTTTCATATTAGATTTTGATTATTCAGTGGCTCAATTTAAATTGATTATTCAGTGACTTCAACCTCCGATATAGCAGAGAGAGAAGACGTCTTCTCTCTTCTACAGACCAACTCGTTTCCGGAAACGAAGCCCCAATTTGAGGTTATTTCTAGGGATTTGATCTAATTTTCTTCACAATTATACTTGAATATGCAATTTGATTGCCTTTCCCTTGCTATGTGTTTGTATGCAAATGTTAAGTTTTCGATGGCATGAGAATTGAAGAGACCGTAGATGCAATGTACAATTTGGAATAAAAGTAACTGAAAGATAAATTTTTTTTTTAATGAGTTGTTGAGTCTGTTTATGTGTTTGTGAATTTTGTGTATGAGGGCTCTGATCGTGTTCAATGAAATTAGGGTATCGTTCCTCTGTAATTGATGGGCTTGTTTGTTGGATGAAACTAAACCAGTTCACATTCTATTGAAGATGATGGTGGTAATTATAGGAAACTTGTGTCTTTTATTAGGGAGTGTATGATTCAAGTTGGAATCTTTTGGGAGGAGTGTATGTTTTGAACTCAGGACATTAGATTTGGGCAGAGCAAGTTTAGTCGGTGAATTAGACATGTTGAAAAAGCCCCAGTTTTTATTGCTGGAAATCCCTTTTCGTTTGAAACGCGGGGTTGGATGTGGCCTTTCTATTCTTGAGAAGGTTGTAGGGAGAAATCGAATTATGAGCGAGTTTATTTCTTTTGGAGAAGTAGGGGTTTGGTTATATCATTCCCCTTTAAACGCTTGTGATATAGTTGGAAGGACTGAATTTTATTGATTTACATTTAATAAGAATAGTTCACTGTGTTTTTTGGACAAGCCTCTTCCTCTATGGAAACAAGAGCATAAGATATGCTTCCGAATTCAAATAAGAAAAGAAGAGAAGAAAGAGGAGAATTTGGCAGCTTTATGTAGATTTTATTGGTGTAAAACTTGTTAGCTTAATTTTTTTCTCCAGGAATTATTACTCCAAGATCTAATGTGTTTATATCTCATATCATCGGGCAGTGCATTGATTCAAAATTTGTGATCATTAGCTGAATTGTAATTTCAATAAATAAGCATGGGCTTTCGAACTCTCAACAATTGTGGCATTGGATGGTCTCTAGTGTGGGAATCAAGTTTATCTGTTTTTATCTTTAAGTTTTGTTACAGGTTAACTAGATGTATGTGTTTTTGTTAACATTGAATTTATTGTAATAGAATACCTACATTTAAAGCTCTCCTTTGGTTTTTATTAATATTGGTGTTTATATAGCTACTAAAGGTATATGGTATAGGCATTGGGTGATAGCATGCATGTTGATTTATAATTTCAGCCTTGCCTAGAGTTGTTTTTAATAGTTCATCTATTGCTCTTGATAGGGAAGGTTGGTTGGTATCTAAAGATCTGAGGGTTGAAGAAGGTTAGCTGGTATCGCTGGGCTGAGTTAAGCTTGCTATCCTTAAGGTATGTCTCTTAATTTCTTCTCTGAACATGACCTTATAGATAGGACTCATGCCTTGTAGTTTGCTGCTTGTGGTTGTGAGTTATGTGATGTATATATGCCTTCTGGTTTGCTGGTTGTGCTTTTGAGTTATGGGATCGATGTATATATGCCTTGCATTAAAGCTTAGAGATGTTAATTTTATAAATGGTTTACATTTGGACAATAAAACAGAATATGTTTTATTCTGGTAATGCAGGTTCTTTATGTTATTCTGCAATATGGAAAACATACTTATAAGTCGAAAACATCTGATTTGAATTGGCTTTCTTCTTTTAAAGTAGCTGCATTGTGTTGATATAGAGGGGAATGCTTTTCCAAGTTCTTTGAATTTGAATGTGTTTTGTTTTTAGAATGGATAAGTCTTGGTGATGTAGCTACAAGTATGGTATGTAGCTGATCCTCTTGATGATGATTGGTCAGTGGTTATAACATGTCCTGATAGAGATTATGCAAATGATAGTGATGAAGCAGAAGAGCTTGAAAATTTGGAAGTTGAGCAGCAGCCCTTTATAGCAACAATGCCAGCAATTGAGTCATATGACAATTGTTTCTACTGAAGAATACGGAACGGGAACTATGTGTGGATCATGATGGGGAGAGAGAGAGAGATAACACCGCATGTATAGTGGTTCACCTTGCTCTTGAGGCAAGGCTACGTCCACTTAGAGATTCTACTATGAGTGAGGTCAAGTGACCTTTGTAGTGATACAAGTATAGGGATCATGGATCCATCCCTTCTAAGAAGGGGAGGACTTCCTCTTATAGCTAAAGGAAGTCCCCATCTAGTTTACATTTCCGATGTGGGACAGAATACATATATTTACTTCTCTTGAAGGCCTCTTGGAGAGCATGGGAGGGTGGCCTCCCTACGAGGTACCGGCCAACCTCCACCATGACAACGTAGCTCGGGTGTCGGCCTACCGGATGCATGCCATAGGCGGGGCTAGCCATGTCGTGGGGCCCACCTATGAGGTCGTTGATTATGCTTGGCGGTATGTAATATAGGTGGTATGTACAAGTCCCCCAAGTCCCCGAGTAAGAGGCGTTTCTTGGTTGGGGAGTTTAAATATGATGCCGCCAAGTATGAGTGATGACCTTGTTGAACGCTATACCCATACTAGTCCCCCAACTCCGTAAGTAAGAAGGGACTCTGCGGGTATGTTGGTGCCCAGGGGCCCTCATCAAGCTAGTACCTGCAAATAAGATGAGTGCACACAAAGCATATTGATTGCGCTAGGGCAATCGAAATGACATTTGAGTCAAATGCATCGAGGTGCATGAATATTTATGTGAGATGCATGTTACGCAATGTGTGTATGCATCTTATTATGTAATGTTTGACATACGACGTATAAGTCGAAAATGTATGTGTTATGATAGTATAACGAAGTGCATATGATGCATAGATGTGTGATGAACACGATGACACATAATAATATGTAATGCTGTATGCACGTGATACATATGTGTTAGGATCGAGAGTGTTGTTACTCGCCGAGTCCCCCAAGTCACATAGTAAAACAGGAATTTGGATTTAGGCTACGGTAGACGAAGCCGGTAAGGCTAAGAATGAAGCTCCGGTATCGAAGTAACCATTGACAATACTAGCGAGATTGGCGTGACCATGATAGTCCCCCAAGTATAGGTTACTTAACCCGAACGTATAAGCCATAACCCGATTGTTTGGCTCATGTGTAACGGGAATGTAAGAGTTGAGCTCGCTCATGTTGAGCGGGTGTGAGTTTTGTCCTATGGTCTTATTAATGGGATGTAAAAGAAATTTAATTGTTGCAATCAACAATAGATGAAAAATTTCAATATTTCCATTAATAGACCAGAACACAAAAGTATGAGCGTGAAGCTCAATGATAGTCCCGGTCGGGTACTACCTCCACTTGTGATAAGTGGTATGAATAAGTCCCCCAAGTATAGAGAATGCTCGGGAGGTGAGATGACTCAAAAGCAAGGGACGGGACCTTGGCTTACCCTTTGAGGGTACCAAGTGGGGTTTTCTGAGGGCTTGAGTCTATGGATCCCGACGGGGTAGAATGAGGATTTGGGTCTCTGATACCCGGAAGGGTAAATGAGGACTTGAGCTTCTGATACCCGGAAGGGTAGATTGAGGACTTGGGCCTCTGGTACCCCGAAGGGTAGAATGAGGACTTGAGCCTCTGATACCCAGAAGGGTAGATTGAGGACTTGGGCCTTTGATACCCGGAAGGGTAGAATGAGGACTTGGGCTTCTGATACCCGGAAGGGTAGATTGCGGACTTGGGCCTCTGGTACCCGGAAGGGTAGAATGAGGACTTGGGCTTCTGATACCCGGAAGGGTAGATTGAGGACTTGGGCCTCTGGTACCCGGAAGGGTAGAATGAGGACTTGAGCCTGTGATACCCAGAAGGGTAGATTGAGGACTTGGGCCTCTGATACCCGGAAGGGTAGAATGAGGACTTGGGCCTCTGATACCCGGAAGGGTAGATTGAGGACATGAGCCTCTGATACCCGGAAGGGTAGAATGAGGACTTGAGCCTCTGATACCCGGAAGGGTAGTTTGAGGACTTGGGCCTCTGGTACCCGGAAGGGTAGAATGAGGATTTGGGCCTCTGATACCCGGAAGGGTAGATTGAGGACATGAGCCTCTGATACCCGGAAGGGTAGAATGAGGACTTGAGCCTCTGATACCCGGAAGGGTAGATTGAGGACTTGGGCCTCTGGTACCCGGAAGGGTAGAATGAGGACTTGAGCCTCTGATACCCAGAAGGGTAGATTGAGGACTTGGGCCTCTGATACCCGGAAGGGTAGAATGAGGACTTCGGCCTCTGATACCCGGAAGGGTAGATTGAGGACATGAGCCTCTGATACCCGGAAGGGTAGAATGAGGACTTGAGCCTCTGATACCCGGAAGGGTGGAATGAGGACTTGAGCCTCTGATACCCGGAAGGGTAGAATGAGGACTTGAGCCTCTGATACCCGGAAGGGTAGTTTGAGGACTTGGGCCTCTGGTACCCGGAAGGGTAGAATGAGGACTTGAGCCTCTGATACCCAGAAGGGTAGATTGAGGACTTGGGCCTCTGATACCCGGAATGGTAGAATGAGGACTTGGGCCTCTGATACCCGGAAGGGTAGATTGAGGACATGAGCCTCTGATACCCGGAAGGGTAGAATGAGGACTTGAGCCTCTGATACCCGGAAGGGTAGAATGAGGACTTGAGCCTCTGATACCCGGATGGGTAGAATGAGGACTTGGGCCTCTGATACCCGGAAGTGTAGGATGAGGACTTGGTGCCTCTAGTACCCGATAGGGTAGCATGAGGGCTTGATGCCTCTCCTACCCGATGGGGTAGCATGAGGGCTTGATGCCTCTAGTACCCGATGGGGTAGAATGAGGATTTGATCCCTCTAGTACCCGATAGGGTAGAGTGAGGGCTTGATGCCTCTCGTACCCGATGGGGTAGCATGAGGGCTTGATGCCTCTAGTACCTGATGGGGTAGAATGAGGATTTGAGCCTCTGATAGCCGGAAGGGTAGAATGAGGACTTGAGCCTCTGATACCTGGAAGGGTAGAATGAGGACTTGAGCCTCTGATACCCGGATGGGTAGAATGAGGACTTGGGCCTCTGATACCCGGAAGTGTAGGATGAGGACTTGGTGCCTCTAGTACCCGATAGGGTAGCATGAGGGCTTGATGCCTCTCGTACCCGATGGGGTAGCATGAGGGCTTGATGCCTCTAGTACCCGATGGGGTAGAATGAGGATTTGATCCCTCTAGTACCCGATAGGGTAGAGTGAGGGCTTGATGCCTCTCGTACCCGATGGGGTAGCATGAGGGCTTGATGCCTCTAGTACCCGATGGGGTAGAATGAGGATTTGAGCCTCTGATACCCGGAAGGGTAGAATGAGGACTTGAGCCTCTGATACCCGGAAGGGTAGAATGAGGACTTGAGCCTTTGATACCCGGATGGGTAGAATGAGGACTTGGGCCTCTGATACCCGTAAGTGTAGGATGAGGACTTGGTGCCTCTAGTACCCGATAGGGTAGCATGAGGGCTTGATGCCTCTCGTACCCGATGGGGTAGCATGAGGGCTTGATGCCTCTAGTACCCGATGGGGTAGAATGAGGATTTGATCCCTCTAGTACCCGATAGGGTAGAGTGAGGGCTTGATGCCTCTCGTACCCGATGGGGTAGCATGAGGGCTTGATGCCTCTAGTACCCGATGGGGTAGAATGAGGATTTGAGCCTCTGATACCCGGAAGGGTAGAATGAGGACTTGGGCCTCTGATTCCCGGAAGGGTAGGATGAGGACTTGGTGCCTCTAGTACCCGATAGGGTAGCATGAGGGCTTGATGCCTCTCGTACCCGACGGGGTAGCATGAGGGCTTGATGCCTCTAGTACCCGATGGGGTAGAATGAGGATTTGATGCCTCTAGTACCCGATAGGGTAGAGTGAGGGCTTGATGCCTCTCGTACCCGATGGGGTAGCATGAGGGCTTGATGCCTCTAGTACCCGATGGGGTAGAATGAGGATTTGGGTCTTTGATACCCGGAAGGGTAAATGAGGACTTGAGCCTCTGATACCCGGAAGGGTAGAATGAGGACTTGAGCCTCCTTAACCCAATGGGGTTGAATGAGGGCCTGTAGGCCTCCTTTACCCGGTGGCGTGGCCCCGGGTAGAATCAGAGATTGAGCATTGTAACCCCGTTGGGGTATCCGGTAGCTTTCGCCTCCGGTACCTGGTGGCGTGGCCCCGGGAAGAATGATGGCATTTGCCTTGTAACCCCGTTGGGGTACCTCGCCGATTGGAGAGGATTTATGTAATGATATGACCTTGACTTACCCCTTGGGGGTACCGCGCTCGGGGCGGGGATTTATGAGATGCATGTTGCATTTATTTTAGTGAATGTCACATGTGTATATGTAGCAATTTAATTGGATTGCAATCAAATTAAAGCTTGACATTAATACATAGTCGTAATAGATGTGATACCGAAATTATCAAATATCGTAGACATGCTTAGATTATAGAAATCGTTATTTGAAGCATGTAAACCATTGCATTAGTTCAAATTTAAAAGTGTAAATGAGAACTTATCTTTTGCCGATTGGAGAAGTTGAAAATTGGGATTGACCCGAATACCAAATCATGTTGGAGTTATCCAAGTATAACGCTCCACGTCGGCTAGCGGGTGCCGATAATTTGTTTGACCTTGTTTGTATAAGGATGTGCCTGGTTGAGTAAGTATAACTCCTCCAAAATAAATAAGTGATTAGTACTTTTATTTACTTAAGTAATTTTAAATACAATATGCTTGTTCAGTTTGCTGCCATATTTGAATGACTATTGCATGCATCATTTAAATGACAGAGTATATCACAATGATGATGAAAATAATGCATGTGTGGCCGAGGTAATTGGCTACATGCTGAGTCTAAGCAAAATTAATATATGTGTAGGCCTTAGAGCCTAGCTACCTCCACGTTTAAACCTGCTCATTCTTGATGGAAGAGTAAGCAGACACATGCCTAATTGCATGGTGACATGATTCAAACTATTGATATTGTAAAAAAAATTGTGAGTGCACGTACAGTACATATAATTGTGGACATATGCAAGAATGAAGTAGGAACAAGATTGTTCATGCAAATTGCAATTAAGCAATCGGGTGTGCGTGTCAACATTGTAATGAGAAGTTCATGCAGCCAATAACAATGAATAACGTGTCTGCGTGATAACGTCGTGCTTAGCCGCTTAGGCTAGTATATATAGGTGATACCCAAATTGAATAAGATAGAAATACTAAACTTTTTGAAGTGGTTGACCGGGGGTATGTTTTCGAAAGGCAGCCACTCAAATCAGTTGAGAGTAATGACCAGGGTCAAATGATTCTAGAGCTGAGGCAAAGCACCGGTGCTCAGTCCGGTACCGGAATGAGCTGCTGATGAAGGTCTTAGAGCGAAGCTGCTGCCGGAATGAGCTGCTGATGAAGGTACCGGTGATGAACCATCGGGTACCAAAAGTTGGACGAGGTGCCGCTTGAGAAATAGATTCCGGGAATCGATTCCAGGACTTGGTTCCGGGATGAGGTGAAGGACCCATGTACTCACGTGCATGAGTTGGTTGATGAGGCTAGCGGGTACCTGTAAGTCACTGAGTTTGAACCGGAAGGGAACTCCATGGTGTGATTGATGAGTTTGGCCCGGTTGGAGGCTTACGGGGTCGGATCTGGTAGCAATGCGCATTGAGGCTTGCATGTGATGCTCGAATGGGTTTGCAGGTGAACCCGGGAACTAATGGTGTGGGAATCCGGAAAGGATCCGGGTATACTGAAACAAACAGACCCGAAGCTTTTCTCTTTTTTTTTTTTTTTTGCTGAGTTTGTAATAGGCAAAGTACCGCTGGGGAGATGAATTGCTGGGCGAAGTGCCGTATGTTGCCGGGAGGCGATGGGGGGCCGAGATGAAAAGTGAACTCGGAGCGACTGCCAGCGACCGGGATGAGCCACCAGTAGTACATGGAGCTACTGCCCGGTTTGTAGACCAAGGAGAGAGAAACTCCGAACCAAATTCTTTCTTTTCCACCTCTTTTTTCTTTTTGGTTCCCGGAGTGCCTTTGATTCCCAAGAGAACAGAAGTTGGTTAAGGAAGCCAGCGGGTACTTATCTCCGGGTTAAGTAGTTGGTACCGATGAGGATTGGGGCCGGGTACCGGAATTTTTTTTTTTTTTTTTGAAACCCCGGACGTGTCTTGATTCCCGGAGAGTAGTGGGTGAAGGAGGCCAGCAGGTACCGGTGATGGCAGGGGTACCGGTGAAGGCAAGAGAGTGCCGGAGAGTCATTCAGGTGCCGGATGCTTAGTGGATACCGGGCGGGGTCGTCGGGTTTCTTTTTTTGGAAACTGAGTCTTCGGTGCTCAGGGAGCTTTGGGTTGATGCATGAGGCCAAGAGAGTGCCGGAGAGTCATTCGGGTGCCGGATGCTTAGTGGATACCGGGCGGAATGAGCCTCCACTGACTCGGAGCCGGACTTGAAGTGGTGGACTGAGGTCATTGGTACCGATTCCCGGATTGAGGGGGTTGACATGGCAAGTGGAATTCGGACGCGACCAGTGGGTACCGGTTAGTCTTGTTGTGGTAAGTTCCCGGAAGAATAGAGTGGTACCGGTAAGTGCTGCTGGTAGCATGAGGCAGACCAGAGTAATTATACCGTATGGGAACCAGATTGAGTAGAGGTAGTCACCGAGAGATGAATGGGTGATACCGGTGAAGAGTCAAACCCAGCGGGTCCAAGTAGAGGTCGGGGTCTCCGGGGTGGGTTGACATACGGGACTATATGCAACTGGACCTTGACTCCTTGATGGGTGGTGGTGTGGCAGCGTGATCATGAGTGGTTCTCGTCCATGACCCTTGCTCAAGGTCGGAGGCTCGTTACCCAAACATAGGGACCCTCCTTCTAGCGCCAATGTTTCTACTGAAGAATACGGAACGGGAACTATGTGTGGATCATGATGGGGAGAGAGAGAGAGATAACACCGCATGTATAGTGGTTCACCTTGCTCTTGAGGCAAGGCTACGTCCACTTAGAGATTCTACTATGAGTGAGGTCAAGTGACCTTTGTAGTGATACAAGTATAGGGATCATGGATCCATCCCTTCTAAGAAGGGGAGGACTTCCTCTTATAGCTAAAGGAAGTCCCCATCTAGTTTACATTTCCGATGTGGGACAGAATACATATATTTACTTCTCTTGAAGGCCTCTTGGAGAGCATGGGAGGGTGGCCTCCCTACGAGGTACCGGCCAACCTCCACCATGACAACGTAGCTCGGGTGTCGGCCTACCGGATGCATGCCATAGGCGGGGCTAGCCATGTCGTGGGGCCCACCTATGAGGTCGTTGATTATGCTTGGCGGTATGTAATATAAGTGGTATGTACAACAATATAGTTGATGATGATGAGAACCACTACATGCGAGAAGGGAACGAAGGGATATGGGTTGATAAATGATTACTATCAAAGTTATCTGTTTAACTTCGATATGTTTTTATAGTATAGGCATTAATTTTGATGCACTTTTGACATGTATTGATCTGTTTTTGATGAATACTTATAATGCTTAATGGTTGAATTCCCATTTACTTATCGCATCACTTAAATGTTATGAACTTCGATTGTATTTGGTTTTATGTTTTGTAGGCTATCGCAGCATTTAAATATTATAAATGAAAAGAGCTGATTGTATATGGTTTTGTGCTTCCAGATAATGGCACCTTCTACGCGAAGACCTTCATCTCAAGCAGTAGCAATGACCAAAAGAATGAGGGAAATTCAGCTGAGAGGGACAAGGTCTAGCAATACCAAGCGATCCAATGGAGCAACATCAAGGGGAACTTCAGTACAAGCTGCATCAAAGTTGTCATTGAAACGACAAAAGAGATTGAAGGGTAAAAGAGCTATGAAAAGGGAAGGACTGAAGTTGCTTAAACGAGGGTGTGTGACAATGTCTCGTATAGTGAGACGAAAAATAATTGGAAAGAGGATGACAGTTCAGTTCAACCAGAAAGGACAACCCATAGAGAAAGCTGGTAAAGAAATGCAGTCATATATTGGGGTGTTAGCTCGCAAGAAGGTTCCAATCTCGATACCTACATGGAAGGATGTTTTAGTGGAACAAAAAAATAAAATCTAGGAAGGCATAAAGGTATGAGAACTGCACTTTTTTTTTTTTTTTTTTTTGTGGTTCTATTGGTATCTATTATGTGTTAACTATATGCTTATTTGTAATCAATTTTTGGTTTCATTGTTTGTGTTTATTGATTCATTAATGTCTATGTACAATGGTATAGATATTGACTTAATCAATTTATGTAGTCTGCAACTATGGATGAAGCTGAACTTGATCGTGCAACCATGTGGATCAAAGCACGTCAAGATAAGAATGGAGGATTTAAAGATCCTTTAGTAGAGGAGAAGGCCAAAGAAATTGTAAGTTTCTATTTGGTTTGTGAAAAGGCATTGCAAATGTAATGTTTACCACATCAGTACCTGCTTATATCTAAACCTCATCATTTATATTTTGTAGGCTGATTTGAAGAAAAAAGAGGCTGAGGGAGAGTTAAGCACTTCTGGTTCAGATGATGTGTTAACTTTAGCATTAGGAAATCCTGAGCATACTAGAATAATTAGAGGTGTAGGGGCAAATGTGAGGCAAGCTGCATACTTTAACCTCCCAAAACGCCGAAAGCAAAGTGTTGAACAGAGTCTTAGGTTAAGTGTTCAGAAAATAATGGAACAAGAAAGGGAGAAGATACTGTGATTTGTCGTCTCTCTCGTCTTCAAATGTGACTTTTACTTGGTTTTTTTGCTTTGAAGTTGTCACTGGATGCTGACTGTAATAAACTCTGAAGAAGACACAGTCTACTTCATGGACCCATTAAAGAGGAGACTAATTACGGGAGAGTGGAAGAACATTGTTGACAAGTAAGTGAATGTTTTTTTAGTAATTCTTGTAATTTAAACTGATGTTTGTAGTTGTGTATTAACAAAAATTTTCTGTTAATATTAAGCGGCATCAAAATATATAATGCACAAGTCAAAAGGCAAGGCAGAAAAGCAACTACCTGGAAAAACTGTGCGGTACAATTTATGAAACAGTTTTTATAATTTTAGTTCTAAGAAGTTGACTATTCTAGATTTTTTTTTGCATAGTTGGTATTTAATATAATATTTTTAGGGTATTCCGGAGCAAAAGACCGACAAGGATTGTGGATATTTTATAATGAGATACATGAAGGAAATAGTGGAGGATAAAAACTTGGACTTTTTCAGCAAGGTAAGCAAAACTAGTTGAGGTTGCTTGGATTATGGTTATTGAAACATGGGTTACTGTGATTTTGCACAATTGAGTTCTATAGATTCTTTTTAGGAATTATGGGTTACTGTGATTATAGACTCTTTTGCACAATTGAAATATGGGTTACTGTGATTTTGCACAATTGAGTTCTATAGATTCTTTTTAGGAATTATGGGTTACTGTGATTACTGTGAAATATGGGTTACTGTGATTATAGACTCTTTTGCACAATTGAAATATGGGTTACTGTGATTTTGCACAATTGAGTTCTATATATATATATATATATATATATATATATATATATATATATATATATATATATATATATATATATGTTGCATAGATTCATTGTTGTTGCACAATTGAGTTCTATAGATTCTTTTTAGGAATTATGTCAACTACTAAGTACAAACCATTTTGTTTCAGTGGGAGAGAAGAAGTAAAGCAGCATATTTCCAGGAGGATATTGATGTGGTCAGAAATGAGTGGGCAAAGTTTATGGTTAAAACATATATGTAAGATTTGTGTTGGTACTTCTTGGAGACCTAGTTCAAAGTTTGTGGTTATGTTTTGGTTGGACAGGATCAGTAGCTAGTACTTTGAATTGATATGTAAGAAATACTTTAACAATTGGGTACTCTATTTCTAGTTTCGGTGTGTTTTGGCAATGTATGACAATGATGTGCTATAGTAAATGACATTTGAACCAATTTGTGTTTCATATTTGCCTATTTCCAGAATCAGTACCCGTAGTGCTTATTCAATTCAAACAACATATATAAGGCTATTAATTATGGTAGTACAGTATCATCAGACAACACATAAATTTACACACATAATACCTATTGTCTGAGGAACATTCACACAACAGTTTTACTAAAGGACACATTGTGTGCAATTCCTTGCAACGACATGACCACACTATCACTGATGTCTGAGGTTCATTCAACACAACAGATGCTTCCGGCACATTGTTATCTCATATGCATTCAGACAACACTTACATCTCGCAAACTGTTATCTTAAATAAATTTCAGACAACAGGGGAAAAAAGTATCTGTAGTCTGAGGTTCATTTCAGACAACAGATTCTTCCGGCACATTGTTATCTCATACGCATTCAGACAACACTTACATCTCGCAAACTGTTATCTTAAATAAATTTCAGACAACAGGGGAAAAAAGTATCTGTAGTCTGAGGTTCATTTCAGACAACAGATTCTTCCGGCACATTGTTATCTCATACGCATTTAGACAACACATGCATCTCGAAAACTGTTATCTTAAATAAATTTCAGACAATAGGAGAAAAAAGTATCTGTAGTCTGAGGTTCATTTCAGACAACAGATTCTTCCGGCACATTGTTATCTCATACGCATTCAGACAACACTTACATCTCTCAAACTGTTATCTTAAATATATTTCAGACAACAGGGAAAAAAGTATCTGTAGTCTGAGGTTCATTTCACTCAACACCAAAATAACAAGCTGTTGTCTAAGTTAACACGCATTAGATTTTGGGTAAATTCAGACAACAAATTTTGGCTTATATGTGTTGTGTGACTGAGCAACAGACAACTGTTATCGACAATTGTCTGAACGAGGTCAATCAGACATCAGGCTACTAGACAACAGCAGGTTTTTCATTCAGACAACAGTCGTTCGACAGTTGTCTGATTAACTTTGTGGTATAGTGCTCTGATACCCGATGGGGTCAAGCGAGGACTTGAGCCTCTGATACCCGGAAGGGTAGAATGAGGACTTGAACCTCTGGTACCCGGAAGGGTTGGTGGTGCATGTCAGCCACGTGGGGCAGAGTGGGTTGTGCAATAAATTCCTGTCCCATCAACTGACGGTTTCGAGGCGTAGGGAGATGCATGGGACACGTGTAGTGATCCTGTGGTTGAAGGCCTTTCGTCTTCAACGGCTGTGATGCTTTGGAGATTGAATTTAAGAGAGAAACTGACTGTTTCCCTTCACTTTCGCGAAAACTCTCTCAGAAAACCCTAAAGATTTGCAGCAAGGAAAAGGAAGAGCTAAGGGAGAAGTAGTCTGCATACTTGCGGAGTGATCGATCGATCACCTGTTGAAGAAAAGGTTAGATCTCTCTCGCCTTGTTTGTATGATTTTGTTTGTTCTGTCGTTTCTGTTTCTGCCATGGATGCTTTCTGTTGTGCGTTTTGGTTTTCTGTGCGTTGTTTGCGTGTGTGAAAAAAACAGGAATAATGCTAGTGTAGGTTGCCTATTGGTAGTATCTGGAGAAAAATGGGCTTTTCCTAGGGTTTTTTTGTTGATTTTTTATTTCTGGGTTTGTTCGATTATCTGGGTTCTGAAAGTGGGGAGTGACCCGCACTTTCACTAAGTTCTAGATCTACGACTTAGCCAGCTAACCCTTGTGTTTCTGATTCCAGATAGCGAATTTTGAGGCCCAGGTTGACATAGTTCTAGGATGGAATCAGAAACCAAGGTTGGGGATGCGGGATCGTCGTATCAATCTTCTGCGAGACAAGCGGAAGCGGATATTGACCGGTACCTGGCTCGACATACCCGTGTGGAATTAGCGGAGAATACCGGATCCTCGACTGGGGTATTGTCGGAGAGTAGCGAGGGTACCGACGGAAGTGAGAGCGAGGATGGCTCTGCAGAGGCACAAGTAGTCACGGTGGCTATTCCCGAGGACATACCTAAATCTAGGTATACGCTGGTGGATGGGACTGTGTGTGACGAGCCTGGTAGAAGTATGACCATGAAGGAGATTAATACGATGAGGTCGAAGTGGGGAATACCGATCGAGGTAGACCTTAGGCCTCTGAAAGATGGGGAGATGGCTGCGAACCCACCTCCGGGGTAGGTGGCATTGCATGAGAACCAGTTCCACCAAGGCCTATCGTTACCGCTGCCCCGGTGCCTATAGTATCTCCTGCGGATGCTGAACCTGTCACCGGGGCAGTTGACCCCGAATGCCTGGCGACAAATTTTGAGTATGATGGCCATGTGGGACTTGTGCCAGCAAGGGTGGCCCACCATCAACGAATTCCGAGCCGTGTACCGGGTCTTATACTCGAGGAAACAGTCTTGTCAAGGGACCGTGACGTTTGCCTCCCAGGACTACGAGCCCCTTGTCACCGATATGCCCACCTCTCAGAGCAAGAGGGGGAGGAATAAGGTGTTTCTTGCTGGAGGACATTGGCAGATTAGGAATAAGAAATGGAACCTAACGGGTATGTTTCAGGCCATCGGGGACCAGTCTTACTCACTGTCCGAGGTCGAGAGAAAACGGATAGCCCGGGTATACGCTGTATGGGGTGAAGAAGAAAGAAGCTCCTATAGGTTCATCCGGTACTCCGTACTAAGTAGGCTAGGTGTTAATGTCTAAAAGTCCGGCGGTAGCTGAACCTTTGTTAACGCTGATCCGGTGGGCGGATCGATACTTGTGATGTTCTCAAAGCCTCCGCTACCTGTCAAGTAAAATACAAAGGGCGTCAGAGGGAGACCACGTTGGGTGGTCTTCAACTCTCCGATGCCTAAGTTAGTCAATGTATTTATGTTGACAAAGTAACAGTAGGTAAGTATTGAATGCGTAATTAATGAGGAGAGAACCTTTTATAGGTGAGGAGGAGGCTGACCTCCTCCTTGTTTTCGATGTGGGACTGATGTGCTTCAGTTCCCAGTTCCAGAAGCTTCTGATGCTATCTTGGCGCGGCGCGTCGGAGGCTATCTGGCGGTGCCCTGACGCTGAGGTTGTAGCCCGCCTGGCGGTGTGTCTGCATGTCATTCCTTTGGTTGGAATTGGTACCTTTGGCGGTACAATGAGCGTGGCCCATTATAGCTAATTATGCTTGCAAATGTACATGTATGTACAAGTCCCCCAAGTCCCCAGTCAAGGAGGGCAATCTTGGTTGGGGAGTTGCTCGGCGGTTTGAAGCGTTTTGTTCCCCTAGACTTGCAAGAGCATAATTAACGTCAGTGCGTTGTCAACCATGGATTTTGTGAGCAAACGCTTTATACCCTTTCGGGTGGGCCCCTGCTAGGCCCCCCAGGAAGTCCCCCACTCCCCAGCTAAGATAGACCTCCGGATAGTCGGCAAATTGTTTGTTGAGGGGGAGCTGCACGGAGCAGAGGGTGTTGGGTAGCGAACCCAATCTTAGTACCCGAGTGACGGGGGTCAACGTGCCTGATCAGGGCCGTCGTAGACTGTTGATAAGTCCCCGTGTCCCGTAGGGACCGTCTGACCGTAACGCCGCGTGGCGGTCATTGTCAGAGTGAGGCGTGGCCTCGGGATCCGCCGCTGGCGAATATCCCCCACTGACTGCAGCATCGTCAAGTAGACGTGCCTGACGGTACTTAATTGAGCGATACTGCGCTGAACAAAGCACGCGACTTGCAAGATGAAAAGGGGGTCCGCCAGATGTGTGTGGCGGAAGACGCCCCGCTTGCAGGATGGCAAGGGAGAAGTTCTGCTGGCGGGGTTTCGCTCAGCGGAGACGTCGTCTCTTGGAAGATGACAAGGGAGAAGTTCCGCTGGCGAGGTTTCGCTCAGCGGAGACTTCGTCTCTTGGAAGAAGACAAGGGAGAAGTTCCGCTGGCGGGGTTTCGCTCAGCGGAGACTTCGTCTCTTGGAAGATGACAAGGGAGAAGTTCCGCTGGCGGGGTTTCGCTCAGAGGAGACGTCGTCTCTTGGAAGATGACAAGGGAGAAGTTCCGCTGGCGGGGTTTCGCTCAGCGGAGACTTCGTCTCTTGGAAGAAGACAAGGGAGAAGTTCCGCTGGCGGGGTTTCGCTCAGCGGAGACTTCGTCTCTTGGAAGAAGACAAGGGAGAAGTTCCGCTGGCGGGGTTTCGCTCAGCGGAGACTTCGTCTCTTGAAAGATGACAAGGGAGAAGTTCCGCTGGCGGGGTTTCGCTCAGCGGAGACTTCGTCTCTTGGAAGAAGACAAGGGAGAAGTTCCGCTGGCGGGGTTTCGCTCAGCGGAGACTTCGTCTCTTGGAAGAAAATGGAGAAGTTCCGCTGGCGGGGTTTCGCTCAGCGGAGACTTCGGACGGTTGGGGAAGTCATCCCCAGCGGTTACTTCCACCAGACGCTTCGTCTGGTGGTGGTTGACACGTGTCCAACCCGTAGAGGGTTAGCGTGAGGAGGTTTGTCTCCTAAGCCTGGCTGTCTTCTCGCCATAAATGATAGTAATTATGGATTCCGTAACCGAGGCGACGCCTCGGTTAATCCGGAGAGTAAGTGGAGGTCTGCGACACGTGTACGACTGTTGTGTGATGTCGTTTTTGAGCGGACGGCTGAGAACGCGCTAATGTTGACATAAAAGGGGGGGAAACTCAGCGAGATTTGACACTTTAGTAAAAGCTTCAAACTCAGTCGTCGTCTTCTTGCTCTCTTCGTCCGAGACTGAAGAAGGAGGTTGCCGGAGCTTTGAGATACCGTTCCCGGAGAAACGACGATCTCACCCCCCTAAGATTGCTGCGCACCATCACATCGCAGGTTTCACCACCTAGGTTGGTATCTGGATTCCCTTTTCCCTGTTTCATTGAATCTTGTATTTTCTGGGTTTTGTTGTTTTTGGGTTTTGGAAGGTTTCTGTTCTTTGGCGTGTTCTGAGGTGTGAAGTGAGATTTGGGGGGGGGGGGGTGGTTGGGTTATGGTGGTTGGCAGGGAGTTGACGCTTAGGGATTTGCTAGATGGTCGAATCTGGGTTGAGTGTGCTTGTTCTTATTTTGACGTTTTCTGGGTAAATTGTTCTTGATGTTCTTGGTTATAACTGATGTAAGAATAGGATAGATCTGTGTTTGTGCTAACTGGTGTGGGTTTTAGGGTTTGGGATGGCTAACGTCATAGAGATTTCGAGCAGTGAGGATTCCGGGTCTGACGTGTCGTTCAGCGCGGCGGATAGGGTATTTATTGACTCGTTGCGTCCGTCTGCCCATGCAGGAACCTCACTGCCAGAACCGCTAGAGGTTGAGCCGCTACAGACCATACCTTGGGAAGTAGCTATGGGTCGTGGTCCACGTCCAGAGAGCTCGAGGGCGGGTGAGGCCGCTGCTGCCAAATCTAGGCGCGACGAGCGTTTAGCGAGCAATAGCGCTGCCAGCGGCTCCGCTGGGGAAGAAGAAACATCGGGGGAGAATGCTGAGTCGGCGTGGTTCCTCCAGGATGGCACCGCTGTCGACGAGGCAGGAGGACGGATGAATGCCGCCGCCGTCACTCGAATGAAGAAGACGTTCCGGTTGCCGGGCTCGGTGAAGCTGCGTCCGCCGTCGGTGGATGAGAAAGCGTTGATTCTCCCAGAGGGGCTTGCGGCCGTGCATGAGGCGATATTCCGCCAAGGTGTGACACTCCCGCTGGTGCCCAATCTCCAAATCTTGGTGTGCGAGTTTGGCCTTGCCTTCGGTCAGATTTGCCCCAACATGTGGCGGTTGATGCTGGCGATGAACTCACTGTGGCGGTTGTCCGGGTGCGAGGGGCCTACTATGGCGGAAGTGCTTCACTTCTATGAGCTGGTCTACGTGAAGCGCCAGGGTTGCAGAGGGCAAGTGAACCTGAGTCGCCGCCAGGGAGCGCCCAAGCTGATCGAGAATCTAAGGGATTCAATGTCCTACTAGCGGGGGACCTTCTGCGTCGCCACATAGGGGTGGGAGTATCAGGCTGGGGTGAATGATGAAGGGCCGACATTTAGGATTAAGTCGGAGTTCCAACCTATCCGAGGTTGGTAACCAGTTTCTGCTGAATGTAGCTGGCGGGTGCTTGTATTTTGCAGATGTACTTCTACTAATCGATGTGTTTGTGCAGCGGGATTGCGGTACAACTTAACGCGCGAGGAGGAGTGTCGCGTGGCGCGGATCAGAGGTTGTTGGCGAAACCGCAACTTGCTGGACTTCCGACTTCTGACTGGTTGGGAGTTGCTAGTCGGGCAGAAACTAACTCGCTCCGTTGGTAAGAAATTTCCGCCATACTGCTCTTTTTTGTAATAAGTAGCCCAGACTGACTGGTTTATCGTGTTTTTTTTTTTTCAGAAACTCCGCCAGGTAACAAATCGAGCCGCGACGCTTTCGAAAAAGCAATGGACCGCGCGGAGATTGACAATTTCCTGGAGACAATGTACGCTGAGGGGTTGGTGGCCCAGCAGACTGTAGTGAACCCCGAGACACTGGCGCTGAGCCAGTCCGAGGTTCCGGTGGTGTTGCCGATGCCGCTCCACTCACACCTTGGTGACGACGGCCTGCCTGTCGTTCAGGCGGGGGTCCCCGCAGCAGGCGGCAAAAAGGGGGCCGCAACAGCGGCTGCTCCAAAGGAAAGGGTACCCGCCAACAGGCGTGGTTCCCAGAAAGAAAAGCCGGTGCAGCCGGCAGGGACTGTCACCGACCCAAGGGAGGAACCGCCGCTGAGGGTGACGAGGGCCGCTGGCGGAAACACAAGGGTGCTTGAGAGGAAGTGCCGGCAGATAGACTCCCCCGACGGGGAAGAGGGGGAGGATGTGGAGATTGTCGGGGGCCGGCAATAGAAGAAGGCCCGTCAAGCCCCGCTTAAAGCCACTGTGGTGGAAGGGGAGGCGCCTGCCGCCAGTGACCTGGACTCCTTCGCCGCCTATGCGGAGTTTATGACAGATGGCGAGCGGGAGTTCCTTTTCCATCTATGCGAAAGGCTAGGGTTTGGCGGCCTAGCGGGGATCTCACGCCCGACAGCGATTGACCAATCGCCCTATAGCTCGGCGTTTGGTCAGATATCGGCTGGGCTGCACGACATGTTTGAGGAGGCGAAAGAAGCAGCCTCTGGTCGAAGGGGAGTTGAGGGAGGAGATTCAAAGCCTCCAGAGGGAGCTGGCGGAGGCGAGGGAGAAGCTGGCGGAGACAGAAAGGCGGCTGGCCAAGGCGGAATGTGACTTTGCCGACGCCCGCGGTAAGCTCAACGTGGCCATTGAGCGGGATTTGGAGAGGAATGACCGCGTCTCCAAGTTGGAGGAGGACATCTCCCTGCTGCAGGAGCGGATAGCCGCTAAGGACAAGAAGCTTATTATTGTGCAGCGGGAGTCCGCCGCCAGGGTGACGGAGCTGAAACGGCTGGAAGGCCAGGTTGCCCGCCTGAGGGCTGAAGGGGATACTGTCGCGGCCACCGCTGTTGAAGCATTCAAGCAGTCGGCGGAGTATGCGAAGGCGATGACCGAGTCAGCGAAGGCTGGGGCCCGAGCAAACATAGACATGCTGAAGCGGAAGGGCGCCATTGACTTCGCCAAAGCGTCATAGCCTGATGCGCCGGCGGCCAAGAGTGCCCCGCCGGAGAAAGATATCGTGACTGCCCCAGCGGGGGGCGCCCGCTCAGGCAGTGGGGAAAGCGGCGTACATCCGGCGGAAGGGTCCCCGCAAACCCCCAATCCTACCCCGTCAGAGGTGTCGCGTGCTGGATTCCTGGCGGCGCACATCCGGGCGGACGGCACCATAGAGACCCCAAGTCCTACAGCCCGAGGGTCCGATCAAACGAGTCGAGCGATCGTGCCGCCGCCTACAGAAGCAGAAGACTCCGAGGGCAACCCCTGAAGCCAGCTGGGACCGCAATAGATTCTCCTTTTTTTTTTGTAGCCGCTGAGGCATAATAACTTGTAACAAAGATTTTGAAATGGAATGAAATTTTCGAAGTTGTGTTGGCTATGATGTGTTTGTACTGCTTAGTGCTTTGACTTATATTTTTCTTTTGTCCATCAATGAAACATTAAAGGAATTAAGATTGGTCCAAGTGCACCACGTAGCGGACGAGGTCCGCTGACGATTGCTGGCGTTGCCAGTTGCCCTCAGTGCTAGACTTGGTAACAATGGTTTGAATAATTCCTCATTTCATTGATAGCTGATTGATCAGCGTGTACAAAAGTGGGGTAGTACCCGTTGGGTAGCTTCCCTTAGCTAAGTACTGAACAAAAATTTAGCTAAGTCAAGATGCTCCTGGGTAGCGGCATGACTATTTATAGTAATACCGAAGGTGTTCGGTATTCCAAGGGTGGGTCGACGTGACGCCATCCTTGTCCATTAAGTAGAAGGTGCCTGGGCTAACGACTTCCACAATTTTGTATGGACCTTCCCAAGTTGGGCGGAGTTTTGTTGGTGGCGGAATGACTTCCTTCATTACCCAGTCCCCCAACTGGAGGTTCCGGGCCCTGACTCTGGCGTTGTAGAAACGCGATACCCGTTGTTTGTTTTGTAAGTTGTGCAAATGGGCCTTGTGTCTTTTTTCCTCTAGGAGGTCCCTGTCCAGGTTGACGCCGTCACTGTTGGTCTCTGGGCAGTAGCCTTCGACCCTAGCGGTAGGCTGAGTGACTTCAATAGGTAGGACGGCCTCTGTTCCGAACATCATACAAAAGGGTGTTTCGCCGGTGGCGGAAGTTGAAGTTGTCCGGATAGCCCATAGAACTTCTGGCAGCTTCTCCGCCCATAAGCCCTTGGCGTCGTCGAGCTTCTTTTTTAGCAGCTTCTTGATTATCTTATTTGCTGCTTCGACCTGGCCGTTGGTTTGGGGATGGGCGACAGATGCAAAACTCAACTTGGTGCCAAGGTTGGCGGTAAAGGAGATGAGTTCCCTGTTGTTGAACTGTGTGCCGTTGTCTGTAATGATTGTATGTGGGACACCATAGCGGCAATAGATGTTCTTCCAGAGGAAGTGAATTACCTTGGCGGTAGTTATTGCCGTCAGTGGCTCCGCCTCTATCCACTTGTTGTTGTAATCGATGGCAACAATAATGTACTTGAACTGGCCCTTGGCGGTTTGGAACTTTCCCATCAAATCGAGGCCCCATGTGGAGTGAATCCATGGGCCGATGATAATTGACAGTGGCTCTGCCGGTGCATGTGGGAGATCTGCAAACTGTTGGCATTTGTGGCAAGACCTCGAAATCTGCCGGGCGTCATCACCAAGTGTGGGCCAGAAGTAGCCCTGTCGCATTGTGCGGTTGGCCAAGGATCTGGCGCCCGAGTGGTTTCCACATTCTCCGCCATGGATTTTCGCCAGGACGACCTTTCCTTCCTCTGGGGTTAGGCAGCGGAGGTTGGGATGGGTGAATCCTTGGCGGTAGAGCTTGCCATTTTGGATGTTGTAGCGGGTTGCTCTTCGCTTGAGCTGTCTCGCCTGGACCTTATCCTCTGGCAATGTGCCGTTGCGCTTGTATGCAATGATCTCGTCCATCCAGCTGGGACTGACCTCAATGCTGAAGATCTCCGCCAGTGTCTTTGTGATACTCGGCCTGTCAAGGCACTCTACCCTTGTGTCCGCTGGACTCTGATGTGGTTGGGCGGTTGCCAGCCTCGCCAGTGAATCAGCCTTAGCGTTCTTTTCCCTGTGGATTTGTGTGATGGTGTGAAATTTGAACTTTTTGAGCAACGTTTTGACGTACCCCAAATATGCCGCTAACTGTTGGTCCTTGGCTTGGAAGCTGTCGTTGACCTGGTTAACGACTAATTGAGAGTCGCTGAATATGTTGACGCTGTCAGCCCCTGAGTCAATGGCGAGGAGCAAGCCGGCAATGAGGGCCTCGTACTCCGCCATGTTGTTTGAAGCTTTGAAGTTGAATTTTAACAAGTATTCCGCGTTCAGTCCCCCGGGTCCTGTTAGGATGACTCCGGCGCCGCTGGCCTTGGCGCTGGCGGAGCCGTCCACATGCAGGTTCCAATCTGACTGTGGGGGAGTTGCTTCGTCAGCGGTTACCATTTCTGTTCCGGGCCCTGTCTCGGTACTAGGTTCCGGCTGACGCTTGGTGAGTTCAGCGATGAAGTCCGCCACTGCCTGGCCCTTCATGGCGGTTCTTGGCTTGTAGTCTATGTCGAACTCGCTGAGCTCAATGGCCCACTTACTAAGGCGCCCTGAGTGTTCAGGGTTCTGCATTACTTGCCTCAGCGGTTGATTGGTTAACACATGGATGGTGTGAGCCTGGAAGTATTGGCGGAGGCGTCTGGCGGCAACGATGAGTGCTAGGGCTAGTTGCTCCAAGGGAGGATACCTTGTTTCTGCTCCGTTCATGCCCCTGCCGGCGTAGAACACCGGGAGCTCGTTTTGGCCTTCCCGCCGGACAATGGCGCAGCTCACCGCCGACACTGAGACCGCTAGGTAGATGAACAGCGTCTCTCCTTGCATAGGGACAGAAAGGAGAGGGACTGCCGCTAGGTATTCCTTCAGGCCCTGGAACGCCGCCTGACACTCTGGGTTCTAGTTGATGACTTTCTTGTGAGTCGTTTTGAGGAGCTTGAAAAATGGGGCACACTCATCAGTGAGTCTGGAGATGAATCGAGAGAGAGCGGTTAACTTGCCCTGGAGGCATTGGACGCGCACCTTATACTCAGGGTCCGCCAGGTCAAGGATGGCCTGCACCTTGTCTGGGTTAGCCTCGATGCCCCGCTCGCTGACGATGTAACCCAGAAATTTGCTGGCGGTGACCCCAAAGAAACATTTTTCTGGGTTGAGGCACATACCATAGGCCAGGAGAATGGTTACTATGATCTTGAGGTTTGCCACGTGTCCGCTGGCCTTTATGCTCTTAACTAGCATGTCGTCCACGTAGACCTCGATGATTTTCCCCAGATGCTCAGCGAACATGGCGTTCATCAGCCGTTGATAAGTTGCACCGGCATTCTTCAGACCGAAAGGCATGACATTGTAGCAGTAGAGGCCTTTGTCGGTGGTGAAGGTGGTGCACTCCTGGTCGCCGGGATGCATCTTGATCTGATTATATCCGGAGAAAGCGTCCATCATGCTGAGGAGCTCATGTCCGGCGGTTGCATCGACCAGCTGATCAATACGAGGTAGCGGGAAACTATCATTTGGGCATGCCTTGTTGAGATTTTTGAAGTCGACGCACATCAGCCATTTGCCGCTAGGCTTCTTGACCATTACCAAATTGGAGATCCACTGGGGATAGATGACTTGACGGATGAATCCAATGCCCTGGAGCTTGGCAACTTCCTCTCCAATTGCCTGGTACTTTTCCTCATCAAAGGCCCTCCGCTTCTGCTTGATGGGATAAAAGGAAGGTTTGATGGTCAGCTTGTGAGTTATAATTTCAGGGGAGATACCTGGCATGTCAGCGTAGGACTAGGCAAAGACGGCGGCGTTATCACGCAGGAACTGAGTGAGCTCCGCCACTACCTCTGGGTCAAGCTGGGCGCCTATGCGAACCGTCCGCTCAGGGTGCTCGTCCGAGATTGAGATGACCTTCAACGACGTCTCTGGGTTGACCGGTTCCTTCTTTACATACTTCTTCTCCTCATCTGTAGGATCCTCAAAGATGTTTGGTGGCGGTGCCTGATTACCCACCTTCAGGATTTCATGGCGGCGCGCTGACCGCGCCACAGTCGTTGAATAGCACTCTCGAGCCAACTGCTGACTTCCTCTCACACAGCCCGTGCCGTTGAGTGTGGGGACCTTCATGAGAAGCATGTATCCGGCGATGATGCACTTGAGCTTGTTTAGCGCTGGTCGTCCAATGATAGCGTTGTACGAATTGAAACAGTCGACAATAATGAACTCCGTATGTACCTCCGCCATGCATGGACTAGTACCAATAACCAGTCGCATGTAATCCGACCCCAGCGGTTGTGTGACGTCGCCGGAGAAGCTGAGCAGTGGCTCGTGATCCTGGAGTAGTTTCTTATTCCGCTTGAGGTGGTTGTAGCAGCCATTGAAGATGACATTGACAGCGGACCCGCTGTCCACCAAGATTCTCCCTACTGAGAATTTGCCAAGGATGGCGTCGACCAGGAATGGGTCGTCATGCGGTAGATGCACCCCGCGCTCCTCCTCCTCCGAGAAGGTAATAGGTTCCCAACCTGATTTCGAGAGCTTGGCGGACCTTTCGTAGCGGATGTTGCAGACTTCCTTTGGGTGATTAACGCGTGCATAGCGCTTCCTTGCCCTGTGGGACATGCTAGTGATTGGGGCACCGCCGTCGATGGTGTTGATGCGGCCCAAAGTCTCAACATTGGCGATCACAGGTGGCGGTTGGCACACCTTGAACTGCTCCAACTTGCCGTCACGGTACAGGGTCTCAATGGCCGTTTTGAGAGCATTGCAGCTGTTGGTATTGTGGCCACTGTCCTCGTGGTATTTGCACCACTTGCCGGTGTTCCTGGGTTTGCCCGTCTTTGGGTACTTTGGAGGGGGCAGCGGTGGGATCTGATCCTTGCACTGATTGTAGATGTCTTCATATGAGGCCGTGAGGACTGTGAACACTGCGTACCGTTGCGAGGACTCTGCCTGTTTGTGGCGGTTATCCCCATGGGTTGGGCGGTTGCCCTTGTTGTAATTCTGGTCCTTCTGCCGCTTGTTCTGGTGGTGGCCCTGCTGCCACTCCCTCTTCTTGTCAGTTGGCGGTGCCGAAGGGGTCTTATTAGCGGTTTCCTGACTACTGGAGGATGGCTGGGTTGACTTTGTTGGAGTTGCTGGTGGCGGCGGGGTTTCTCCATATGTGAGGAATTCCGCCTGGGCATGGATGACCGCCTCACTCATGACGTGGTCATATGCCGCATTAGGATGATTGTAGTTGAGGTGATAGAGGAATGGCCCCTTGAGGAGTCCCTGCTTGAAGGCCGCCGATGCCATTGTTTTGTCTAAATCACGACACTGAGATGCTGCCGCTCGCCACCTTGTGACGAATGCCTTCAGTGATTCGTCCTCCCCTTGCTTGACGCTGAACAGCTGACTTGTGTTGTGTTGTCCGGCGGACAATAAGATGAACCGAGAGAGGAAGGCGTGTGATAGTGCCTGGAATGAATCAATGGACCCTGGAGGACACTCGAAGAACCAGTTCATAGCCTCACCATCTAGTGTTTCGCTGAACAAGTGGCACAGGGTGGCGTCGTCAAATCCCTTGTTGTTGGTGACCTTCTTGAAGGTGTCCATATGGACGAAGGGGTCAGACATGCCGCCGTAATGTGACATCTTTGGGGTTTTTGCAGACGCTGGTCTGATAGCCTGCAGAATCGCAGCGGTGAAGGGTCCAGGTCTGGAAGCGAAAAGTGGATTTTGGGTTGGCGCTGGGGCGCCTGACTCCGCCCGGATTAATCTCTGCTCCAGCTGCTGCATCCTTTCCAGTATCTGAGCGGTTGCACTGCCGGCGGAGCCCGTTTGGGTACTCCGCTGTGTTTGCCTGCGCCCTGGGGCAGGCGGATTGCCCTCAATCCTTACCCTAGCTTCCGAGCGGTTGTTGTGCGGCAGTGATTCCGCTTCCTGCTCTATCATTAGTTGGGGGATGGGCGGTGGTCCCATTCCCAACAATTCAGGTGGGTCCAGCGGTACCTGCATATGTATGACTGGCCCCGGTACCAATGTGCCAGTGCCGGGTCGACTACGCCTGGTGCTACGTGACTGTTCGCTCTGTGCTGGGCGGGCGGTGGCCTCCAGCGCCCTCTTTAGTTCCTCAAAACGTGCCATGAGCGTAGCCACCTGTCTTTGGGTTCAGCCTTTTCCTTGCGCTCTTCCTCACGTTCTCTGTTTGCCTTATGAAGATCCGCCAGTGCTATCTCGTACATAGTGACGAGATCTTGGCCCGGCGGGCGGTTGCTGCTTGGATTTGCTTCACCGCCGGGGTTGTGAATAGTGCGCGGTTAACGCCTACCGCTGGGTCGGAGGGTTGGGGAATGGTGGACTGGTCCGCCTGTTCCTCAGCGTTTCCTCCGCTACCGTTAGTCATGGTGGATGCGGTGGGATGACCTTTTGTTCAAGGATTCCACAGACGGCGCCAATGTTAATGTCTAAAAGTCCGGCGGTAGCTGAACCTTTGTTAACGCTGATCCGGTGGGCGGATTGATACTTGTGATGTTCTCAAAGCCTCCGCTACCTGTCAAGTAAAATACAAAGGGCGTCAGAGGGAGACCGCGTTGGGCGGTCTTCAACTCTCCGATGCCTAAGTTAGTCAATGTATTTATGTTGACAAAGTAACAGTAGGTAAGTATTGAATGCGTAATTAATGAGGAGAGAGGAGAGAACCTTTTATAGGTGAGGAGGAGGCTGACCTCCTCCTTGTTTTCGATGTGGGACTGATGTGCTTCAGTTCCCAGTTCCAGAAGCTTCTGATGCTATCTTGGCGCGGCGCGTGGCGGCGCGTCGGAGGCGATCTGGCGGTGCCCTGACGCTGAGGTTGTAGCCCGCCTGGCGGTGTGTCTGCATGTCATTCCTTTGGTTGGAATTGGTACCTTTGGCGGTACAATGAGCGTGGCCCATTATAGCTAATTATGCTTGCAAATGTACATGTATGTACACTAGGCATAGGGAGACTCCCCGGTCAGGTCGATTTCCTGTACACATATATTCGTATTTGTATTATTATATATATGTTTTTTTTTTTTTTTTTTTTTTTTTTTTTTTGCACTTGGGGATTGACTTTTCACATTGCTTGCAGTGAAAGTGCCGAAGAGGAAACCTCGGAAAGGCAAGGAAGACGACAAGATGAACAACAACGCGCTAATGGACATGCTTATGAACCAAGGAGAAGATGCCTTGCACATTGATGTCGATCTCTCATCGAAGGCTACGGGCCGCTCACTTGATGAACTTCTCCTTGAGATCGATGACGACGGGTACGGGCATCCTGATCCTAAGGCCCTCGTTACCCAGAGCGACCAGCCTTTTGCTGGGGACATTGTTACTATTGTCGATACCGGAAGAGGAAAGGCGCCGGTGTCTGGCTCTATATCTTCTTTGTCTGCCGGGTCAGCTGGGAGCGAGGATGTTTTTCTACCTGGCGAGAAGAAGAGGCACCATAGGCACCGCCATCGGAGTGGGAACAAGGAGGACGTCACCTACACTGGTAGGGACATTAAGGGGGCGGAGCCTAAGAGGCAAAAGAGAAATCCTCCGAGACCGGAAGCGTCGCCATCGCTTGGGCTCTTGTCTCCTGCTATTCCAATAGTCCCCAAGAAGCCCATCAAGCAATTGCTGAGCGAGTACGGGGTCGCTGATGAAAAGTTCGTGCGCTCTATGCTCGCCAATTTGAAGGATATAGACCTCGATCGGGTACGGGCAAAGGACAATACCCCATAAGAGAATCAGCGTCTCGCTCGGGAATCAATGATGCGGGTACGAGACCTACTTCACCCTTTCCAAATGTTTGTACTATTCGTGTGTGCTAACGGGGTGTTTGCAGGCACTATTCAACGTGTACAACATTGATGCGAGCGAGGAAGATACGCACTTGAAGGAGGAGGTTAGCAGTCTCTCCGGGTAAGTGAAGTATCTTCACGAGGAGAAGGGCAAGCTGGAGAAGGAGCGGGACTTCTTGAAGAAGATGATAGAGTCCTTAACTCCCATGGTGACCGAGCTGGAGGCAGCAAAGCAACGGATCACGGAGCTCGAAGGTGAGTTGTTCGAGGCGAGGGATGAGGTGAAGAGTGCCCGGGACTTCGAGAAGGAAGCTGCAGAGTCTGCCACGTCATGGAAGGCGAGAGCAGAGAACCTGGAGGAGCGCCTTCCTGTTGAAAGGCAAGAGGCCGTTACCGAGTATAAGGGCTCTCAAGAGCTTCTTGACATGCTCCTTGCTGCCCAAGACAAAGCCGTTATCATCAAGTACAAAGAGTGGGTGGCAGCCGGGTATATGGATGACGCCAAGTTCAGGCGGGAACTTCTTGAAAAAAAGAAGAAAAAATAGGAGGCTGCATCCTGGGGAGATGCCGGTGGTTCTCGAAGTACCGGGGCTGGGTAGCAGTAGGAACAATAATTTGTTTTTCCTTTTTAACCAAGTAGAAATTGTCCTTGTTTTGAACAATGGCTTGAATAGCCGGTAGCCAAGGTTAATTTTTAATTCCTTGCCTGGTAGTCCAGGTTAATTTTTGCGAATGGTAATTTTTACAACGTACTTGAATGGGAATTTGAAAGGAATTACAATTTCTATACTTTTATACCTTGTTTTAAGCGTTTGTGCTTACGTTACTTATTACTGGAATAGAATAATTTGGCAACAGCTATTTGTCCGGGATCGCCCGATGACTAAGGTGAAAATGCAAGAAATGGTCTGAATAATTCATTTTTCCATTCAAGTACCATATGGTGGTTAACAGAATGAGTACCCGATGGGTAGCTTGCCATAGCTGTATGGTCAAAAAGCAAAAGCTAGGACAAGATGCTCCGGGAGCTACTTGTAATAGTAACAAAGGCGCTGTGTATTCCACGGGGTGTCGTGATACCACCCCGTCCATGTCCCGGATGTAGAAGGTCGCATGACCAACCTCCTCGACTATCTCGTAGGGGCCTGTCCATGAAGGATCCAGTCCCCGGGGTTCTGGGTAGACCTGTTTCATGACTCAGTCCCCCAACTTCAGTGTCCGGGACTGTACCTTGGCATTGTAGTAACGAGCTATTCTTTTCTTATTTGCGAGATTATGCATGTGCGCCACATCCCTTCGTTCCTCGAGCAGATCAGCATCGAGCTGTAGGCCCTCTGAGTTGGTACCCGCGTCGAAGTATTCGATCCTGGGACTCTGGATTTGAGTTTCAATGGGGAGAACCGCTTCAGACCCAAAAGCCATGCAGAAGGGGGTCTCTCCGTTGGCCTCCGTCACCATGGTCCTGATAGCCCACAACACCTCCGGGAGTTTAACAGCCCAAAGACCCTTGGCTTCATCGAGCTTCTTCTTCAGTATCTTCTTGATTATCTTGTTGACAGCCTCGACTTGACCGTTGGTTTGGGGGTGAGCCGGGGATGCATAGAGGATTCTAGTGCCCAGGTTCTCGGTGTAAGCCCTTAGTTCATCATTGTCAAACTGGGTGCCATTGTCCGTGAATATAGTGTCCGAGACTCCAAACCTGCAGTAAATGTTTTTCCATAGGAAGTTTTTCACTTTCTCCGTGGTGATAGCGACAAGAGGTTCAGCTTCTACCCACTTTGTTTGGTAGTCGACGGCTGCAATGGCATATTTGAATTGTCCCACTGCTGTGGGAAGCTTATCGATCAGGTCCAGGCCCCATTGGCAGAATGACCAAGGTGCAAGGAGGATGGATAGGGCAATGGGCGGTGCCCTTGGGATGTTTGCATACATTTGGCACTTGTGGCAAGAACTCTATATTTTTTGAGCTAGGGCCGACATGGTTGGCCAGAAGTATCCTGCCCTCAGGGTCTTGTGTGCAAGAGACGGGCCCCTGCATGGTTACCGCATACACCAGCGTGTATGTCCTTCATTATTTTGTGACCGTCCTCTGGTGTCACACACTTCAGGTTGGGGAAGCAATGACCTCTCCTGTATAACTTTCCATTCATGATCGTGTATCGAGCTGACCTTAATTGGAGTCGCCGGGCCTCAACCTTATCGTCTGGGGTCAGACCGTCCACCATGTATTTCAAAATTGGATCCATCCAGGAGGCAGTGTGGTCCACCGTGAATATTTCTGACACCATTTTAGAAGTGCTCGGCTTTTCTAGTATTTCGACCTTGGTAGCCCCTTAGGTAGGACTTAGAGAAGTTGCCGCAATCTTAGCAAGGGCGTCTGCCTTGTCATTCTCTGCTCTCGGTATTTGGGTGATACTGTAGGAGGTAAATCTCTGAACCAGTGCTCGGGCTAGGGCCTGGTAAGAGGACATGTGGGGCTCCTTTGCCTCGAAGTTACCGCTGACCCAGTTCACAACTAATTGGGAATCGCTGAAGATACTAAGGTGCTGGACGCCTAGTTCCCGAGCGATCTGTAGACCTACTATGAGTGCCTCGTATTCTGCGGCATTGTTGGATGCCTTGAAGGCAAACTTGAGGGCGTACTCATAGACTTGATCGTCCGGGTTGATTAGCAAGATATCGGCGCCACTTGTCTTTTTGTTAGATGCGCCATCGACATACAATCGCCAAGTGCTTGGTTGGGGTGGATCCCGGGCTGGCGGTTCAGGTGATCCCGGGGGTGGATCATGAAGGGGGATCAGTTCAGAAATAAAATCTACCGCTGCTTGGCCCTTAATAGCTGTCCGGGGTTGGTATTTGATGTCGAACTCCCCCAATTTGATGGCCCATTTAATTAATCTTCCTGATGTCTCTGGCTTCTGCAAAACCTGCCTCAATGGGTGATTAGTGAAAACAGTGATTGAATGTGCCTGAAAGTAGTGTCTTAGCTTCCGGGCCGATACTAGGGGGGCCAATGTTATCTTTTCAATGTCCGGGTACCTGGATTAGGCACCAATGTAACCTTTCCCAGTGTAGTACATCGGGTACTCGCAATCAGAATCTCGTCTAATCAAAGCTGAGCTTACCGCTGTAGAAGATGCCGCGAGGTATATGTAAAGCATTTCTCCGGGCACGGGTTTGTAAAGCAGCGATACCGCTGCCAAGTATGCCTTTAGGCTGAGAAAAGCAGCCTCGTGCTCTGCAGACCAGGCTACTACCTCCACGTGTTGGGTTTTTAGTAACTTGAAGAAAGGAGTGCACTTGTCTGTGAGTCTTGAAATGAACTTTGACAGGGCGGCCACTTTACTTGTAAGGGACTGGACATCGTTCCGGTAAGTGGGGGATACCATGTCTAATATAGCCTGCACCTTCTCCGGGTTAGCCTCTATTCCCCTGTGGCTGATGATGTACCCGAGGAACCTCCCGACCTCGACACCAAAAATGCACTTCTGTGGATTTAGGCGCATACCGTTGCGTAATATGATGGAGAATACAATGGATAGGTTGGTTACGTGGTCTTCTGCGGTTAGAATTTTGACCAGCATATCGTCCACGTATACTTCCATGATGGTCCCGATGACATCTACAAACATGGAGTTGACAAGTCGCTGATAAGTAGCACCTGCATTTTTCAATCCGAATGGCATGACCTGGTAACAATAGAGACCTTTGTCTGTGGTAAAAGAGGTGTGCTCCTCGTCTGCGGGGTTCATCCGGATCTGATTGTACCCGCTGAATGCATCCATGAAGCTGAGTAACCGGTACCCAGCGGTGGAGTCGATTAATTGGTCAATTCGTGGGAGAGGGAAGCTGTCCTTAGGGCATGCCTGATTGAGATTTGTATAGTCTACACACATACGCCATGATCCCGGCGTCTTCTTGGTACCATGACCACGTTGGCTAACCACCGGGGATACATCACTTCTGTGACAAAATTGATGGCGATCAATTTCTTCACCTCGACCTGGATAGCCCGGTACTTTTCGTGTGTGAAGGCCCTGCGCTTTTGTCTTACTGGCACCGAGAAAGGTACAATGCTAAGGTTGTGCATGGCTATGTCAGTTGGTATACCGGGCATGTCCTCGTATGACCAGGCGAACGCGGATGCGTTGGAGCGGAGGAACGAGATTAGGTTTTCCCTGATAGCTGGAGCCAACTTGGTGCCTATCTTGACAATTCTGTCCGGGAACTCCTCAGATAATACCACCCCTTCGATGCCTTCCACGGCACCGGGCCGTTCTTCGTCAGAGTCGGTATCATCTCTGGGGTATCATCTCTGGGGTCCTCGTATCTATCCGTGAGAGGGTTAGTAGCTACGAGCAACATTTCAGACTTTCCCTTGCCTCGAGATACCATCAAAGAATAACATTGCCTTGCCGCAGCTTGATCACCTTGGATGGTCGCTATTCCCACTGGAGTTGGCACTTTCATCATGAGCATGTGGCCTGCGATGAACGTCTTCAAACGCCAGAGTGCCGGTCGACCCAAGATAGCATTATAGGACAAGGCACAGTCGACCACAATGAACTCTGTTTTGATGGTCGAACAGTTTGGACTTTCTTCTATCGTGATCGATAGGTAATCTAATCCGAGTGGCTGGATGATATCTCTTGAAAAGCTAATGAGGGGCTCATTATCTTGTGACAGCTTGGCCCTTCCTCTGTTCAAAGCTTTGTATGCGTCGCGAAATAATACACTAACTGAGGCCCCGATATCTACGAGTACCCGAGACATTATGTAATGGTCCATTTGGAGCGTGATCAGGAAGGGATCGTCATGGGGCATCTTTAGATCAGCTTCTTCCTCCTGCAGGAATGTGACAGATTTCCACCTAGTGTCGCCGTCTTGTTGCGGGGCTTTGTGGAAATTGAAAACTTCCGGGTGGCCGAAACTGGAGTTTCGCTTCCTCCTCTAGGGAGGTAACTCCTTCGAGCCCCCACCATGGATCGTGAAGATCTGGTCGTACACGTCTATAGCTCCTATTTCTTTAGCAGGCAGGTACCGCTGAAGCTTGCCCCTCTGAATAAGCGACTCGATCGTATTTTTTAAAGCCACACAGAGGTTGGTATTGTGCCCGGCATCCTCATGATATGTACATAACCTTCCGGTATCCTGCTGGGTAAGTTTACTCTTCGGGAACTTCCTCGGTGGTGGTCCCGGTATCTCATCCTTGTTCTCGTTCCATATAGTTTCATACGAAGCGTTGAGGATAGTAAACACCTCATACCGGGGTGGTGATGGTGTTCGCGAGGCCTGCTGTGCCCTTTCTTCCTGGCGAGGCTGAGTGGTCACGTAACCGCTAGACCTGGACGAGGACTCTTTGCTTCTCTTGCTCGAGGTATGGGGTGATCGATCCTAATTATGGATCCACTCCCTCTTTCGTGGCTCATCCCTGACCACCGGGGCCGGGCTGGAGACCCTTAGCTCTGGTATGACGTTATCCCCATATGTTTCGAATTCGACTTGAGCGTGCCTAATGGTTGTAGCCATCAGCTCGTCGTAGCTAGCCGGGGGGTGATGGTTAATCCCGTAGAGAAACTCTCCGCGTCTCAAGCCCCTCCTGAAAGCCAGCTCAGCTAGTTCTTTGTTAAGGTCCCGGCACTTAGTGGTAGCCGCCTGCCATCGGTTAACGAAGGACTTCAAAGTTTCATTTTCCCCCTGCTGAATCTTTAGCAAGCCCTTCGGGGTGTGTATCCCATAAGTACGTAAGATGAATCAGGCTACGAACTTGTCTGCGAGTTCCTTGAAATTCCCTACAGAGCCGGCCGGCAACTTGTAGAACCAACTCAAAGCTTCCCCTGATAAGGTCTCCTGGAACATATTACAACACACCTCATCCGTGTATCCCTTGGCGCTTGTTTGTGATCGGAAAGCCTATAGGTGCTGGTACGGGTCCCCAACTCCCGTATAGTCAATCTTCAGTGGCTTTGATATGTTCGTTCGAATGGCACCTCTAACCTGTTGGGTGAAAGGACCCGGATGGTCCTCGTAAGTGGTCAGGGGCCGTCAGGTGTCTCTATTCTCTGCTACCTCTACCCTTGCTTGCAGGGCATGCAAGGAGTTGCTCATTTGCAAGAGTAACCCCTGTTTGGATCAGTTACCGGTGGGTCACTTTGAGCTAGCCGTGGTAATGGCGGTGGTGGCAAATGCCTCAGGCTTTCTAGGAACAAGTCTACCGGTACCTGGATCATCCGGTGACCGCCTTCCGTAGGCGGGGTTGGAGCGAGGCCGGTGCCTCCCGTTACCGGGGCAGCATTTACATCTGTTGCTACCTGGGATGCTCTAGCTAGGGCTTGGGTGAGTGCATCATTATGGTGGTGCCTTCTGTCCAGTGCTCGGGCCAGCGCAGTGTTTTTATCTTCCAGCTCCAGAAGTCTCTGTTGCGAGAGGAGGTTTGTTTCCCTATCAATTCTTTGTTGTTCCCGATCGATCCTGGATTGTTCCTGGAAGGCTGCGATCTCTGCTCGCATAGACTCCAACTCCGATTCCGGGGCCACTTGGTCTTGGATGCCCGGTGGGTCATCTGCGTTCTGCTGGTTCAAGAATCTGAGACCATGCATCTCTCCTCCGACATTTGGTGTCCCTGTTGATGAAGTACCCGGAGAGAATATCAGTGCCCGGGCGACACTTCTACCCTCACCTGCCGTTTCTTCTGGCTCGGTCATGATTCAGGCCCCTATCTAGCGCACCAATGTTTCTGGTGGCTTTCTCCGGGTACCTCACACAGAATGCTATACCTCTTGGGGTACCGATCCAACTCCTAAATCCTGAATCAAGAATACAGCGTTAGAGGGGTAAACCGTACCGGACGGTTTACGCCTCTCCGATGCTTGAGTGAGAAACTAATATATATGTGGATCAAACAAATAGTGGATCACCAATGTTTCTGGTGGCTTTCTCCGGGTACCTCACACAGAATGCTATACCGCTTGGGGTACCGATCCAACTCCTAAATCCTGAATCAAGAATACAGCGTTAGAGGGGTAAACCGTACCGGACGGTTTATGCCTCTCCGATGCTTGAGTGAGAAACTAATATATATGTGGATCAAACAAATAGTGGATAAAGGAGTTATTACCCGTAAAAGGTAGTTGTACTGATGCTTTAATACTTGAACATAGGGAAGGAGTTTCCCCTATCTTCAATGTGGGACGCAAGCTGTTCTCCTGATGCCTTATCAGCCCTCTGGTGTGTAATCAGATGGGCTGTGCTAGCCATGCCCCGGGCCCTGGGTGCCCAGGATGGCATCCCCCAAGAGCCTCGCCATGGTGGGTCGTGAACCCGGCTCATGACATAGTACCTGGGAGTCCCGATAGGCCCCAACCGATAGTGCCAAACCTAGTGAAGACTTCCCTAGTATGTACAAGTCCCCTAAGTTCCCGTTCAAGATGTTTCTTGGGTGGGGACTTAATATTGTAGTCACAAGGTTTGGCACTGGTGTGCCTGTAGGGAGTCCCCCAAGTTCCCGTGCAAGAGATGTCTTGAGCGGGTTACGCTGTAGGTAGCTAATCTACAGTGCTCCCAATTTAACCCATAAAGGTTAAAGAAAACCTCTGGGTACCGTTGGAGGTCTTGAGCCTCCTGTACCAAGTGGGGTTTTCTGAGGGCTTGAGCCTCTGGTACCTGACGGGGTAGAATGAGGATTTGTGCCTTTGATACCTGATGGGGTAAAACGAGGACTTGAGCCTTTGATACCTGATGGGGTAAAACGAGGACTTGAGCCTCTGATACCCGAAAAGGTAGAATGAGGACTTGAGCCTTTGATACCTGATGGGGTAAAACGAGGACTTGAGCCTCTGATATCCGATGGGGTAAAACGAGAACTTGAGCCTCTGATACCGGGAAGGGTAGAATGAGGTCTTGAGCCTTTGATACCCAGAAGGGTAGAATGAGGACTTGAGCCTCTGATACTCGATGGGGTAAAACGAGGACTTGAGCCTCTGATACCCGGAAGGGTAGAATGAGGATTTGGGCCTCTAGTACCTAATGGGGTAAAATGAGGATTTGGGCCTCTGATACCCGGAAGGGTAGAATGAGGACTTGAGCCTCTGATGCCCGATGGGGTAAAACGAGGACTTGAGCCTCTGATACCCGGAAGGGTAGAATGAGGATTTGGGCCCCAGCCGATAGTGTCAAACCTAGTGAAGACTTCTCTAGTTTGTACAAGGAGCATTCCCATCTCCTGGAGCGGGAGGAGTCTCCCTACGGTTTCGGCTTCTAGGAGGCATAGCACCTGAAGAAGAGAAGGATAACAAAGCTCAAGGATTAGGACATTAACCTATCTACTTTACATACATAATGAACACACTAGCACCGAAGAGTATATGATGGGGATCCGCCGCGGTCGGGCCATCACTCGGGAGGCACTAGGTGTCACTAAGCATATAAAGTAGTAGGAAAGAAAGGAGTCTACAGAAACTAACAACATAATGCTCTGATACCAAGTTGACAGGACCCGCCCCGAATTTCACCCTGAATTCTGAGGTGGCCCTGTGGGGCCCACCTTAGGAATGACTCTACCAAAAATTTGGCAGAGTCACCCCTAAAATGGACTACCTAAAACCTGTAAAAACACATTCAAACTTCTAAATAACCCTCCAAAAACTCCTGGAGCCACCCTGCTCCCCAAAACTGAACAACTCCACAATTTACAACTAATATCCGAACAATACAACATAATCCAAATACACAAGTGCAACTCCCAAACTTTACAACATTTGTCCCACAGGTTATCAGAGCAATCTAAAAGAGAAAAAGAATTCAAGATACAAGTAGGTTCAATAAATAACCTACAATATAGAAAACAATAGCAGCAGATGCTATGCCCCGAGTCCTACTATGCCGAACCAGCTACTCTGCAGAAGTATACGACTAACGTGGTATCCAAGTGTAAGGATCCTCGTCGAGTGATGAGTCAGTACCTCGTCCTTGAAATAGTCGAAATCGGCCGGTGAAGTGAAACACAGAAAATTCAAACCCTAGATTCGGAAATTCCTTCGATTCATCCTCCACACTGTGAATTGGAGCTAATAGCTTTAGGGCAATTGATCACTGGCTCAAGGCGCTCCTTCTAGACCCGGTTTGGTGGTCGGAGATGGCCGGAAATGGAAGAATCTCCGGAAAACCTCCAACTGCAAAAGTGATGGTTTTTGCTTCGATTCGGAGTTTTCCTGCCAAATCGTCGTAATCCAAGGTCACTAGGGAATAGAGGAGGGAAGGACGCTCCTGTGGTGGTCGGTTACACGCCGGTTGATGGCCGGACGGCGGTGAATCGAGGGGAAGAAGAAGGAAGCCGAAAGGGGAAAGAGAGAGAGAGCTCGGGAAGAGGAGAGAGAAAGGTGGGTTTCATGTTTTGGAAACCTACCACAGTAAAAATCCCATATTTATAATAAATTAACCACCAACAGTAACTTCCGTATTTCACTCATAACTTTCGCATACGAACTTCGATTTTTACGTACCACATATGCAAACGCTCGGTTTAACGTCCTCTACAACTTCTGTGAAGAACATTTTCTCAAATTTTGACTCAAACAAAAAGTCAACTTTTAGGGCCACTAAAAGTATAGAAACAAAGTAAAAAGTGAAAGTAGTTGTCATTTACCGTCCAAATGACTAGTAAACGGGTAAATTTAGGTTCGGGACGTTACAATCTACCCTCCTTATAAAATTTTGTCCTCGGAATTAACACGAACGACTAAAGACTTAACTAAACCAACTCTATTGGGTACGCGTCCCCCTGTGAAACAATATACGAAAATAACACGAGGAAAAGAATATCATACCGTCTGGAGTATCTGGAGGAACATGATTCTCTTGCTGAAACATGGCATGGAGTCTCGTCTGAGTCGTTGGATGTCCACGGCGGCCACTACCTCGTTGAGTGCCGCCCCTGGCAGAACTAGTGGGAGTGCCGCCCCTGGCAGAACTAGTTGGAGTGCCGCCCCTGGCAGAATTAGTGTGAGTGCCGCTAGATGAACCTCCTGATGCGTAACTAGAACCCTGACCGACGTCTGGAGTAACACCCTGAGTCAATGTAGGGCAATCCCTCCTATAATGACCCGGTTGTCCACACTGATAGCACGTCACATCCCTCGTCTGACACTGGGGACGATCTCTCCCAATATGAAATCTCTCTAAGGTACCACTATGCTGACTAGTGCCATCACTGAACTACCACTCAGACTGACCAACTCCCATATTAAGTCCCCCAAAATCCGATAGGGTGGTCGAATCTGAACTGACACGTCTGCTACCTACAGAAGATCCTGAACCAGAAATGGAAGCAGCTCTATTGGATGGACCCTGACTAGGGCCACCCGAATCTCGAGGTCGGACACCAGACAAATACATGGTCTCGAGTCTCAGAGCAGCATTAACCACCTCAGGGTAAGTATAGAATGGTACAGCTGTCAACTGCAGACGATAATCACCCCTCAATCCTTCAATAAACCTGTATATCCGCACTGGGATCACTGGCTCAAGGCGATCCTTCTAGACCCGGTTTGGTGGTCGGAGATGGCCGGAAATGGAAGAATCACCGGAAACCTTCCAACTGCAACAGTGATGGTTTTTGCTTCGATTAGGAGTTTTCCTGCCAAATCGTCGTAATCCAAGGTCACTAGGGTGTAGAGGAGGGAAGGACGCTCCTGTGGTGGTCGGTTGCACGCCGGTTGATGGCCGGACGGCGGTGAATCGAGGGGAAGAAGAAGGAAGCCGAACGGGGAAAGAGAGAGAGAGCTCGGGAAGAGGAGAGAGAAAGGTGGGTTTCATGTTTTGGAAACCTACCACAGTAAAAATCCCATATTTATAATAAATTAACCACCAACAGTAACTTCCGTATTTCACTCATAACTTTCGCATACGAACTCCGATTTTTACGTACCACATATGCAAACGCTCGGTTTAACGTCCTCTACAACTTCCCTGCAGAACATTTTCTCAAATTTTGACTCAAACAAAAAATCAACTTTTAGGGCCACTAAAAGTATCGAAACAAAGTAAAAAGTGAATGTAGTTGTCGTTTACCGTCCTAATGACTAGTAAACGGGTAAATTTCGGTTCGGGATGTTACAATCTCCCCTCCTTATAAAATTTTGTCCTCGAAATTCACACGAACGACTAAAGACTTAACTAAACCAACTCTATTGGGTACGCGTCCCCCAGTGAAACAATATACGAAAATAACACGAGGAAAAGAATATCATACCGTCTGGACTATCTGGAGGAACGTGATTCTCCTGCTGAAACATGGCATGGAGTCTCGTCTGAGTCGTTGGACGTCCACGATGGCCACTACCTCATTGAGTGCCGCCCCTGGCAGAACTAGTGTGAGTGCCGCTAGATGAACCTCCTGATGCGTAACTAGAACCCTGACCGACGTCTGGAGCAACACCCTGAGTCAATGTAGGGCAATCCCTCCTATAATGACCCGGTTGTCCACACTGATAGCACGTCACATCCCTCGTCTGACACTGGGGACGATCTCTCCCAGTATGAAATCTCTCTAAGGTACCACCACGCTGACTAGTGCCATCACTGAACTGCCACTCAGACTGACCAACTCCCATATTAAGTCCCCCAAAATCCGATAGGGTGGTCGAATCTGAACTGACACGTCTGCTACCTCCAGAAGATCCTGAACCAGAAATGGAAGCAGCTCTATTGGATGGACCCTGACTAGGGCCACCCGAATCTCGAGGTCGGACACCAGACAAATACATGGTCTCGAGTCTCAGAGCAGCATTAACCACCTCAGGGTAAGTATAGAATGGTACAGCTGTCAACTGCGGACGATAATCACCCCCGAATCCTTCAATAAACCTGTATATCCGCTCCTCCTCAGTGCTTACCAAATCTGGCATAAACTGGGATCACTGGCTCAAGGCGCTCCTTCTAGACCCGGTTTTGTGGTCGGAGATGGCCGGAAATGGAAGAATCGCCGGAAACCCTCCAACTGCAACAGTGATGGTTTTTTCTTCGATTCGGGGTTTTCCTGCCAAATCATCGTAATCCAAGGTCACTAAGGTGTAGAGGAGGGAGGGACGCTCCTGTGGTGGCCGGTTGCAGGCCGGTTGATGGCCGGACAGCGGTGAATCAAGGGGAAGAAGAAGGAAGCCGAAAGGGGAAAGAGAGACAGCTCGGGAAGAGGAGAGAGAAAGGTGGGTTTCCGGTTTTGGAAACCTACCACAGTAAAAATCCCATATTTATAATAAATTTACCATGAACAGTAACTTCCGTATTTCACTCATAACTTTCGCATACGAACTCCAATTTTTACGTACCACATATGAACACGCTCGGTTTAACGTCCTCTACAACTTCCATGAAGAACATTTTCTCAAATTTTGACTCGAACAAAAAGTCAACTTTTAGGGCCACTAAAAGTATCGAAACAAAGTAAAAAGTGAAAGTTGTTGTCGTTTACCGTCCAAATGACTAGTAAACGGGTAAATTTAGGTTTGGGTCGTTACACTGATTGTTCGATCTGATCTTGCTTGGTTCGAAGCTTATCTGTGGCTGGGGGAGTCGTGGTGTTTGGTTTCAAGGGGCGGCGATGCCTGATGTTTGGGTCGTGACAACGGTGGCAGCGCAACTTCATCGTCGAGATGCAGCCGGCGCTCTAGGGGCAGGTGATTCTTTTTGGATCGGGTCTGGTGCTTTTTGGGTTCGGTGTTGGCCTCCAGGTGGTGGCGTTGTGGTGTGGCCGGTGGTGCTTGAAATGGCAGTGGCTCGCCGGCGGCATGCATCGTCCTCAACATAGGAAGGTGGAGGCGTGGCAAGGCTGGGTCAACGATTTGGGCCTAGGGTTTCTGTTTTTTCTTTGGGCCATTTGGGTCATTAGTTAGCTTTCCTTTTTTAAGGAACTCTAGGTTAGTAATTTTATTACTTTCAATAATTCCCTAGTTTTTTTTAGGGCTGAGCATTTAAACCCGAAAACCCGCAAACCCGGACCGGCCTGTCAAAGCCCGACCCGTACGGGCCGGGCCCTAATTTTTTTTTTCTTCAAAAAGGTTCGGGCCGGGCCTTGACTTTCAAAGTTGAGAAGGCCCGTCAGGCCCGTTTTACCTGAAATAGACACGTGTTTATATATCATTGGCCATATGATAAGGCTCAAAACCCTTATCATAGGGTCGAACTCACTGGATTATTTAATTAGGGTATTCAGTTATTCACTCTTCAACTCCAAAGGGTCCCCGATATTGTCCTTGGGCCCTTGGCTCGCACCTCTTCTTCTTCAGTCTTCAACCGCTGCAACCCTAATTGAGCCGCCTCCTCCTTATCAAAGTTCCGGCAGCCGAGACTGCGCTGCTCTCTCTCCCCAGCTAGCCGAGACTGCTCTCTCTCTCTTCGATTGCTGAGACTAACTTCTTCTTCTTCTTCAGTCTTCAGCCGTTGCAGCCCTAATTGAGCCACCTCCGCCTTATCTGACTTTCGGCGGCCTAGACTGCGCTGCTCTCTCTCCCTGGCTCGCCGAGACTGCTCTCTCTCTCTGATTTCTGAGACTAACTTCATCTGCTCTCGCTGGGACTAACATCATCTGTTCATCATCCATCAATTTTTTTATTTTTTTCACAGCGAGCCTCCGACGCAAATCGTATCTCTCTTTCTCGCGGTAACTAACTTCACCATCCATCGATTTTGTCAACCATTGCTAAGATCTGAAGCTCACCGATTCTGGATCTGAACCATTGTTGAATCCTATGCTTTAAAATTTTGATTTTTAGTAACTGCAAATGTGCTTGTGGTTTTCTGGTGACTACAATAGCATGGCTTGTGCAATGTACTAGTGCTTGTGCTGGAAACGTTAACTAGAAATGTGCTTGTAATTGTGAAATCCGATCGAAGTAAAGTGGTGTTCTTGTGAAATAGGTATTTGGGCCCGAAAGCTCGGAAGCCCGGCTCGAAATGAAACGGGTCGGTCCCTGTTGGTGTCAAAACGGGCTTTGGGCCCGAACCATAAAAAATGGGCCAGGCCCGGGCCCAGTAAAATTTTAGTTGGACCCGGCCCGTGCCCAGCCCTAGTTTTTTTAGGGAGCTACGCACCTTTGTGCCTTTAGCGAATCCTTCGGAGTAGTACCGATGAAGGATTCACGCTATCTTGATGTATTTAATGTCAAATGAGTGACCTAGATATATGTACCACTGTGGGTAGGAACACATCTTCTTGTCTGTCTATAGATGGCAGCGGAAGGGTATGTAAGGGCCATTCTGGCTTTTGATCAATATATTGGCTTTTGCCTTCTTTCAAAAAAAAAAAAAAAACAAAACAAATCAACTTAAAATATCTCGCAGCCGTTGATTTACATTTGAAAATGATTGAACATAATTTCATTGGCCAATTACTGATCATGTAAACACTATTGTACAGTTGCTAACAAGCTGATTCCATAGATCGTCTTGAAAAGAAAAGTAGAATACAATAAAATAAGACTAGCTAATGAGATTATACTTTACTAACGACACCCATGACTTCATGAAATTGAAAAGGGATTCAAATACACCGAACTCAAACCCAAGTTATATACCCCAAGTCCAAATTCAAAAATGACCTGAGCCAAAATTTTAAACCCAACTCGGATAAACATGGCCAAATCTTGACTCGGATTCGAATCTAATTATTCCAAACTTAAAGTCACCATTCGTAGTTGCAAATGTGACCATCCACTTCACATATGGTCGAAGGAGCAGCCAGGGTTGGATCCCCATAACTGGTGGCGGACTTTTTGAGTGGACTTTATGACGGTGGACTTTGTGGCTCCCTAGAAGTGTCTCATGTTGTGTTCAATTTACAAATCTTCTCTTTGGCTTAATGTTAGATGTGCTCAAGACGATACAGGTTATGGCTCATTTTTATTGCGCTAATAAAAATTGGGTCAATTCGTATATTTATGCAGTTATTATCTATTAAACTATGTTTTAACATATGTTTACACATGTTCACACGGTCACCAGTGACTAAGAATTTTGTAGTCACCCACTCTTGGATTTAATATCAAGATTGAAATGGAATTTATAAGTGTTTTAGTCTCAACCCCTAAAATCAAATCTAGTGGTGGATAATTACAAAATTTATACTCACTTGATGACCGTGTGATCATCATTGGTGTCTGTGCACACCTGTTTTAGAGAGAACTTCCTTACTTAAGATGATATAGGTTATGACTTATGAAATTCAAATTTAATCACCATCTTTAGTTTTGTGGTCATATCACCACCCTATTAAATCTTGCCACATCATATAAAAGTTGATCATGGTTAAATATAATAAATAAGCTCATTCATTGAATTTTTTTAATAAACTACAAAGCCTCCTCTCTCTCTCTCTCTCTCTCAACCATCACCACACAACTCCAAGTCTCTAATTTTCAACTGAAGGGTTTTTTGTTTTTTTTTTTTGAAGGAGGGCTGATACGGCTACCCTTAAGTCTTGATTAATGAAACCGTAGAATACAAGAGGGGAACATAGAGTCTAAACCCCATATTACAATATGTAATGTATTCTAAAATGCAACAGTTAGCAAAGAGTGCACTTCTGGCAACTCTATTTGCTATTTTGCTTTGACAAAGCGGTGACATAACAGAAACTTAACTCTACAATGGAGAAGCATCATAACAAATAACATAGCTTTCCTATTATGTTGTTGCACAAAATCTAATCCGGTGATATTCTATTTCATCTTGCCACTAGGAGGTTGCGATAATTTGACAAAGCAAAGAATTCGCCACCTAACTAGGGGAATCAAGACACGCAAGGTGCCTATACCGGGACAATGCTCACATCTCCTTATTGAAAACAGTAAATAAGCAACAACTAACAAAACATAGTAATTAAAAGCGATAAGCATAGCTGCCCAAATTGGGCCCAATTTCTGAACCCAGGCCCAAGAACCATCCCAGATTGGGAGAAGGCCACACCAGGCCCCTGAACGTTCATGTCTCACCCCTAACGTCGCACCACCATCCACATAAGACTACACATCGTCGCAGTAACACCGTCGAAGCCAAACCACATTCCTGAACTAGGCGGACAACCCTTATTGGCCACATGCCGAACAAGAATGATCTCCGGACCCAACCTGCAAGCCACTGATCCACACAAAGCACTCGATCTTTGGTGCCGCTTGCAATTAATCCCAACCAGAGCGATCTCCAATCCCACCTGCAAACACCCAAGCATAGATCGATCTCCGATTGTCGCAACGCAATGAGTCTGTCGCCCCGACCTCAAACCGCAGCGCTGCTAAATGGTGTGATCCGACCCGTCGCACCCATCTTCCGCCAGCGATCTCACCACTATCGATCCTAGAGACACTCTTGTATTGCTGGACAGAATTTCTTCCCCATCCTTGAAACAGCTTTCAGGCCCAAAGTCATATTAGAGATCAACATTGCAGCCAATGATGCTCTAACAATCACGTCCCGTCCGGCAGCACGTCCTAGGAGGAAACAAGGCTGGGCTATAAGGAGTCTTTAGGGTTTGAGAGAGACAGCCACAACTATTTTTTTTTTTTCCTTTTCTTTTGCGGGCACTGATGGGTCTTTAATTACCTTTGGAATCAACAAGTTTTTCAACTTGAATCTTGGCTGCTTGGAGCCGTGAAACCCTATCGAAGCAATCACAAAAATCATTGGCTGGATGAAAGTATAGCTAGATCTCATATTTGCAGTGAGAGGTTAAGACGGTAAGATGGAAATGTGAGCAAAGTGAGAAAAGGTCCTTCTTCTCCATGTGTGAGAGAAAATGGAATTAAAGAAAACTTAATGCAAAAGTCTAATAGAGCTTGATAGGTTCATATTTTCATATATTTTTATACCCTTAAATGTAGGATTCTAGGCTTAGTTCTTATCATTTTTGAGTCATTTACTTTGTGTTTGTGTTTTGTAGGTTAAATTGGAGAAAAGAAAGATTTGGAGCTTAAAGTCAAACGCGGGATTGAAAGGATGCTTGCTATCCTGAGCGTCCAGAATTGTCTCTGCTGTGCGTCAACTTCATAGATTAAACTGTACCTTCTCAGAAGGAATTAGCAGGCGAGCCTTATACCATTGGAAAGATACGGATGTTAGCTTTCTGAGGAATTTTACGGAAGTGGATTCGCATTCTTGTGGAGGAAGTTATGATGATTTAAGTGAACCTAGTTCGGGAAGGCAGATTCTGACGGATTTTGCATATCTTTTGAGAATCTGGTTTGTGAAGCCCAAATCCGTTGCTCTTAGTACTTGAATGGGATAAGACTGAACGTATCTGGTATACTTGGAGTAATTTCTTGCATTGACTTTAATAACCCTGCGTTTCTTTGGAGAGAAGAAAGCTATTCCAAGTTGGACTAGAAGACCTAAGAAGCCCAAGTCAAGTAGGATTTGAAAAGAGACATACATGGAGAAAACCTAGCACGTTTTAGACAAGAAGAGACAGCAGATTACGCAGAGAACAAGGAGAAGAGAAGCTCTCACCAACGCTGGTTCCAAGTTCCTCAATTCTTCCATTGTCTGTTTTCATGATTTCTTTGATTCTAGTCATGTTTTTCATAGTTATGGATTGCTAAACTTCTAGGCTAGGGCTGAGATGAAGCCCCTAGTATGACTATTCTGTTTATTTAGTTGGTTTGCTATTGAATTTCTGGATTTCTATGTTAAACTCTTAATCACCGTTTCAATAGAACTTTTATTCAAAATCTTTGCTCGGGATCAATAAGACCTAGGTTTTGTTTATGAGTTATTTGGTTGGAGAACGTGATGCTTGATCAATGAGTAGATGTTTTCTAGGGTGCCAAAAGATAATTCAATCTTGTGATTAAAGAGTTGTGAATTAAGAATACAAGTGCTTGATCATAGTCGATATTCTTGTTTGCATGATTTCCTAGTTCTTTTGTGCTTAATGGAGTTGAACATGTTTGCTTGAACCTGATCATTAAGTGGAGTAAATTATAGTTTGGCTACTTGAATTCTATACAGGATCAATAAGTTGGAATTCATAGGTTAGAAGAACTTTGGCATATGTCTGGGATCAATAAGGCTTATGTACAGAAATCTTTAGATTGAAATCTAGGGAATTCAATTGTTATCAACTAGAGAATAGGATAGAAGTATTAGGTGGTGGATTCAATGCTTTAGCATCTTCATAATCTGTTCCTAAACTTAAAGAAATCTCATTGCTCATTCTTGTCTTTAATTTTAGTTTTTCTTTCTTTAATTTTCTGTTCAAAACTCAACCATATCATAAAAATCAGTTTGTTTCACTTAAGTATAGCACACTTATCATAGCAAAATTGTTTCAATCAGTCCTTGAGGGAATGACCTCGTGCTTGCACCTCTATTCTACAATTGATTCGTGCACTTGCGAGTAGTAAATTAAAATTGACAACAGAGCTCATAATCATCTCCTCTAATGATAAAAACCTAGAAAAGAGACGGGTCAACTAACTAAACCGCCAAGTCGAATCAAAGATTGATCCTTTTTTCTTTTTCTTTTTTTCATGGATCTCTCCCCAAATCGGACTACGACAAACTAAAGGCTAACCTTTTAGAAAACCCACGAAAGCTTTATACAAAGATTGAGCCACAGAGACCCTCAGAAACAAAGTCCAGAAGGTCAGGAATTGAAGACTCAATTTTGGGTCAAGCCGATTGCGAATGAGTTAGGTCTGAATGCTATCCAAGAGGAGGGTCCGTAAATTAGTGTTTGTGGTCTGATTGTATGTGTGTGCCTCCTCTGTGCTGGAGTCACTAGACCAGTGATGCCTAAAACCTATAAGAGATGATGATAAGGATAAATGATGAGAGAGACCCTATACCACCAAACGTTATCCTCTGGCGGTGGCCACAGGTAGCGTCGCTGCGTTGTCCCTATACTGGCTGCCGGACCGGTAATTCATTGCCCTGGGCTGTGGTCTGGAGAAAAGATGTTGGGCTTGTGGTTTGGCAGGATGGTTGGCGGCGGATCTGGGCAGCATCTCTAGGCGTTGTTTTTCTGTGTAGATCCGGCGATGGAGTTTTGGAGCGTCTGGGAGGGTCGGAGGCTTCCGGGACCGGTGCAGGGAGTTGGGATAGTGGTGATTCAGACAGTGGAACGCTACATTACTGCTTGTTTCATGGCGGCGCTGCCCGAGGCTGCTTTGGTCGAGGCGGTGTGGGCTGCGATGGCATAGGTCGTGGTGGCATAGGTCGTGAAGGTTGTGGCAGAAGGTTGAGGTGGCGGTGTGGTTGAGCGGTGATGCACCAGAACGGTCTCATGGATCTACCAGGTGGATGGAGATGCATGGTTTGGATCGGGCCAGTCCGACTGGGCCATGGGTTCAGCATTTTGTCTCTTTGGGCTGCTCTTTCGGGTTTACTAATTTGGGCTGGGTGTTTTTCCCTTTGCCTCTAGTATGAATTTAGCTTAGTCTTTTTTTCAATAATTTCCTTGTTAGGAACCTAGGCACTTTTGTGCACCTGATGTAACTCTAGCACCTCTAGAGTAGTACTGAAAGAGGATTCTCGCTTTGTCTACGTACTTAATTGTCTAATGAGTGGGTGTATAGCTATGCACCATTGTGGGTACTACCACTAGCTTCTTGTTTATGGCGGAAGGGTATGTACCAGCCTATTATGGCTTGTGATGCAATATATTGGCACCTGATTTGGGTTTGATTCAAAAAAAAAAAAAAAAAAAAGGATAAATGATGAGAGAAATGGTGATAAATAGTAAATATTAAAATAATAATGTAGAAAGATTATTAATATTGTTAAATATTACTTTCTCATTCCTGACTGGATATAGTTAACTATGGTTATATTTTGATACACGTGTCAGCTTCATATTTAGTGGTGGTATCACCACTTAATTGTTGGCGGTGAGCAAATTTGCTTCATAGGTTATGACTCAATTTTTATTGCGCTAATAAAAATCGGGTCAATTCGTATGTTTATGCATTTATTATAAATTAAGCTAGTGTCTTAACATATGTTTACACATGTTAACACGGTCACCAATGACCAAGAATTTTGTGGTCACCCACTCTTGGATTTAATATCAAGATTGAAATTAAAAGACTGTTTTAATCTCAACACCTAAATTAAATCTACTGGCTTGGATGCGGGATGCCTCAGACGATCAACACTGGCTTGGACTTGATGGTTTGTGGGCCTGGGATCGGGCTTGGTCTTGGGCTCAGGTCTCACACTATTTTTATTTTATAATTTATAGCTTTTTATTTTTACCTAAATGTGGCTTTATGCCGTCAATAAGTCCCTATTACAACATATTAGAGCGTCGTGGGCTTGGTCCCAGTATGCAGTCAGTGTGCATTGTCTGGCCTAGCGAGGCAACAAACCGTTTTCTTGATCAAATAGACGCAACCTCCTAGTGGCAGGATGAAATGGAGTGTCGCCGGATTTGTTTCAGTGCGGCAACATAGTGGGAAAGCTGCTCTATTTGTAATGATGCTCCTTCGTAATAGAGTAATCTTTCTGTTATGTTATCTCTTTTCTAAAGCAAATAGAGTAGCCAGTTGTGCATTCTTTGCTATTTGGTGTTTGGCAGAATACATGACAGGACCCGTCCCGGATTTCACCCCGAAATCCGAAGTGGCCCTGCGGGGCCCAATTTAGAAGAAATTCTACCAAAAATTTGGCGGAACATCCCCTAAAAGTAGGCTACCCAAAACCTGTAGGAAAACATTTACACTTCTAAATCATCCATCCTTATTCTCCTGGAGCCATCTGCTCCCCAAATCACAACTCCAATTTCACAAATATCAGTCTCAACCCAAAAACAATATTAATCCCATAGGTTATCAGAGCAATACTAATCCACTAGGTAACAAAGAAAACAGAAATAGAATGAGTACGCGGAAGCAATGCAGTTGGCTATGCCTCGACTCCATGTACGCCCGACCTCAACTAATTTCGCCTGCAAACTGGGCATTTGAAACCAAAGGGCCCAGGGGAAAGTACATAAAACGTTAGCGTGAGTGGACAAAAATAAACAATTTAAAAAGAAAAAAAAAATTTCATACTTTCCCACATTTATCACTTTAAAAACCCGATGCATGCAACAATTTAAAGAAACACAACAATTTTAGTTCAGCTCAAGAAAACCGACTAGCCCCGCTAGCCACAACCAAGCAAAGAGGAAAGAACTCTGATACTCAAGAAAATAAGACCAGCCCCGCTGGTTAAGGGAATCGGACTAGACCCCGTGACAGGACCCGCCCCGAATTTCACCCTGAAATCCGAAGTGGACCTGCGGGGCCCACCTTAGAAGAAATTTTGCCAAAAATTAGGCAGAACTTCCCCTAAAGTGGACAACCCAAAACCTGTAGAAAGAGAATTTACACTTCTAAATCACCCATCCTTATTCTCCTGGAGCCACCCTGCTCCCCCAAACAACATCAACCAAAATCACAACACACAAATCTCGACTTAATAACCTTAATTCCGCAGGTAATCAGAGCAATTCTAATAGAAAGGTAAATGAGGAAAACCTAATTCAAGGCAATCGCGGAAGCCATACTGTTGACTATGCCTCGACTCCATGTACGCCCGACCTCAACTAATTTCTCCTGCACACTGGGCATTTGAAACCGAAGGGCCCAGGGGAAAGTACATAAAAACGTTAGCGTGAGTGGACAAAAATAAATAATTTAATATGAATAAAACAAAATAAAACTTCATACTTTCCCACATTTTTCGATATATAAAATCCGGATGCATGCAACATTTATATTTTATAGAACACTTAAGAAAATAATCCGAAAAACGTTGAACTCCAGAAAACCGACTAGCCCCGCTAGTCAAAACAACAGAGTAAGAGATTGAAATTTCAATACTCGAAAATATAAGTCCAGCCCCGCTGGTTAAGAAAACTCAGACTAGTCCCCGCTAGTCAAAAATAGTATAAGTAGGGGAAGATGATAGCCATACGAATAAGCCACTCAGGCTTGGTTGGGTGATAGCCTCCCAGGCTAAAGAACTCCCATAACTCCCGTAATATACCCTTACGCCACTAAGTGTAGCGATAGGATACTGGGCTACAGAATTACTGTCACAGAGACAGTAACCTGCGCCACAAAGGCGGAAGGGCTACGATGATCCCATCACCGCGCCACAAAGGCGGAAAATCAATGCTAGCATGATAAAATCACCCCTCAGTATGGCACAGGGAAACATAACCGAAAATCCAGTAAATCCAAAATACATAAGGCTTCCCCCATCTCTCGTAAAAGAATTTCCAACGACGTGTCCCACACGCCAAAAGTATCTCCAAATTAATAGCAAAAGCGAGAAATAATAATAAATCGTAATCCCCGTAAACCGAAACAAAACAAATTCTAAAATCATCATCCAGGCATTCCCAATGCCAAAATCGAAAGTCAATAAATAACAAGAAATATAATTCCATCGAAATCTCATTTCGAAAAATATTCCAGAAATCTCAAAACAACGAATAGAAATATAATTAATTCCGGAAATCACCTCGGAAAAATAATTCGTCGAAATTCAACATCAATTATAAATTCGAATCCGAGCATAACAAATTAATAACCGAAATTCACAACCGAGGTAAATCATAATCCATCTCAGAAAATCATTATTGAAAGCAAATCCATGAGATAAACCAATAATCAAATTCCGGAAACAAATAATATGCTTGAAAAGTAATATGATAATTAAATAAAGAATTAATTCAAGAAATAAACGCATGCATCATTATTTAAAACAAAAGTCCACTCACAGTACTATTCCGACGATCACGTATACGAGTTCCTTCATCGAGCCAGGGCTCGGTACGACATCCTGTACACGATTATATTCCGTGAATAATTATTCAACAATTTAATATAATTCCTAAACTCAATTCCTCATAATTTACATCTCCCATTCTCCTCGGATTCAGCCCAAATTATACCACTAATACCAATTCGTTAATTTAAAGGTTCCAAAGCAGAACCGAGAGATATCCGACGGTCGGATTCTCGTAATTCGATAATCGAAATCCTAAACTTCAAAAATTCATAATTAATTCCAAGCTTCTCCAAAATTCACCAAACTTCACATACAAGCTCTATGATAATTATAGAATTTAACTAGCCAAAAATTTAAATTAAAAAGCTACCCTAGCCACCGCTACCGCCGCCCACAGTGGCGGCGCCGCCGCCACCGCCACCATCTCCGATGGCCACCAAAATTTGGCAGTAGCACCTTCTCAACACACCCATTAATTCTTTCAACTGTGACCAAGTTAGAAAATGAGCGGAAGTACCTCAACAATTAAAGAGAAGTTTGAACCCGAATTGTGAATAGTAACTCGGAATTTCAAACCTTCGATTCGACCTCCACACTGCAAATCGTGGCTCAAGGCTAGGGGCAACATGATCCTTGGGAAAAACCGCTCCTTCGACGCCGGTTTGGTGGCCGGAGACGACCGGAATCGGAAGATATCGCCGGAAATGATAACTGCTACAGTAATCTTCTTGGCTCCAAATCGAGCTCCTCCGGCCAAATCTCTGCAAAACACCACCACATATGCAACAAGGGGGAGGAGGCGAGTCTACTGACACCAAGCTTGCACCACCAGGTGGCCGGAAAAAGAGAGAAGGCCGGAGCTGCAGATCGCCGAAAGAGAGAAGAAAGCACGGGGAGGAGGAGAGAGAGAGGAAAAGAAAGTTACCGGCCCCAACAGTAAAAATTCTAATTTATACTTTCTACAAATAAACAGTAACTTTACTATTTCAATTATAACTTTCACATCCGAACTCCAATTTTTACGCACCACATATGCACGCGCTCGGTTTAACGTCCTCTACAACTTCCATGAAGAACATTTTCCTAAATTTTGACCCGAACAAAAAGTCAACTTTTAGGGCCACTAAAGTTGCTGAAAAAGAGTAAAAGTAAAACAAATTACCGTTTACTGTCCAAATGACTAGTAAACCGGTGAATTTGGGTTCGGGACGTTACACCCCGCTAGCCCAGCAATAATATAATGAGTAGGGGAAGATGATAGCCATACGAATGAGCCTTCCAGGCTCGGGTGATAGCCTCCCAGGCTAAAGTACTCTCATATACTCCCGTTATATACCCACACGCCACTAAGTGTAGCGATTAGGATACTGGGCTTCAGCATTACTGTCACAAAGACAGTAACCAGCGCCACAAAGGCGGATGAATCAATGCTAGCAATGATAATAGTCACCCAAAGTATGGCAAAAGAAAATCCGAAAACCACATAAATCCATAAAGCTTCCCCAACTCTCACAAATGAATTTCCAACGACGTGTCCCACACGCCAAGAGTATCTCAAATCAATAGCAAAAATGCGAGAAATAATAATAAATCATAATCTCCATAATTCGAAACAAAACCAATTCCAAAATCATCATCAAGGCATTCTCAATGCCAAATCTGAAAGTCGATAAATAAATAAGAAATATCAATAAATCAACGGCGTGTCCCACACGCCAAAAATATTCTCGAGTCAATGATGAATAAGCAAGGAAGTTCAATAATGAACTAATATTCCACTTTAAAATAAATACCATGGAAAATACTTTGTTGAAAAACAACATAAATCATAATTTCGAATCCAAGCATAACAAAATTAATATCCGAAAATCACAACCGGCATAATTCATAATCACTTCATGAAACTCATCAATGAAAGTAATTCCTCGAGATAAATCGAAATCAAAATCCGAAAACAATTATATGCTCAAAATGTAATACGATAAATAACTAGAGCATTACTTTAAGAAATAAATGCATGCATCATTATTTAAAAACAAAAGTCCACTCATAGTACTATTCCGACGATCACGTATACTAGTTCCTTCATCGAGCGATGAGTCGGTACCTCGTCCTGTACACAATTATTCGTACATAAATAATTACCGGACGGAAAATAATTTTACGATAATCAATAATTAAATCTCAAAACCCATAACCTCAACTTCTCCAATCCTCTTCCACATCCAACCAAACTTCACCAACACTGCCCACTCGTCGATTTCAGACTATAAAACAATTTCCATAATCTGACAATCGGATTCCCGATTAACATTAACCGAAACCAAATCTTTAGAAATTTATAACCGATTCAAAACTCCACCAATCCTCACCAAACTTCATATATAAGCTCTATGACATTTATAGGATTTAATTGGGCTAAAACAGGAATTAAAAACCAACCGTACACGCCTCCTGACAGGACCCGCCCCCGATTTCACCCTGAAATCCGAAGTGACCCTGCGGGGCCCACCTTAGAAGAAATTCTACCAAAAATTTGGCGGAACTTCCCCTAAAATGGGCAACCCAAACCTGTAGGGAACATTTACACTTCTCAATCAAATCATCCTTATGCTCCTGGAGCCACCCTGCTCCCCAAATCAACATCAATCTCCAATTCACAAAACACATATCTCAACTTGAATAACATAAATCCCATAGGTAATCAGAGCAATTCAAACAGAAAGGTATATGAGGAAAACCTAATTCAAAGGCAGATGCGGAAGCCATGCTGCTGACTATGCCTCAATTTCGTGTACGCCCGACCTCAACTAATTCGCCTGCAAACTGGGCATTTGAAACCGAAGGGCCCAGGGGAAAAGTATTGGAAACACGTTAGTGTGAGTGGACAAAAATAAACAATTCTAAACGAAAGAAATTTTATACTTTCCCCATTTATTTCCTTAAAAACTCTCAATGCATGCAACGATTTAGAAAACAAATCACGAGAAGCTCCGCTCAAGAAAAACCGACTAGCCCCGCTAGTCAGAAACAACTGAGAAAAAAGATCGAAACTCCAATACTCAACAGGATAAGACCAGCCCCGCTGGTTACACGGAAATCAGACTAGGCCCCGCTAGTCGAGAAATGATAGGATATGGGGAAGAGATATCACCATACGGGAAATGGAGCCTCCCAGGCTCTACCTACCCTCAACTGCCACTCACACATAGATTGTGCGAGGAGGAGAACTAATAACCTCGACTTCCAATCACACATAGATTGTGTGAGGAGGAGAACATTACCTCGACTGCCACCCACGTGAGGAGGAGAATAAGCTACCTCAACTGCCACTCACAAACACAAAGTAAGTGAGGAGGAGACCTAATCACATGACCCGAGTATGGTGAGGAAAAACAATCGAAAACCAGTAAATCCATAAAGCTTCCCCATATATCTCACGAGATAAAATCAATGTATTCAACGACGTGACCCCGCACGCCAAGATTACACTCAAACTCAAAATAAATAAGTGAGAAATAATAATAAATCGACGGCGTGTCCCACACGCCAAAATATTCTCAAATCCGTAACCAAAACCGGAAATTAGTAAAAGCAAATCCCATTTCCAACAAAAATCTCTCAATATCTCCAAGAAACAAACCAAATCCAAAATCATTAATTAGGCATTCCCAATGCCAAAACCGAAAGTCGAAAAAAATAAATGAGAAAAATCCAACTCCATCGAAACTCATCTTGAAAATCTTCCAGGAGCTTAAATCGGCGATTAGAAATATACTTAATTCCGGAAATTACCTCAGAAATAAGTAATTCGTCAAATAACATTATAAATCATAACCAACCTTTGAACTCATTATTGAAAGCAAAACCACAATATAAATCGAAATCAAATTCCGAAAATTAATTCATTTGCTCAAAATGTAATATGAATAATCACTAGAGCATTATTTTAAGAAATAAATGCATGCATCATTATTTAAAAATAAAAGTCCACTCACAGTACTATTCCGACGATCACGCATTCGTGTTCCGTCATCGAGCAATAGTTCGGTACGTCGTCCTGTACACAATTATATTCCGTGAATAATTCTTCAATAATTTAATACAATTCCTAAAATCAACTCCTCATAATTTCACCTCCCAATTCTCCTCGGACTTAGCCCAAATTATACCACTAATACCAATTCGTTAATTTAAAGGTTCCAAGGCAGAACCGAGAGATATTCGACGGTCGGATTCTCGTAATTCGATAATCGAAACCTTAAATTTCAAAATCCATATATATAATTCTAAGTTTCTCCAAAAATTACCAAATTTCACATACAAGCTCTACACAATTAATAGGATTTAATGGGCTAAAAACCGGAATTAAAACACTGCTCTACGCGCCTCCACGCGCTACCCACAGTGGCGGCGCGTGGGGACCACGCGCCGGCGGCGACCTCTTCCGATGACCACCAAACTCTGGCACTAGCATCTATACAACAAGCCCAACCAACTTCTCAACTACAACATCAACCAATTTTACCTCGACGTGGTCGAATCAAGCCGGTGAAGGAAAGCCCCGAAGCTCCAAGAACCCTAGAAATGAAAAATTGTCAATTCGACTTCTACAATACAAATTGGAATGAACCACCTTAGGGGAAATAACCTCCATCAAAAACCGAACCTTCGATGGGAATATGGTGGCCGGAGGTGGCCGGAATGGCCGGGAATCGGCAAAATCCCAAAACTGCAACCGGAGCACTTCTTGCTTCGATCCGGGCTTTCACGGCCAAAACTCCCCAATCCCAGGTCACTGGTATCACGAGCGGGTTGAGGCGCCCCTGTGGTGACCGGTTGCACGCCGGATGGTGGCCGGAATGTGAGGAATCGGAGGGAGGAAGAAAACCCGAAGGAGAAAGGGGGAGAGTCGGGGGAGAGGAGAGAGAAAGAGGGGTGGGTTTCCGGTTTTGGAAACCTACCCGGGTAACTTTCCATATATATCAAAAATTTACCATGAACAGTAATTTTTGTAATTCACTCATAACTTTTGCATACGAACTCCGATTTAGGTGTATCACATGTCCACGGACTCGGTTTAACGTCCTCTACGACTTTCAAGAAGGAAGTTTTCTCAAATTTTGGCCCGATCAAAAAGTCAACTTTTAGGGCCACTAAAATACCGAATTAGAGTAAAAAGTGAGAGTAGTTGTCGTTTACCGTCCAAATGACTAGTAAACGGGTAAGTGAAAATACGGGATGTTACACCTCCACGCGCCACCCACAGTGGCGGCGAGTGGGGCCCACGCGCAGGTGGCCACCACCTCCGATGGCCACCAAATTCAGGCAGCACCACCTACTCATCTAGCCCAACGTTTCTCTCAACTACAACAAAGCCAGAATATGCCTAGAACTACCTCAACAATTACGGTGAAGATTATACCCAAAACGTGAACAGTGTCAAGAAATTCGAACCTCAAATTCTTCCTCCACGCTATGAATCGCTGCACAAGATTCGGGGGGGGGGGGGGTAGCATCTACATCCCAAGGCGCTTCCAAAGAACCGGACTTTATCATCTGGGTTGGCCGAAATCGAAAGAAATCGGCATTGACTCAAACTGCTACAGTAAAGTTTTCGGGCTTGATTCTTCGTTTTCCGGCCAAACCGCCGTGAGTTACCACCGTGGGGAGGTTGTGTAGGAGTAGAGGAGTCCAACGGTGCCACTCATTCGTCCCCAGGTGGCCGGAATAGTGAGATGGCCGGAACTGCAGATCGCCGAAGGAAAAGAGGAAAACGCGGGGGAGGAGGAGAGAGAGAGAAAAAGGAAAAGTTACCTGCCAACAGTAGAAATTCAAATATACACTACTTACCGTGAACAATAACTTTCACAATTTCGCTTATAACTTTCGTATACGAACTCCAATTTTTACGAACCACATATGCACGCGCTCGGTTTAATGTCCTCTACAACTTTCACGAAGGAAGTTTTCTCAAATTTTGACCCGATCAAAAAGTCAACTTTTAGGGCCACTAAAGTTACCGAAAAAGAGTAAAAGTAAATCAAATTGTCTTTTACTGTCCAAATGACTAGTAAACCGGTGAATTAAGATACGGGATGTTACAATACATATATTTAGTGGATAGTCCTGACATTATTTCAGGATGTTCTCTTTATGCTTATTATAATATGGGGTTCAGGCTCTACGTCCTCCCCTTTTATTCTGCAGTTTCATTAATCAAGGCTTGAGGGCAGCCGCATCAGCCTATTTAAAAAAAAATTATAATAAATAAATAAATATATTGGTGGATAATTACAAAATTTATAGTCACTTGATGACCATGTGATTATCACTGGTGTGTGTGTGTGTGAGACCTCCTCACTTTTTAAATTTGAGGATTTCTACTTTTTTCTTTTTCACTAATGTACGACATAATTCAACGATTTCAAACGTTGATTCTTATGCAACAATTGTGTCTACAAAAAACCAACAAAATTCATAATCATTTAGTCATTAAAATGTGTAAACAAATATAGTCCATTAGATATATAAAATTAGAATAAATATTGTGTTAATCAAATGATGATTACATTTTTTTGATTTGCCTAATTTTTAATAGTATTCATATGTGTGTGTGCACGTGTAACTAGAGAATAAGTGGTTTAGATTATTAACTACATAAAAACATCCCCAAATTTCAGGTTTAAGGTGATTCTCTCTAGAACCTGCCTACATATATATCTTGATGGATGAATCGATCTTGGAACTAGCTATGAAGAAGACTTGAGTGAAAGTTTAGGCTAACGAAAGCCACAAAAAAAGTGCTAATAGATAATCACAGCAGAAAGATGTAGTGCACCCAAAATACCTACACAACACTCATCATTGATCATTCTTGCAATGTCTTCCAAGCTCATATATATTCATTACGCCCAAAAGGGATCAACAGCAAGATTGTGGAATAAGAGCATACTTGTCTTGCACATAATTCCACAAAAGCCAACTTTTAGCTATAGCCAGCTGATGTTCTATCAACTTGTTTGGGAATATGACCTTCATAGACCAGAAGTACCCTTCAAGATGCTAGAAGGTGAAAAGATCAGCACAGAAGTTAACGTTTGAGACCCTCTCCAAAGGCAAATCTGTGTTCAGTATAAGCCGCGGAGTGGGTTCACATTAAGAACTCTCAAAAGAGTGCTTTATCTATATCACTCGGATTCCACTGTCAAATAAGTTGTTGCAATAATTTATGACATCATTCCGAGTCAATAAAGGTGAAGCAATAGATACTTAAATAGTACTAATGTAGTACTATAGTTGCAACGAATGAGTAATTCGATGAAAAGCTCGTAATCTGCTATGATACACGTATAAATTTAGGAAAGCCATACATTAGAACATCAAGCACAATGTTTAAGAGCCTACACCCAAAAGGGTGGAGTCTAAACATCTAACTCCCACAATAACAAGGGTAACATAGTTTTCATAAAGCAAAATCATTAAAACAGCATTATTAAATATCTGAACCAAAAGAAGGTGATTACATCCTCACATAGTAGCATCAATATATCAATTTAGTACTTGATGTAAGAGGCGCAACTTAAGTCCATGACGCGCGAGATGTTCATGCTGCAGCTTTCTTCCCCAGGAACGCATTTGTGAGAACTGCTTTGGATTGTAGGGATTCTTTCAGCAGTTTCAGACCCTACCAATCAAGCAAAATAAATTTGTAATATATCAATCATTAATAAATAAGATGGCACCAAGAGATAATTAGATTTGATCAGTTCCATCCCGCGGTTAATCCATGCATGATGTTGAAATAAGTTTAAATTCAAATTTAAAGCAAATTCCTTCAAAAGCAAAGTGAGCATAACGATTGGATACTGACCTCATTCATGCCTAGATCTACAACCTTCTCTTCGAGGGTGCCAACATCCTTAACATTGAATCTGTTGAGCAGAGTTATGCTTGAAATAGTGGACATAGGCTTTACCTCCAGATCATCCATTATAATGTACGTAACTAGGCCTTTGACATATCCTGCTGCACCAAAGCGAGAAGCTGCTACCGTGGTCTTTGGTTGACCAACATAAGTCGCCTGAGAAGACATATGGTGATTGCACTTTGGACATTGTTCGTTAGGATCTTCAGTCACATAAAGGTGGGCGGTAGGGTCAGAGCCGGAACAGTTACACTGTTCACAGCCGCAGCTCCGGCAATAGCCACGCCTATTAATATTAATATTATTCCTTTTCGAACACATGTAGAACACCTTATTTCTAGCAGCTGATTCGTCGACATTGGCCAAGTCCAACAAACCGAGGATATTAGGTCCAGCAACAGGTGCCTTGGGTTTGAGCAGGATATCCTTGTTTAGTTGGGGTTCCATATATGTTAAATCTAGATTTTCAACACTGTCATACAGTTTACCAAAGCTACCAACCATGCCATCCTTTGACAGAAGCCTAATAAGAGTGCCAACTGGCAAAGAGAGAAGGGTGAAAAGAAAATCCACAAAGTCCTTACCCGCTTCGGCAAGCAGAACCTTTTGACGCTTTGTATCGATGAGTAGCTTCAGGCTGACTGTAGATTTAGAGTCGGCCATTGCAGCATGCAGTATGAGACTGTTGTTGATTTTTAAATCTGTAAGGCCATGCATATGGGGAATATGGACAGATCAAGGCTTGGAGACTGTGTCTACTATTTACTAGCACCTTTCCAAGGAAAAAACCCAAAGTACGATCCCTTAGAACTTCTGATATTAGTTCACGCTTGATTCCATCGAGGCTGTATATGAACCGGCCTGGTGTAGTTATGGTCAATTGATTGGGAGAATGTGGCTTGGGAATTAACACATTAATTTGGCACAAGAGGCGCACCTTTGGAATTAGCAAACTAATTAACCACCCGTATAGATATTAATTTGGAAAAGAAAAAAAACCATTTAATCCAATCAAATGGTCATAAAAATCCCTATGATCCTATCCAAGAGATTAAATAATACCACCAAATATTTGACATTAATGAGAAAATATAAGTCATGCAATTCACTGTTTGGTTGCCGTTCAACGTGACAATTCGATGCTCTTGGATTCTCAATTATCAGTTCAAAGCTAGGGTAGTGCAGAGAAGTGTTGATAAGGTTATGGGATATTCCAAACGATCCCAGTAGCTCTTCCTATACCAATATCATAAAAGGTGATTGTCTGGCATTTCAATGCTGCAACTATATATTGCCCTCGTCTTCCCTGCAATTTCCAAAAATCATAAACAACTCTCCAACTAACCATGCATGAGACTTCTGAAGTTACTGGCTCCTATTCCCATAAGGGATGAACCAACATCGTTTCTGATAGCTGCTACGTAAGTGACAAGTTCCTGGGACCTGAAGTTGAGATATCGATGAGATGATCAGTTGATCACCAATGAATCATTGATGTTATAGATAGTTTACACATACTGAAAGTGAGTAAAGAAGAACAAACGCCAAACTCAAACAACAAGGAAAATGGATATTATGCTTAGTTAATTTCAAGAGGATATTTGACATGAAAAGAAAAATGTAACATATCGATAGTACAGAACAACATATATAGTCGAAAAAAATAAAAGATTGCAGCAAGAAATGTCCAGAATTAAATGACCAACAGCAGTACTATGATGAGGATGATCTAACAAATAAAATTCCAGGTAGAGTGCATTTTGTAGCGCCACATGCTTGCATACAGGTGGGTGTAACATTTGACAAGGTGTTCGATCTTGTGGTAGGCACCAAGCTAATAATGGAATTTCTCTTGGATATTGCTTCCTAGCACAAGCTGCTTGAAATCCAGTTAGCCCACCCAAACCAAGAAATGGGATGGCAAGAAGTGCATATATGAGAAGAACCACTAGGATGGTCCCAAAAGGAAGTGCAGCTAGCTGTAATTCCTTCTCTATTATCCTCATTTACAAGAGGAGACCATGCATGCATGTAGGGACTTCTCTTGATGCGAATTCAAACAAGGTCGAAGATGCAGATGGCTATATTTTTTTTTTTTTTTTTTTTTTTGGTGCATTAGGGGCCAATGGCCCAGAAAGAAAAGCAAAAAGATCCTAGCTCAGACTGCTAGAAAACATTCTAGGGTGAGCTACAGCAGCAATGTCATCAAGTAAGGTATTGGTAACCATAGCAGGAGGTCTTCGGAGGAGACAAAATCCAGGAGAGTTAGAGACACTGGCCTTGGCAAGAAAATCAGCTGCCATATTTCTTTCTCTATGAACATGTTGGACTTGAGAGTAGTTGAAATACTGCAGAAACTGTTTGCAATTGATCAAGATGGTTCCCAAAGGGTGATAATCAATGTCATCTTGCTTGAGAAGGTTCACCAAAACAGCAGAATCAGACTCAATTTCCAAATGAGTGATTGACAAGTCCAAGGCAAGCTTCATCCCATAAAACAAGCCCCAGGCTTCAGCTTGCAAAACTTCTCCAAACCCAATATTGCACATAAAGCCACTAATCCAGTAGCCAGAGGAGTCTCTAATGAGACCACCAGCACCAATGCTTCCATTTCCTGAATTTTGAACCATCAACATTAAGTTTGAAATGACCAGCCATAGGTTTGTTCCAAGATAGCAAATCCACTTGAACACTTCTAGAGGGAATAGGCTTTTGACTTGCTTTAAACCATTCATACGCATATCCAAGGATCACATCAGGAAAGTTAAAGGGAACACAAAAACTTGGTTCAAAAATTCCCTTGCAGCGCCATTTCCAAATGAACCAACAGCAGAAAATAAAAAATAAATTCCACTAAATATCATGATAGTTAATATTTTTCTAGAGCAAATTTGCAAAAATCCAACTCCTCAAGTCCAAAATAAAGGTAGCTTGCATAGGTAAAGGAATATTGAAAGCTTGCCAAACCTGCTTAGCTTTTTTGCAGTCTCTTAGGAGATGAGTTAGAGTCTCCACTTGGCCACTACAGTAAGGACATGATGGGTCAGCAGCAAGGTGCCTTCGGTGCCTCTGTTCATTTGTTAAGATTCTTCCCTGCAAAATAAGCCAAAGGAAAGTTCGAAGTTTTGGGGGTATATTGAGTTTCCAGATGGCTTTCCACATAGGATTAGTATTGGTGTGGTCCTCACAGATGATCTCGTACGCAGATTTGACTGAGAAAGTTCCTGAAGGTGTACCTCTCCAAATTAGCTTGTCTGGGGAGTTGAATTGTGATATGGGGATACTGGTAATTTTCCCTATGATATCATCAGGGAGACAAGTTGCCAATAAATTTCTATTCCACTCATTATTATGCCAAAAGTCACTAACAACCGCATTGTTGTTCATGTGAGTAGGAATATTGGCAATATGACTGAGAATACCACATTGAGACCAATGGTCATGCCAAAACTTGGCAGAGGCACCATTACCAACTCTCCAATAGAGACCCTTTCGCAGTAACTCAGCACCATAAACAATTCCAGACCAAGTACTAGAGCAGTTTTTCGGTTTTTGATAGTTCTGTTGCAGAATAGACTCACTGCCAAGATATTTAGCTCTCAGAATCCTGCACCAAAGACCATTATCACCTTGGGTTAATCTCCAACTTAGCTTAGCTAGCATAGCTTTATTCATTTCGGCAGCCTTCTTAATGCCTAATCCACCACTAGATTTTGGCCTACACACAATATCCCAGTTGGTAAGATGAATTTTCCTGCTTTGATCAGTGTCACCCCAAAGAAAGTCACGATTTAATTTATCCAACTTATTCCAAGTGTGGACAGGTAGCTTCGCAGTCTGCATAGTATAAAAGAGGTATTGTAGTAGACACAGCTTGAATAAGAGTTAGTCTTCCTGCCAAATTGAGGGATTTGCTTTTCCAGCTAGCTAATCTTGACTGGACTTTATCGATCACAGCTGCATATGTATGCTTTGTCACTCTTGAGTGTATTATTGGCATTCCCAGATACTTCTCCAAATTTTTAGTCAACGGAGATCCACAGATGGCACTTATCTCATTAGCTAACTCACCATCAATATTCGGAGAACAATAAACCATTGACTTCTCAAAATTAACAGTTTGTCCAGATAACTTGCAGAAGATGTCCATGCAGTTCTTCAGAATATTTGCTTGCTGAACAGTAGCCTCCGAAAAAAGGATAAGATCATCAGCAAAAAACATATGGGATACATAAGGTCCAGCTCTAGACGAATGTATAGGTCTCCATTGCCCCACATCAATAGTAGAATTAATAAGGTGTGAAAGCTTTTCCATGCACAAAACAAAAATATAAGGAGATAGAGGGTCGCCTTGCCTAATTCCTCTGCCGCCAACAAAGTTTTCAGTCAGTTCACCATTGACAATGACTTGATAACTAGCAGTGGTGATACAACTCATAATCAGCTTTACAATCTTCAAGGGAAGTTGTAGTTCACACAACACTTGTTCAATGAATTGCCAGTTTAACTTATCATAAGCTTTAGATAAGTCAATCTTCCACGCCAAGAACCCCATCTGTCCCTTAGTATTCCTGCATTTATGAATAATTTCCTGTGCAATCACAATGTTATCTGAAATATGCCTGCCAGGTACAAAGCTTACCTGGTTGGGGCTTATCCATCTATTCAACAATGGTCTAATTCTTTGCACTAAAATTTTTGAAATAACTTTATAGATAGTGCAACAAAGACTAATTGGTCTAAATAAATGCATATGTTGTGGCCCTTGAGTTTTAGGAACAAGGGTTATCAAAGTATGATTTAATCCAGGAGGTACCTCACCAGTAGTAAATGCAGCTTTAACAATATTGAAGATGTCCCTTGAGCATAAGTTCCAATGTTTTTGGAAGAAAAGAGCAGGGAAGCCATCAAAACCAGGGGCTTTTAGACTACCAATCTTGAAGACAGAATTATGAACATCAGCAATAGTAATAGGTCTATCCATCCTCTGAAGTTCGTTGGCATTGATATCAGGAAAAAGAATGGGACTGTGGAACCTCAGGTCAGGTCTTTCTTCAGCTGCAAATAATTGTTGAAAAATTCCTTGGCTGTAACTTTCATAGTGGCAGGATCATTTGACCAAATCCCCTCAGAATTGAATAAACCATCAATTTTATTCCTCCTCCTCCTAACCATGGTAGTTAAGTGAAATGCAGATGGCTATATTTCCTTCTCTATAATCATGTTTTTGGCACATTTTGGCTATCCAATGCAGAAATTTGCAGTCAAACTCATGAAGTTATATAAGGGGTGTGCATTAATTTGCTCACATCTTCAGGAAGGAGGACATGCCTAAGAGGGAAAGGAGTGAAAGAACTATTGGGCTGTTGTCTTAATGGGTTACTTAAACGGGCTGCCTATCTCAATCTAGTTTACCGGGTCAACCCATCCTCTGAACGGGTCCTTACACCCAAAAAGAAAAAGACAGAGGGCAAGTCCGTAATTTTAGGTTCTATCCGGGAACAAACAGAGACATAAAACCAGCTCGGAGTCAAACTCAAAGTCAGTGTTACGGCAAACACAAACTCCAAACGACACCGTTTTTCCGACAGCCACCGCCGCCTTTCAATGACGGAAAACCAACTACCGGAAGACATCATAGTCTCCGACATCCTGGTCAAACTCCCCATCAAATCCTTAATCCGCTGCACTTGCGTCTCGAAACGGTGGCGTTTCATAATCTCCGACCCCCAATTCGCCAAATCTCACTTCCAACTAGCTCGCCGCCACCACACCTTGACCCGCCGCCTCCTCCTCTACTGCTCCCCCTCCCAAGTCGAATCCCTTGACTTGGAAACGACGCCGTCTCCGTCTTCTCCGATTCGCAACCTCACCTGTAAACTAAACAACCAACCCGAATCGATCAAGCTCCTCGGCTCCTGCAACGGCCTGGTATGCGTCTGTACGGATCCCACTTTGAGCAGTTGTGATCTCTTCATCTGGAACCCATCAACTGGTTTCTTCCGTAATCTACCGTACCCATGTTTTTCCTCGGCGACCCACACTGTTCTGTACGGCGGGTTCGGGTACTTGTCGGCCACGGACGACTACAAGGTCGTGGTGGCGGCGGCGGACAATGTGTTTGAGTACGGCGATAATGTGGTGGAGGTGAAGGTGTTGTCATGGAGAACAGGGGTTTGGAGAAAGATTGAAGTGCACCCTTTGTTGTGTTATACGTTGTACCCGGCGGCGGTTGTGGTGGGGGAGACGCTTCATTGGTTTCGGAACGATCGTTGGTTAGGGTCGGCGATTATTGGTTTTGATTTGGACAAGGAGGAGTTTAGGGAGATGCCGCCGCCGCCGCCGGGTTTTTGGCAGAGATATGATAGAGATTATGTTGGGTGTGTGGGTTGTTGGGGAGGAAGGCTACATGTGTTTCGATATACGGCTCGTGTTTGTGATGTTATGGAGTTATGGGTTAGGGGTGAGAATGGTGATGGTGAGTCGTGGACCGAGGTGTTCAAGTTGAAAATAACCGATGAGCCTCGGAAGGCTGTGTTTCTGCGGCCGTTTTTGGCTGTGGGAAGTAGTGCAGTTGTGGCGAAAGTGACTAGGAACTCGACGATGGAGATGGTGAGGATTGAACCTAGAGATGAGGAACCGATTGTAGATATGTTTAAGAGGGGGGTTGAACCGGCAATGATTCTATATGAAGAGAGCCTGCACCGGCTTCCTGGTTGTGGTGCCGTGGAAGAAGAGAAGGTGGAAGAGATTCAAACCCCAATATTTGGTGCTCTGTTCTGGATTACTGATCACTGGTACTCTATTCTGGCTTTGGTTGGTTTTCTTATTTCTCTGTGCTATATACCTGTAAAATGATTACAAATGTTTTTCGATTTCAATTATAAATGCTTTGAATTTACTCTGTCATGTTTGCGTACAAGTATAGAATGAAACAGCAATTGTTATGAAATTTTAGATTATGTTCATGCTTTCAATTTTCCATGGGATTGGAGAGATGAGCATCTTGAATGTTGTCACTTGGAACTTAGGAGGTAGTTGGAACTCAAGAGATGTGACTAACATGAACAGCTACACCAAATCTCCATCGATATCTGTTGATTACAAGCGAAACATTACTATGTGAAACCCCAATTAAGCATTTAACAATGACAAAAGGAAGATTGTGTTGTAGTATATATGACTCATGTTGTAGTATGTATGAGTCATAGTATAAATGTCTATATCATGTAATAAGTACTTGAGTGTATAGATAGGTACTTGAGTGTATAAACATAGGTACTTGAGTGTATGAAGACTTGTGTGACATGCTTTATACCAAGAGGCAACAAGCATGGCAGATTTCATCATTGAATGCAAGTATGTGGAGCTGCAGCCCTCAATCAACAAGAGAAGATTGTTACCAAATTGAGTTTCTCTTAGAGCTTTCACACTAGCTATGTATTCCTATAAATACACTCCTTTGTGAGAAGAATAATACACATGAATTCTCATTCTCTCTGAATCGAAACTCTCTCTCTCTCTCTGTCAATTTTGATTATCCTTAAACACGTTATCAGCACGAAGTTGCTCTAGAATTAGAATCGAAAATTGACAAGAGTAGAGTTCATCATCAATCGAAGTCATTTTTCCAAACCTACAAAAAACCTCCAAAACCTAGCTCATATCAAAGCCATTGATCCCAGAAGCCCAGAACCGGCCTTAGAATCGCCGGAACCGGCCGGAAAAGGCCTGAACCGGCCGCCGGAATTTTTGAACAGAACCAGACCGCTGCCAAGTGCTGCCGAGCAGCTGCGCAGCAGCTGCCGAGAAGCTGCGCAGCAGCTGCCGAGACCCTGCGCAGCAGCTGCCGAGCGACCTGCGCAGCAGCTGCCGAGAAGCTGCGCAGCAGCTGCCGAGTCACCTGCCAAACACTTTTAAGTGATTTTCCTGTGCAGATCAGCCTGTTTGCACGCCCCGAAACATCTTGATAGGGACCTCAGATCAAAATCTTTCCTTCATCAAAGTTGTTCGTCTATGTCTCTTCTATCTGACCTCCAAATTGTAGCCCTGTTGGAGTAGTTTTGAGACCTGTACACCATTCGAAGTGGGAGCTGTTCAGCACGCTCGTTCCTGTGCAGATCAGCCTGTTTGCACACCCTGAAACATCTTGTTCAGCACCTTTAATCAAAATACTTTCTTCATCAAAGTTCTTCATATATGTCTTTTCTATCTGACTTCAAAATTTCAGCCCTGTTGAAGTCGTTTTAAGACATGTACACCATTCAAAGTGGGAGCTATTCAGTATGATCGTTCCTGTGCAGATCAACCTGCTTGCACGCCGATAAACGTCCTTTTCGGGACATCTAATCAAAATCATTTCTTCATCAAAGTTGTTAATCTCTGTCTCTTATATCTTATCTCCAAATTTCAGCCCTGTTGGAGCAGTTTTGAGACCTGTATAACATTTGAAGTGCGATTTGTTCAGAAGCAAATTTGCTCCGAATTTCAACAAGTAAGTTTTAAAGATTAAAGTTCCTGTTTTGAGTTTGTATTCATTTTTCTCTTCTTTTCAGGGACTTGTAATCAAAAAGCAGGAATTGTGGGATTCACTCTAAACGAACTAAGAGTGTTCGTAAATCAATGAACTAAGAGTGTTCATAATAATCGGACTAAGAGCGTCCGGAAAACATCAATTTATGGACTAAAAGTGGAATCGTGGGGATTCACTCTAAACGAACTAAGAGTGTTCGTAAATCAATGAACTAAGAGTGTTCATAATAATCGGACTAAGAGCGTCCGCAAAACATCAATTTATGGACTAAAAGTGGAATCGTGGGGATTCACTCTAAACGAACTAAGAGTGTTCGTAAATCAATGAACTAAGAGTGTTCATAATAATCGGACTAAGAGCATCCGCAAACATCATTGTTTTCATCTAAATCCAAATATTCTTGGAAATTGATTTCTTGGTAGCATAGCTCAGAAATCTTATTATTTTAGTTTTCGTGGAAGTTTAAACTCCGAAACTAATATATCTTATCTTCCTATTGTTCAGGATGTCGAATGAACCTAGACTCGACTTTCCAATGCTTGACTCAACAGGCTCGGAATACCATGGCTGGGTAACCAACGTTGAGAACCATCTCACTACGAGAGGGATATTGCCCATAATACAGGCACCTAACCAGGGCCTTGTGTTCCAACGAACACCCACAAAGCATGCTGCTCAAGTAATTATCTTGATGTGATACCATATGGATCAATTGAAGCATTGGTTCAAGCAATGCCATGCAAGTACCCAACTAGCTGCAAGCTACAAGGAGTATAGGCAATTGAGAGAGCAAGAAATCAATCTTGCTGAAGATGAAGATATCAATCTTGCTGAAGATGAAGATGGTGAAGATATCACTCTCACCACTGAGGACTTCAAAGCTGTAAAGAGCACGAGGATGCCGCAGACTTTGATTAGAATAGTCCTTTTCTATTTTCCAATAAAACGGCAAATGTGCCTTAGTCAACAAATGACAATTGTATTGACTCTTTCTCATGTGGCGTACCCAATGAAGTATGATGTCTAGGAAAGTAATTGAGATCGGGGTATTTAAGCGAGCCTCGCTCCACCAACATCTCTCTACTTCCCTGGTCATATTTCATTGGAATTACCAAACGGATTGGCAATTACAATTTGTATAAGTTTGATTTTATTTTGGAATAGATTTTGGAAACTTTGATGTAATCATTGGCTATTAATAAAGTGTCGCATTATTATTCAAATGTCATGGACATGTGTTAATTTCCGAACTTTATTACTTGAAAGATATAAGAGCCAATGATTTTCATGTGAAAACACATTGTAAGAATGGACAAGAGTTCCTTTGCATCGCCTCTAATGACTACGGACATAAACGAGTATTAGAGAAACTTATGTGTCGCTCTAGTGGGTTGCATGCAACCACTATTCGAGTCATTGAATCAAACCATGTCATAAGAGATGACTTATGGGATTCTGACACATATAGGCTTTGGCAAGACCGTTTGGGATATCCAGGTCGTGATATGATGTTCCGTATATTAAAGACTTCACGGACATCCATTCCTCAAAAACGAAAAGAAGTATGAACCAAAGATTGGTCCAAAGAGTTACTTCGTTTTGCAAAGCTTGCTCTTTAGCAAAGATAGGATCGAGACCATCCTATGCAAAGGACACTAAAGAAAATATACCATTCTTACAATTAATCCAAGGTGATATTTATGGACCTATTCAACCAACTTGCGGACGTTTGAATATCTCATGATGTTGGTTGACACGCAAACACACTAATCACGTGTTGTGCCATTGTCCATCTATAAAAGCTACGTATGCTATACTCCTAGCACAAATCATATGACAATGGGCTCACCCCCCAGATTCATCCTTCAGTCAAATAGATTTGACTATGCTAGAGAGTTTACATCGAAGACTTTCGATGGTTATTGCAAAGGGACTGATGTTAGACATCACATTCCCATATACACGCCCAAAAGGTCTCGCGGACATAACTACGATGGTAGTTCAGATATTGGTGATACGCACCAATCTTCTTATATCCGCTTGGGGAGATGCAATATCGCATACAACTATGCTAATTTCTCTATGACCTACCGCCACTCAATGTATATCTGCGTTACAGCTAGTGACTGGGTACAAATATTTTGTACTTACACACATTCGAGTGAGCCATTTATGTGCCAATTGCGCTGCCACAGCGCCTATGGTAGGTCCTTACCAATAAGTGAGCAACTTAGTTGGATTTGAGACTCCAACAATCGTTCGCCACTTAATGCCCTTGCAAGGCGATCTCCTTTCCGTTTGATTTACGGATGTCACTTTGATGAGACAGTCTTCCCATCGTTAGGGGGAGATAAGAAACTCGAATGTTCAGCAGGAACGACAGGAATTGTCGTGGTCTGTCCCCACTATGTCTCATCTCGATCCCTATTAAAAGTGATGAGATCACACACATTTGCTGTTAGGGGGAGATAAGAACTCGAATGTTCAGCAGGAACGACAGGAATTGTCGTGGTCTGTCCCCACTATGTCTCATCTCGATCCCTATTAAAAGTGATGAGATCACACACATTTGCTGCAAAAATGCCTGCAAGGAAGGACGTCCCAATAAGAGGACATAGCACCACCCTACACAGAGGTAGGCAAGGCGCCAACACCATAGAAAGTGGCACTCTGGTGTTACAGGCCATGGCCCCAGCTAAGATGCTTGGGAAGCCTGTGGATTCGAAGGATACTTTGGCACAATCCTTGGATCATCGACACTCAACATCCGTCTTATGAGTATCTTCCGGATTATGGTTATCGTTGGGGGACGCCTCAACGTCAGAACCTATTTCCGAGAATATAGAGCTCTATGAAAATCACACTAGTGTACATAAGACGTGGAATAGAAACTCCATCATAATTGATGATGTATTTGCGCATTTTGATGCACATGAGTTTGTTGAGATCGATGATATCGAACCACGCTCCGTTGAAGCATGAATACCAACGTAGAGAAATTTGGCCTAAATGGAAAGATGCGATCCAGGTTAAGTAAGATTCTCTAACGAAGAGGAAGGTCGTTGAGCCAGTGATGCCAACACCTTCTTACATAAAAACCTATTGACTAATGGGTCTTCGTTAGAAAGCGTGTTGAGAAAAAGAGATGGCAATCTCGCCTTATGGCGCAAGGCTTCTCACAAAACGCCCTGGAATTGACTACGATGAGACATATTCTCTCGTAATGGATGTCATTGCACTCCACTACCCTGTCAGTTTGGTAGTTTCCAAATAACTGAACATGCAGCTTATAAATGTGGTCACTACGTATCTCTATGGGGATCTAGATATGGAATATACATGAAAGTTCATAGTGAAACTTTAGTTACCCAAATCAAGTGGCTCTAGACCACGGAGCGCGTTTGCAATAGAGTTGAAACGCTCGCTAAAAGTGACTACTTGATTGGGAAGGGATATGCCCGCGCGTTTCCATAACAAGTTTCGGATTCTATCGCGGTTTTCATGTTGGACATGATCTTCATTAGAAACCCTTAAAGAGTTAAGGGAAACCGCTGAACACTTGAAATCCGAGTTTGAGATGAAGGATTTTGGGGGAACACGATTATGCCTCAGTTTGGAACTTGAGCACCGTGTTGATAGATGCTTAGACATTTTGACAAAAGGTCAAGCCTTCAAGCACCCCATGATCGTTCGTAGTCTTGATCCTAAAAAGGATCATCTTTTGTCTGAAGGATGATCAGACAAAGATGTGCAAGAGGCAGAAGTGCGAATAAGCGCATTATTGTACTTAGCTCAATGCACAAGACTGGACATCTCGTTTTGACATAAACTTGTTAGCTAAAAGGTATAGCTCTGCGCCAACGCGACGCCATTGGATTGGTGTAAAAGATATCTTTCGATACTTGAGATGTACGATCGATATGGGCTTATTCTATCCCTACAAAGAGATGATGGAATCAGACCCATCACACACCAGAAACGCCGCCAAACGCTGGCCTGCGTTTTCTATCCCTACCCCAAAATGACATAAGTGTTTTTGGAAGGTTTTGCTGATATTGGGTATCTGTTGACCCATACAAAGGCCTTCCCAGACTGGTAAAGTGTTCACCATGGGTAAGACCGCGATATCTTGAAGGTTTACAGAATAGACCTTAGTCGCTATATCTTCGAACAATGCAGAGAGTATTGCTCTTCACGAAGTAGTTCGTGAATGTATATGGACTGGATCCATAGTTACGCATGTTCGAACAGTTGTAGTTTGAAGTCTACCACAGATGAGCCTACAAGCATTTAAGATAATGCTGCTTATTTTGAAACAAATGAAGCAAGGCTGCATCAAAAGCGACAACATCAAGCATAAAATCAGCAATAAAAGACTCTCCTCAAAGATCAATCAGAGGGGGAGATGTCTACATATATGGTCTCGAAACGTGAAGAGTGTGTTGTGCTCTTTTCCCCTTTCGACCGAGGTTATTTTTATCCCACAGGGTTTTTATTACTCGGAAAAGGTTTTTAATGAGGCAACGAGAGAAACACCACGTTTGGGAGACACAAAGGAGATGTTGAAATCAGGGGGAGTATCCAGAAGTATACCCACTTGACCATCGTGTACTCTTTTTGTCCTTCGTCCAGGGTTATTTTGTCCCACTGGGTTTTGTTACCTGGCAAGGTTTTAACGAGGCACATCTTTAGCATGGTCGCCCCACTTATACTACATCCTGAAGATGTTTTGATTCAACATATATGCTTTTGCTCATCTTTTCCCTTCGACCACGGTTTTTTTCCACTGGGTTTTCCGGGCAAGGTTTTGTTGCAGCAACTCTAAATGCATCCCTCTCGTAGACATATATACTACCTACTTATGATGCTGATAAGAAGACTCCACTTATCTCTGAAGCTATGATATTGCATACTCCACACTCAACGCGCGTTGTGCTCTTTTTCTCCTTCGACCAAGGTTGTTTTTCCCACAGGGTTTTATTACTTGACAAGGTTTTTAACGAGGCAACTTCGAAGCGCACGGCATAGACAATACTATTGACATGAAATATCCAAGGGGGAGTGTTGTAGTATATATGACTCATGTTGTAGTATGTATGAGTCATAGTATAAATGTCTATATCATGTAATAAGTACTTGAGTGTATAGATAGGTACTTGAGTGTATAAACATAGGTACTTGAGTGTATGAAGACTTGTGTGACATGCTTTATACCAAGAGGCAACAAGCATGGCAGATTTCATCATTGAATGCAAGTATGTGGAGCTGCAGCCCTCAATCAACAAGAGAAGATTGTTACCAAATTGAGTTTCTCTTAGAGCTTTCACACTAGCTATGTATTCCTATAAATACACTCCTTTGTGAGAAGAATAATACACATGAATTCTCATTCTCTCTGAATCGAAACTCTCTCTCTCTCTCTGTCAATTTTGATTATCCTTAAACAGATTGCAACTATTTCAAAAATAACTCCCAAGGGAGAAAGGCGGCAATACCCCTCCTCCCATCACTAGCTAGTTTCATCATGGTCTCTAAATCCAGTGGCAATAAGAGTTATGCTGACCTAGAGGCAACCATCTTTGAGCAATTAAACAGACAAAAAAGAGACGAAAAGCCTATGTTGAGCTTTGACGAAGTTATAGCTATAGCTTTCTATTTGGATAGTTGGTTGGATAATTTATTCACAGAACAAGCAAACTTCATATTTTTAGAACACAGAAGTTCATGACAAAAGCCTTATACCCCAAGCTAGATAATGAAGTCACTTGATGATCAAGAAAGAGGAGCATTTGTAGTTTGGTACCAAAAAAGAAGAAAAGAGTAGAGCATATGAACATCTATTATTTCTTCAAGGCGAGTTTCGATTCTATATCCTATATGGGAAACAAACAGGATGATTTCAAGAAAATCTGACATAGAATCAAATTGTTATATATACCCACCAAGACAAATCTGGATCAGGATAATGTCATATCAGATGCAATTTGATATTTCAAACCAACTTGTTAGTGATCAAATATCAAACTAAGCAACAAAAGAAAGTCACTCATTTAAAATTACTGAAACTATCTGCGAGAAACTGGAACAGCAACCGTACGACCATACCTCATTCTTTGTCCTATGTTTCTATTTCATAATCTACAGTATCTGAATCTGACTTTACTGTATAATTACATGTTTCTTGATTCAGGAAGATCAGTGTCCTATAGATTCAGAGCCTCATTTCATACAGATCTAGATGGCATTCATCTGTAAAAGTTTCAAATAATATCTGTTCCAAATTAGTGACTGATCTATCACTGCTCCAAATAATTAAGTTTACAGTGGGATCTACAAGGTCACATATAATCTCAGCTGCCGAATTCACCTGCAAGAAATTCAGCGTGTCAATGAAAGACAACGATTGGGTTCACAATTACGAGATCAAAAAGGTAGTGCAAGAGAAGGCTCACCTCATATAAAGATAAGTCACTTCCCACCAGTTATATTCCAAACAATCCCAGTAGCTCTTTTAATACCAATATCTAACAAAGGTAATCTATGGCCTTGAATGCAGCAACTGCGGCCCTCGCCTTCCCTGCATTTCCAAAGGAAAAGTGAGAAAAAGAGAAGAAAAAAAAAGACAACCAAGTCCAATTCAACAGTTGCATATACTTGCTATTTCTTTCCTTTGGTAAATAATGTGTGAACTAGGAAGAACAATGACAAAAGATATACCAAGGTTCTGGAAGCAACTGAAACATAAACAAAAATCCAAACTCTAAACCAAGACTTAGGTGAAGTCGGTGTTATTTGAATATAATTGATGTGGTACATTCACACCATCGTTTTTCTTTCTGCCCCAAACATGTATAATTAATCATTGTGGTGGACTAGAACTTCACTTCAGTGTGAAAGTACATACTACTTGCACACGGTCAATTATCACCAAATTCTACAACAGATTAAATTAAATTGTGCCTTGTCGAGTTATAAATTTCCGGGTTAGAATGCATGCATAGATTATAATTCCATTCTGCAGAAATATCATCAATCATAACCATCTGATACAGTCAGAAAGACATCAAAGTCACAAGTGATGGTAGAAGTTCAATTAGCTACATGCAGCAGCTACAAAGTCTAACTTAGAAACCTTACATATGCACCACATGTTGAGAGGGGATAAAGTTCCAGATCTTAAACATGTGTGTAAACTATAGTAGAGGAATGATCTACAGTGGATATCCTTTTTTTAAGACCTGGAACCTGCAATTCTGTAACATCTCTGTCATAACTTCAGCCTAACTGATATGAGTTTAGATTTCAAATACCAGTTCCGGTTCCTATTCCCATAAGCGAGGAACCAGCATCTTTCATGATAGCTCTTACATCAGCAAAATCAACATTGACAAGACCTGGAACCTGGAATTGAGATAACGATCACCAATAACAAAATACAATGTAGTCTATACATGGGATTGGAGAAGAAACCATACAATCAAAACTCCAACAAACAAGAAATATAGATGAATGTTTAGTCAATATATGTGTAGATTGGCATGTCAATACAATTATAGCATTTCGATAGTACAGAAACAACATAAACTATATCACTTCAGAAATGCTGAAACAGATCTATTTTAAAGGTCAACCTAACAGGGAATTCAAAGATAAAGTTGAGTTGACAGTTTCATTTGGTGTTTGTACCGTGACTATATCAGAGATACCACAGACACCCTGCTGAAGAACATCATCAGCTAAATTAAACGCCTCAGTTACTGGTGTCAACTGTGAAACTTCAGTCAATAATTTGTCGTTAGGAATAACAGTTAGGGTGTCAACATTTTTCCTCAGAACTGTAATTCCTTCAAGAGCTTGAATATTACGCCTTCTTCCTCAAAGGTGAATGGTGTCGTGACTCGTGACAGTGCCAATAGTCAAGATACCCAGGGACTTTGCAATTTTTGCAACCACAGGAGCCCCACCAGTGCCTGTTCCTCCACCCATTCCAGCCTAAAGAATAAAGGGTGCAAGAAAATGTACCAAAATTAATGAAAAACAAATGTAGCAAGTAGCTACCCATTAGGAAAAAGAACTGGGTAGAGATAGTTGATATACGCTATGAAAAGTCTTCCAACCTTATGTGAATATACTCATTGGTCACTACAATTGATTGCATCTTCTGCAGAATTAGCAGGAAAAAGAAGAAGAAGGAAAGATTAAGGAGGATAACTTCCCAAATTTATGGGAGAAACACCTAGAGATGCCAAAAGTTTTACATCCATGGCTCTGAACTAACATTCCATCCAGATTACTTTCACTTCCACGGTGAGCAAAATGTACCCATGAAGACGGTTAAGAATACAGTTACAATATATGCTCTTGATATTTATCCTCAATATGGTCAGTTTAAGTTTCAACTATACTCACGCATCATCAAATGACAACATATGTTCACTTTTTCAAAGAACA